>NC_045427.1:314294278-314601362 GCF_902635505.1 Sarcophilus harrisii | reverse complement strand
ATGTGACTGACCCACTTTCTTTTCTGGTAGTACAAGCCTTGATGGTAATTTATTTTACACCATTTCTCACTGATGAGTTGTTGCTGGAAACGTGTTGCATTTTGCTTATGTCTACTATGGATTTTCTGTTACCCTTTGGTTTGTTTATAATTTTGATTCTTTTGAAATCATTGTGTTTCATGATTTACAACCATATGGTATTGCCAGGAAAATACTAACATTAAAAAGATGGGGTTTTGCAGCAGCAAGCAGTTTGGTATTGTTGAAAGCACTGCATAATTTCCTAAATGGAAGATAAGCTGATCTTCTCATCTTACTCAATTCTGGGTCCAGCTTCTTATCTTTCCACAGAACCTTTTTAAGTTACACTTACTCATCTGTGTCATAGCCTGAGCAGTACATGTTTATTACAGTAGATTGTCACATGAAGTAGGAGTGTTTGGGAGGCTATCATTAAATAACGCTTCTGCTGTATTTTGCACATGATCTATTCTATGCCCCTTTTGTAGAAAGACTGGGAAGCTGGAGATGCATGTGTCAAAGAATAGCCTCCTTTTAGAACAATTACTGAACCCCTTCATCATTCTGCTTCATTTGGAGACCACCATATTTAGGGTGGTTTGACTGCTGTTTCTTGTCCCTACCTTTTCCTCTTCTAAGTATTCCTTATTCTCCAAGTAAGGATCACTGACTGGTCTTACTCTTTGTGATTGGCTCATATGTTCCCCAAACTGTTGCAGAAGACAGGGACAGGTATGCATGCGCATTTGAGGCTAGTGAAGAAAGCTAAGGACAGCAAAAACATTTTTAACGTATTAGCTGCAGAATAGAGGTGGTTCAGGGGGAATACCTTCCCAGAAAATGGGTTCTTGCTCTAGACTCAAATTTATCTTGGCTTTAGTCTGACCCTAAATAGAGGTAGTCAGGCTTCTTTCTATTTTTCTGGCTTATTAACCCCTCCCTGAGTTCTAGTGAAAATCTTTTCAAAAAAGATTAGATATGTCTCTTTTCTAATGACTCTTCCAGAAGGAATGAAAAGGTAGTTGTGGTACAAAAAAGGGCAGCTATGTGATGCAATGGATAGAAGACTAATTTTCCTGAGTTCAAATGTGGCCTCAGACACTTATTAGCTGTGTGACCTTGGGCAAGTCACTTAATTCTGCTTGCCTCAGTTTCCTCATCTGTAAAATGAGCTGGGGAAGGAAATGGGAAACTAGTTCAAGATCTTTGCCAAGAAAACCACATATGAAATCATGAAGAGTTAGGAATGACTGAGAAATGACTCAATAATGTTATACAAAGAAAGTATCAAAGGTAGGACAGCTATTTCCTTTACACCGACAAAAAAATAAAATATAAAACATTGAGAAGTAAGCAAAAACTTTAAGCATAAAACAATAATCCATCACTATTATTATGACTTTCCTCAAAGATTTTCACTCTCACATACTGAATCAGCTAACTCATTCTAATGAGTCCATTTCTACTACATATTTATTTCTCTTCTTAGAATCTCCTTCTATCTGACTTTGAGGGGCTACTGAACAAATGTTTTTCTATCTGCACAATTTGCTAGTCCAGATTTCTTGACCAGATAGGGCATAAACTGAAATTTCTTAGTACTTTCAGTTGTACTATTTTGCTCATCATTTACTTCTATTGTTTTGTCTTGTACAAGCAATATAGTTTAAGGAAGCACCTCTTTTTTTTTTTTTTTTTTTTTTTTTTTTTGAAACATTCGTTTCTCAGGATTGTGTCAATGATCCTCATGGAAAAAAACAAAAGAAGAGGTAATCAGGGATTTAAAATCTCAGACTTGCTTAGTGTAGCCACAAATTTTCATTGCCATTGCACTAGGAATATGAAGAGAAAGGGAAAAATTCTGTCCTTCCTAACCAGAAATATAAGAAAATTGGGAAAATCTCAGGTAATGCCTGAAAAAGAAGAATTAGTTCTGTACATAGTTTTTTCTCTTCAATTCATTTTTTTTTCATTTTTTAAAACTTAAACGTTTTTATTCCCTCCCATTAAAAAAAAAAGAAAAAAAACCAAAACTCACAACAAATGAGCATAGTCAATTTATTCTTGAACAGTTTTTTAAAAGTCATCAAGATTTTTAATTTTTACAATATAGTTTATAACATAATTTATAATAATTTTTTGGTTTTATTTACTTTATTCTGTATCAGTTGGACAAATCTTTCTATACCTCTTTTCCTATATTTTTGGTAGTACAATAATGTACTATACCAGTTTCTTAAGCCATTCTTGAATGATGGAACATTTTAATTTTTTATTTTTTTGCCATCACAAAAAGAACTGCTACAAATGTTTTGCAAACATAGAGCCCTTTCCACTTTCTTTGATTTCTTTTGGTAATAGACCTATGAGTGCTTTAGGCATGTTAATATGCACAATTTAGTATCAATTTTGATCACAGTTCTAAGTTGCTTTTCATAATCTGTACCAATTCACAGATCTCCTAATGAACTTTTCCATTTCTATGCATGAGAAGTGGAATCTGAGTTGCTTTAATTTGCATTTCTACAGTTACCAGTGATTTAGGCTATTTTTATATGACTATAAATTTCTTGTATTTCCTCACTTAACTAGTTTGCATACATTCACCCTCAATTTATGAGGGGGGAAATGGCTTTTATTCTTATGATTTTTAATTAGTTTCTTATATGGGCTCTTAATCAGAGAGACTTTCAGCAGATTTATTCCCACTTAATTTCTTTCCTTTCAATCTTAGCTATGTTAGATTTATTTGTTCAAAATCTTTTAAATTTTAGAATAAGAAAATTATCAATTTCATCTTCTTTGTTCTTGTCTGTCTTTTGATTTATAATGTACTCTTCTTCTATCCATAGATCTGAGGGTTAATTTCTTTGTTTTTTTAATTTGTTTATCAAGTGTCTTTTTATAAATCTAGGTCACATATACCCTTGGAGTTTATCTTGTTGTATGGTGTGAGGTTTTAGTCTAAACTTAATTTCTGTGAGATTGTTTTCAAGTTTTTGTCTCAATGACTCTTTATATATCTGAGTTCCTGGAGCTTTTCCAACATGAGGCTTCTAGATTAATTTGCTTCTGTACATTGTGTTTCCCTTAGCGACCTCTATGTTTTTTTTTAACATTTATGAAATTGCATCAATGATTATTGCTTTATGGTATAGTTTGAAATTTAGGATTTTTAGGCTTCCTTCTTTCCCATGTTTTTCATTATTTCCTTTGCAATTTCTGATCTTTTTGTTCTTTCAAATAGATTTAGTTATTTTTTTCAGTTCTATAAAATAATACCTTGGTAGTATGGTTGATTAAAAATATATATATAAACCAAACTGTTAATGTACTGAATAAGTACATTAATTTGGGTAATATTGTCATGTTCTTATATTGACTTAGCCTTTAATTAAACAATGAATATTTTTCCAATTGTTTGGTTCTATCTTTATTGTTCTAAACAGATTATTAAGGTGTATTAATATAATTCCTCATCTTAGTATGTAAACTCCCAAATGTTTTATCTATTCTATAATGGATAGAGCACTGGGTGTGGAGTAAGGAAGATATTTGTTAAAAATCTAGTCTCACAGCCCTTTTTATTGTGGAAAGAAGCTGGAAACTGGAAACTAAGTGGATGCCATCAGTTGGGGGATGGCTGAATAAATTATAGTATATGAATGTTATGAAATATTATTGTTCTGTAAAAAACGATCAGCAGGATGATTTCAAAGAGGTCTGGAGAGACTTACATGAACTGATGTTAAATGAAATGAGCAGAACCAGGAGATCATTATACATAGCAACAACAAGATTATATACATAGCAACAACAACATCAATCCTGATGGGATATGGCCTCTTTTTAACAATGAATTGATTCAGACCAATTCCAATGATCTTATGATAATGAGAACCATCTACACCCAGAGAGAAGACTGTGGGAGCTAAGTGTGGATCACAACATAGTATTTTCACTTCTTTTATTGTTTGCTTGAATTTTACTTTCTTTCTAATTTTTTTTCCTTTTTGATCTGGTTTTTCTTATGCAGCAAGATAATTGTATAAATATGTATGCCTATATTGAATTTACATATATTTTTTACCATGTTTAATATATATTGGATTACTTGCCATCTAGGGATGGAGTGGGAGGAAGGGAGAGAAATTGAAATGCAAGGTTTTGTAAGGGTTAACGGTGAAAAATTATCCTTGCATATATTTTGAAAATAAAAAGCTTCAATAAGAAATAAAAAAAAAAAAAGAAATTTAGCCTCAGATACTTACTAGCGTGACCCTGAGCAAGGCTCTTAAACTCTGCTTTAATCTACTGAAGTATATTAAATGTAGTATCTTCCAAGAAAACCCAGACAGGATGGTCCACAGAATTATAGAGTTGGACATGAGTGAATATCAAGTAGTAGTTGTGATAGTGGATATCCTTGTTTTATCTCTTTAATGGAAATGACTCCAAACATGAGTTTTTACAGTTTGTAGAAATTGATTCCCAGAGAAATGAAGTGAATTTCTTAGGCTAATTCCATGATGAATATGTTGAAACATAACTAATTTTATTTTTTACACATTAGAATTTTTCATATGTTGAATTTGGTTAAAACTATAAGAAAAACTAGTTAGCTCAAACTACTTTTTCACTATCATTAATTAGATTCATTAGAATTATACCCCAAAGATATACTAAAGTAGTGAAAGGGACCTGTATGTGCCAAAATGTTTGTGGCAGCCCTGTTTGTAGTGGCTAGAAACTGGAAAATGAATGGATGCCCATCAATTGGAGAATGGTTGAGTAAATTGTGGTATATGAATGTTATGGAATATTATTTTTCTGTAAGAAATGACCAGCAGAATTAATACAGAGAGGATTGGCGAGACTTATATGAACTGATGCTGAGTGAAATGAGCAGAACCAGGAGATCATTATATACCTCAACAACGATCCTGTATGACGATGTATTCTGATGGAAGTGGATTTCTTCGACAAAGAGAAGATCTAACTCAGTTTCAATTTATCAAGGATGGACAGAAGCAGCTACACCCAAAGAAAGAACACTGGGAAATGAATGTAAACTGTTTGCATTTTTGTTTTTCTTCCTGGTTTAATTTTACCTTCTGAATCCAATTCTCCCTGAGCAACAAGAGAACTGTTCGGTTCTGCACATATATATTGTATCTAAGATATACTCTGATATATTTAACATATATAGGACTGCTTGCCATCTAAGGGAGGGGGTGGAGGGAGGGAGGGGAAAAGTTAAGGGATAATATTGTAAAAAATTACCCAGGCATGGGTTCTGTCAATAAAAAGTTATAATTATGAAAAAAAAAAGAATTAGTTCCCCCTTTCAAAAAATAGGATTTTTACCTGGAAACATTTCAGAGGGTGAAAAACCCTAACAATTTTTAATGTAGAAATTAGAATATGTGGCACTAACTATGCAATATAATTTTATAGGATCATATGAAAAAGGCCTTTAGCAAAGAGGAAGCAAAAATTATTACTTTTTTGTAAATGTTATGAAAAATGGTATACATGAAAATAAACAATTTGAATATTCTATTTCAAATCCAATATATTTTCTACTGTACCATACTATAAAAAAGTGTCACATTAACAAGAATTTACATTTCATTGAGGGCAGCTAGGTGGTGCAGTAGATATAGCATGTAGGCTTGGAGTCAGGAAGAATGAAGTTCAAGTCCAGCTTCAGATAAATACTGGGTATACCTGTGTAACCCTGTTTATGTCATTTAACCCTGTTTGCCTC
Source organism: Sarcophilus harrisii (assembly GCF_902635505.1). Classification (NCBI taxonomy): domain Eukaryota; kingdom Metazoa; phylum Chordata; class Mammalia; order Dasyuromorphia; family Dasyuridae; genus Sarcophilus; species Sarcophilus harrisii. The sequence continues at coordinate 314,595,571 of NC_045427.1, read as the reverse complement.
AATTTCCTCATCTGTAAAATTCACTGGAAAAGGAAAGAGCAAACCACTCTAAAATCTTTTTCAAGAAGACCCCACAATAGTCAAGAAGAGTTGGACTCCATTGAAAAAAACTAAGCACCTTTCATTGTCAAAAGGAAACTGATCAACTCAATAAGACACCAGGCACTGAGCCTAGAGTCAGGAAGACTGACTTCAAATTTGGCTTTAGCTACTGACTAGCTATGTGACTTTGGGCAAGTCCCTTAAAGTCTGTTTGCCTCAGTTTCCTCAATTGTAAAATAGGGATTCTAATGGCATCTATCCCTCTTGGTTGTTGTGAGAGTCAAATAAAAATTTTTGTAAAACGGTTAATATGGCACTAGCCATATAAATGTTTGTTCTCTTCCCTTATTAATTTACTACTTTAAAATGTCATGTTCTCTTTTATCAAATTTATGTCCTAGGTTTGATAATGTAACTTTATGTTCTAAAAAAATTCTATGAAAAATAGGTGTATAGTATTTTATAGTTATCTTATATTAATATTTATTTTCAGAGGAAAGTCTGAAAATTATTGTTATTATTTTTTGGCAAGTCTATTGAGTGTATTTAAATGTGATAATATTAAAATTTGTTTGCAGGTTGTATAAATGATCACCGCAAAGTAAATTTATTTTTATATTATGTAATTTTTAAAGGGAGGAGAAAAAGTAAGGAAGCCATATTCAGACACATTAACATTTGGCAATAACAAGTTATAAAGATATACAAGGAGACATATCTTGTTAAGGATAATATTTTTATAAAACGTGTATGTTTGTATTCTTTACATTACCTTAATAGATTTTTGCATGAGTATAATTTTTCAATTTCTCAGGTCAATGTATTTATTAATATCTTATGGCTTAACATATTAAATGAATATCATTAAACACACAGCGTCTCAACTGGTCAAATTATTAAAAGTTCTTGGAAGACACAGATTGTTTCATTGTTATTTCTGTATTCCCAGTGCTTAACCCAATAGCTAGGATATAGTAAGCATTTACCAAAAGCTTGTGAATTGATTTGTTACTTTATAGAATGAACAAAGAAAAAATAAATATGATGATTTAAAAAAATCATAATACTGTGCTAATTCATTGATTTTTAAAGAAATCATAGTCCATTTTTTTCTGTTTGGTTTGCTCAGTAGTAATCAAGATAAGAGGTAATGAATTAGTTTTTGCCAAGAAATTATTTAATTCTCCACTTTATATCCTTAAATACTTAGCTAAATCACTGCATTAATTCAATTACTCCATTTTAGCTTCCTCTGCCCCTGTTATTTTCTTATATAGTTTTAAACTTTGTTAGATAATTCTCTTCCTTCTCTAAATAAAAACATAATGAAATACCTATGAGTTGAGAAAGGGAATTAATTTACTTATATAGTTTCCAAAAGAATCTTTTAAATTCACATTTGACAAATATCTAATATCAAATTCTATCTGGTTAATATGTTCATAATTCAGCATTTGATCTTCAGATTTTTAAAGCCCCTTTTCCTGTTCTTATTATTACATATTATCCTGAAAATATACAATTTCTCTGAAGGTTTATCATGTACAAAGTTTTAAGGTGATATGTAAAAGAACTTTTCATTTGCTGAAGCTAAAAGAAACCAAAATATGTGTATATATGCATATATTACAAATATGTGCATACATATGTACCATATGTACTCACACATACTCTCTTTGAGAATAAGTAGGAGTTATGATGTATGGTTTCTTCCCTCCAAATCCCCAAAGATTTACTAATGTAAAGCTTGATAAGTTTAAGAGAATTGCAGTTTCATTTTTGATTGGTTTATATATTTTTCCCTTTATCTTAAGGATACTTTTCTGTAAAGTTTCAAATTGGATTGGATGATAATAAAATTAAGTATAGTTGAAGAATTTAAATGGCCAGACTCAAAGAATAGTTACTAAGAGTTCAATATCATCTAAGCAAGAGGTCTCTACTAGAGAATTCTGGGGATCTGTGTGGAACTCTGAATTGGAATCTGGTCCTCTGTCAGAGTAACCATAGAGACTCAAAAATTTTCCCAAGATCCCTCTTTGGTCTCTGGGGTCATCAATGGGGTGTGAAGGATTTGGGGATCATTCTTAAAAAAGTTTTGGGAGAGATATATGAAAAGAAGAGAAAGGAACAAGTGGCTCTAGTGTATGAGTGCATCTTCTATCTTGGATACATGTTGAATGGGGCTGGTACCCAAACCCGTTCCTTCTTTCTCTTTTGTTCAGTCAGATGCCCCCTCTCATTTAAGTTCCCCTGAGCAACTCCAAATACTGTGGAGGAAGCCACTATGTTAATTGCTCTCTTGCCACACCCTTGTCTAAGCAGGAAAGTCACTTTGTTCTTGCAGCTAAAAGTTTAGCACTGACTGATATTTCCACTGAATTATACTGGTCAGTATTTCCTGCTTTCTTTCCCCATCCTTTTCTGTCCATTCCATTGTGATTGTTTATTTCAAGTGTTAAATCAAAGTGTAGCTAGGTTGTATACTTGTTAGTGCAGAGAGTTGCTCTAGACTAGAGCCAGATATGTACTGTGACCCTAGACAAGTCATTTAAGCTTTCTCAGCTTCAGCTTATTCATCTGTAAAATGGGGATAATTAGAGAAACTACTTCAGAGGGTTGTGAAGATCAAATGAAATCACATATACAAAGCACTTTGGAAATCTTCTTGTTGTTGTTGTTGTTTGTCCTTCGTTTTCTTTTCTTTTTTAAAAATTATTATAGTTTTTTTATTTACAAAACATATGCATGGGTAATTTTTCAACACTGACTCTCTTGCAAAGCCTTCTGTTCCAACTTTTCCCCTTCTTTCACCCACCCCCTCCCCTAGATGGCAGGTAGTCCAATATATGTTAAATCTGTTAAAGTATATGTTAATATGATATATATGTACATATTTGTACACTTATCTCACTGCACAAGAAAAATCAGATTTAGAAAGAAAGTAAAAATAATCTGATAAGGAAAACAAGAATGAAAGTAGACAATAACTGAAATAGTGGAAATGCTATGTTTTGGTTTACACTCATTTCCCATAGTTTTTTCGCTGGGTGTAGCTGGTTCTCTTCATTACTAAACAATTGGAACTGGTTTGGATCATCTCATTATTGAAGAGAGCCACGTCCATCAGAATTGATCATCACATAGTATTGTTGTTGAAGTATATAATGATCTCCTGCTCCTGTTCATTTCACTCAGCCTCAGTTCATGTAAGTCTCTCCAGGCCTTTCTGAAATCATCCTGCTGGTCATTTCTTACAGAACAATAATATTCCATAACATTCATATACCACAATTAACTCAGCCATTCTCCAACTGATGGGCATCCCTTCGATTTCCAGTTTCTAGCCACTACTAAAGGGGCTGCCACAAACATTTTTGCACATGTGGGTCCCTTTCCCTTCTTTAAGATCTCTTTGGGATATAAGCCCAATAGTAACACTGCTGGATCAAAGGGTATGCATAGTTTGATAATTTTTTGAGCATAGTTCCAAATTGCTCTCCAGAATGGTTGGATCCGTTCACAATTCCACCAACAATGTCCCAGTTTTCCCATATCCCCTCCAACATTCATCATTATCTTTTCCTGTCATCTTAGCCAATCTGACAGGTGTGTAGTGGTATCTCAGAGTTGTCTTAATTTGCATTTCTCTGATCAGTAATGTTTTGAACACTTTTTCATATGACTAGAAATAGTTTCAATTTCTTCATCTGAAAATTGTCTGTTCATATCCTTTGACCATTTATCAATTGGGGAATGGTTTGATTTCTTATAAATTAGAGTCAATTCTCTATATATTTTAGAAATGAGGCCTTTATCAGAATCTTTTGTCCTTCATTTTCAAAGAAGGTCATAACATCAAGGAGGTGATGCCATGATATACAAGTGAATTGGATTGCAGTGAGGGAGGACTGGACAAGGTCACCTTTCTCACTTTCCCCAGTGGCAAGTGGGTCCAGGGGCAAGATCTAGGTCAGGATAACTGGAGAAGGCCCTGGATGCAGTGGGAGACCTTGGTTAAGCCCCATTCGTTATTTTTTGGAACTGATTGACTCAGGTTGAATGTAAATAGCAATCATTTCTGATAGCCACACTGAGAGAGAATGGGGCTTTATGCAGAGGGGGAAAGCAGAAAATTCATCCAACACCAAGGTATTTTCTCCCAAGAAACTCACAGGCTTGTGGAACTGACTGTGACAGCTTTCTAAGCTAATCCAAGGTGATAAGGAGAAATAAATAAAAAGCAGGAAGAATTATTGATAACTTAAATCACCATTTTTATTTTCAGAGATAAAAGATTTGCAGAGAGTGCAAAGAGAGGAAATGGCATCAAATACTGTCAATCAGACTGGAACTGGCCTCCAATTTGTGAGTGACCAGAGTTATACAAAGCAGGCTAGAGATAGGAGAGTCAGGAATCAGACAGAAGTTTAATTTATTTCAGAGTGAGGAAAACACTTGCAAGCAAAGGTTTTCCTCCTGAGAAAGCTTAACTTGCTGGGGCAAGCTAGGGCTTATATACATGAAAATCTCAGTAGGACTGGATCACAACACAATTGTTTTAAGTCTTGGGCAAGCAGTTCCTATGGTTGGTATTTCTTGGGACAATACAGTGTCCTTGGATCCTGTGGGAACAGTATCCAAGTTCCTAAGTCATTGCATTGCCTTGTGATTGTTCTGTGGGGTAAGGGGAACATCATTTTCTGATGGCAGTGTGATGGGTATTCCTGGTTCTCAGGTCCCTGGGAAATAAGGGGAGTTTCAATGATCTAAACAGTTATTGATTGATATGAAAATTATAAATCTCTAAGTCAATACCTGATGTTAGTCAAAACATAAAACTAACCAGTTTCATTATTTTCTCTAGCTATGTTTAGCAGCACATGAATAGGACTGAAAGAGGCAAACTGGATGAAATTTCGTTGACCCAACTTTCATTGTCTCAATTGTCTGTGGCTCACAGCAAGCAAGAATATATATAATCAATGAAGTACTAAGAAAAGAAATATATTCCAAAAACCAAGGAAGGGATGAAAAGAATAAAGTTCCAGTTTTCAGTAAAGATATTGCTCTTAAGACAATGGTAGATGTGGGGCTATGCAAGGATGTGTTCTACCATATGATAAAATTCCTACATGCTAAATCTGAAAAAAAGTTGATATAACCCAGAGCATATCACACTATGGCAATAAAACTGTACCTTCAGGCCTATAGGTCAAGATGAACCCTATTATTATAAATATATTTTGTTGGCCCAAGGTAGCTGCAGAGGTCACCAAGAAATGTAAAAGTTATTTCTAATGCATGCAAAGGAAATGTTGGATATTTGAAGAATTTAAATGCTAATAGATGTTTAGAACTTAACTGTATTAGTTTTTTAATCTCTGGAAGATATAAGAATATGTCATATTTTAGTAGTGACTGATCATTTAACCAAATATTCATGAACATGTCCAAATAGGAACCAGAAAGTACCCACAGTTACTAAAGTGTTGTGGGAAAAGTATTACTCAGTATAGGGATTCTTTTCCAGAATTAAATTTGAACAGAATAGAGATTTGGAGAATAAGCTACTCAAGAAAATATGGGCTTTAGTAGGTAATAACAAATCTAGAACTAAACCCAATCATCTACAAGGAAACCTACAGCCTGAATGTTTCAGCGTGCCATGGAATATGTTGAAGTCTGAGCCACAACAAAAGTCTCAATGGAGTTAAGATGTCATTTTTAGTACATTGATACAATTCCATGGGAATGATGCTACAGGCTTTATTTTACCATCTTTGCTTATTGGTTGGGAAAAAAGTTATGCCTAACTATTGATTTGTGATTTGGAATTCATAAGAAGCTGATAGTGCTATTCCTAATTATTCTGCAGTTGAGAGAGAAATTGAAAGAAGCTTTCCAGTTAGCCACAATGTTACTGCAGAAGAGTTGTGACAAAAGCAAAACAAAAGACAATGTGATACAAGAGTACACTGTGAAGATCTTCAATAAGAAGATAATTTATTTGAGAAATCTCTTTATTTAAAGGAGTTATAGAATATCCAAACCAGTGGAAAGCTAACTTATACCAAGGTGAGGGATTGTGCAACTTGCCTGTTTACAGAATAACAACTGAGACTGAAGAGAGCCCTATAGACAATTCATTCCAACCACTTAATGCTCATAAGAGACTTAACTGTCCCCCAGTGGACAGATGGGGGAGAAATGATGAATACCTACCTAGGTAGAATTGAGTTAAAGACTGTCCACCAGTTTTGCCATGACTAAAGTGGATATAGGTTTTGAAAGCGCTATTACCAGGGTTGAAAACTTTCAGCAGCATTACTCTAAATCTAATTCAGAAAGAATAAGAGTACTGAACTTAGAGACAATTCTTTTATTGCCTACAGCTGCAACTATAGAAACTCATATGGTATACACCCAACACACTGAATATAGAACTACTGAAAGCCAAACTGATCCAGCTATGTTATAGTGAGGGTGATAGGCAGTCCCCTAGCATCTATTGACTCAGGTATAAGAGTAGAGAGGTCAGCATATGACAAAGGAAGCAGACCCATCCAACTAACCATTAAACTAATACGATATAGATGAAGTAGAAAAAATAGTTACATACATATCTTGGCAACAATATTTGGGATTGCCCATGTGAAATGTGTCTATATTTTATTGCTACTATGTGTATCTATAATTACTTTATTGTTTTGTTGCATATTAATTTGCTCATATAGTTGTTTGAGTATGATAGTTATGCAATGTTTTGTCCATTTTAATTTTATATATGCTTAACATTGTAGTTAAGCTTTTTTATGAGTTTATTGATATATATATATATATATACATAATGAAAATTCTATATATACATATATCATGTACAATTAATACATATTTATTTTCAGTAGCTACTTGGACTGGTTACCCAGGACATTAGGAAAACCATTGTTATTCTTCAAAATTATTGATTCTTGCATTTATGATATATAGTTTTAGGTTCCAAGAATACCCTAGCTTATTTTTTGCAAGAGATTTCAAAATTTCTGACCTTGGGGAGAAATGTAATCTCAGGTCATTATTTGGCCCTGTTTCAGAGGAACCATAAAGATTTAGACATTTCCCTAGGATTCCATTGACTGCTGGTGTCATGAACTAGGTGTGAAGTATTAAGAGATTGTTCACAAAAAATTCTGGGAAAGAGAACTTGAAATAAGGAGGAGGAGGAAGTTCAAATGTACAGGTGTGTCTTTCATTTGGAGAATGTGTTGGGGGGGGTGTTGTCACTCAGAGCATCAGAGATGCTGTGATGACTAAACAGTGTAACTACTGACTAGTGACAGTAATATGATGATGATGATGAATGGATTTGGTTCAGTGAACCTGTTCCCTCTCCATACCCATACACATCTCCTGTCTAGCAATTCTAAACCACAGAGGAAGCCCTGCATTCATTGATTAACTATTTTTTCCCTTTCTATGCTCAATCTCTCACTCTATGAAAGAAAGCCTTTCATCAGTACTCTCTGCTTTTCCCCAGAAGAAAAACCCTTATAGTTAGAATGCATTGGACATTCTTGCTCCCTTTCCCCATGGTCTTTCTGTTCATTCCTTTACCATTGTGTAGTTTAGTATTATGTTATTTTTATTCCTGAACCAACTATCTATGAGGTTTTCTTGGCAAAGATACTGGATTGGTTTGCCATTTCCTTCTCCAGTTGTTTATGCAGGCAGGGGTTAAGTGATTTGCCCAGAACACACAGTAAGTATCTGAGGTCAGGTTTGAACTCTGGTCTTTCTAACTCAAGGCTCAGTGTTCTACCAACTGTACCACCTGGCTGCTCTGTAAAATATATAAGCGGCTGCTAATTTTTTGTGTGTAATATTATCCATACTGCAGAGTGTGGGGAAATGGAAACAGTTAATTCAGTCTGCAAAAAGAGAAGACTCGGACAAAGGAGAGGAATTATACTATACTTTTCTCACATAGGGTCATTTCCCTCTGCTACCCAATCCTGTTACACAATGAAATTTTATCCACCATGCTGGTCATATATGTTTAGAATGCTATGTTTGTTTTGTTTTTTTTTTTGGGGGGGGGAATAGCAGGCTGATCAAATGTACTGATGACACAAAGCTGAAAGGGAAATCTCATATGCTAGATGACAAAGCAAAGCCATGATCCAAAGATGCCAGAGTAGTTGAAAGGGATACAAATAAAGTCTTTCGCATGGGTTCAAAAATCAGCTTTACAAATACACAAAGCTTGGAGCAGGCTGAGTTAAACAGCAGATTTTGTTTTCTTTTGTTTGTTTTTGGATGAGGATGAATTTATTGAATGAGGATCAGTTTAAACAGTGAAGAAGACAAAACTCAGGGGACACATAATAGTTGTATTTAAGAATTTGAAGGATTTCCATATGACAGGAAGAATTAAGCATTTTATTTGGCTATTCTATAAGGACAGCTAGGTGACACAGAGCCAGGTTTGTAGTAGGAAGCCTTATCTTCCTGAGTTCAAATCTGGCTTTAGACACTGTATGATCCTGGAGAAATTACTTAATTCTGTCTGCCTATTTTGCCTTATCTATAAAAAGAGTTGGAGAAGAAAATGGCAAACCACTCCATGATCTTTGTCAAGAAAACCCTACATAAGCTGACAAAGAGTAAAACATGACTGAACAACAACAAAGTTTAACCCTAGGAGAGAAAATGCTGTGTTTAAGTATTAGCTATATAATATAATACATTATAGCTGTGTATTTAAAGGAGACATTCTATTGGGCCACTGAGAAATAGGTGGAATTGATTTAAGGAAATTTTCCTAACAATTAGAATTACTCAAGAGTGAGATGAGAGCCTAAGGAAGTTGTGGATTCTTTCAATATTGGAAATCTTTAAGCAGAAATTGGATGACCATTTGGGCGGGGGGGTGGGGGTGAGGGGGAAGAGAGAAGGGGAGTGAGGGGAAGATATGTAACAGTAGGGATTTCTTTCAAGTATGGGTTAGACTTGGTGATCACGAGACTGCTCCAACTCTAAAATGTTGTTATTCTGACTTAAATCTGTGGGTAATAGAATATTCAAATGACTTTCATATCTGTGAGAGCCAGAAGGGCCTTCATTGTTCCCATAGTGGATACTGAGTCAGCAGACATAGGCTCAGGTATATAAGAACTTTCTGAGTAAGACTTTCTGAGTGAGTTGGTCTCTTCCCTTTATACTTTTATCTTATTTTTCTCTGAAAGGAACTTTCAGGCTTCTATTCAATTATATTTCTAAGAGAAAGAAAGATTCTTTTGGAAAAACTGAAGTCTTCTTCAGTTTTCTAGGTTTCCCATGGGCTGAATGACAAAGGGTTTTTGGAATTAAGACATCCCATTGGGAAAACAGACTCTAAGTCTTCCATGGGGCTGAATGACAAAGGGTTTTGGGAAAGAAAATTCTTAGATTTTCAGAGATGTTGCATGATTTTCCATCTATAGTGATTAGGAGCGCTACCTGGGAAAGATGAGATCTGGATTGATGGCCAAGAAAGCAATGAGCAAATTCCAGAGTGCTGAAGATTGTCCCTTATAATGAGGAGTACAGGTAAATTATCTTCCTTGTATCACCCTTTTCTTTCTGTCTAAACTCAGACATCTCAGATATGTAACTCCTTCTCCTGATACTTCTTCAACCTTGTGAAGATGGAAGGCTTCAAGGAAAGATGTTTAAGTTTTGAAGAAGTGGTCCATAAGAGGAAGTGCATATCAATTTCTAGGAAATTTACTATATTAAAAAAATATGACTGTACACGTTTCACACATATTGGATGGATTTGGATTACTTAACATATGGGGTGGGGGTAGGGGTGGGGAGATGATAGGGAGAAAAAAAAATTGGAACGCAAAGTTTTGCACGGGGGAATGTTGAAAATTACCTGTGCATATGTTTTAAAAATAAAAAGCTTTAATTAAAAAATATGGCTGCATGGGGTAGAGCAGAGCCAAGGTGGCAGAGAGGACACATGGTTCTTTCTGACCTCATCCCATGTCTCTCAGACTAATTACCAAATCCAGCCTCTGAATTAGTTCTGGGCTGGCAGAAATCACGAATATTGGAAGTGTAACAAATTACCAGCAGAAGATAATTTTGAAGCCCTCCCAAAAAATGTCTGTTTCAACTGGGAATGGAAGGAGGTGGGCCAAGTGCAAGCAGGCTGAGCACAGATGCCAGTACAGCTGTGCAGGCCTGAGGCAGTATGGGGTCCACACCCCAGAGAATCTATGGGAAGGAATCTATAGCAGTATTGGCTATTCTGCCCTGGTCGCAAGCCAGTAGATCAGCAGAGAAGTTATAAAACATCCCACATAGACACAAAAGGTAAATAGTGAATTCCAAAATGTCAGAATCTCAGGGGACCTAGCCACACACACCCAGTACTAGAAGTCAGTAAGCATTGACTCAGCACAGGAAGCACTGATCCAGCATAGCCGCTACTGCTTGTAGAGAAAGCTTGGACAATCTCCCTTACCTAAAAGCAGATCAACTTTTAAAAAATGAGTAAAAAAGCAAAAAGAACTCTGATCATAGATAGTTTATATGGTGAAAGAGAACAGATTGTCTCCAGATGAAGCCCCAAAGGATTTTATAAATTGGTCTCTAGGGACCTCTCTGAGGCTCTCCTAGAAGAAATTAAAAGGATCTTAAAAGAGATCTAGAAGAAAAGTGGGGAAAAGAAATGAAAACTTTGCAAGAGGGTTTGGAAAAGGCAATACTGAAACTATATGAAGAAAATTCACTACAAAATAAACTTAGTGAAATGGAAAAAGCATATAGCTCATTAAAAGATAGATCTGACAAAATGGAAAAAGAAAACAACTCCCTGAAAAATAGAATTTGTGAAATGGTAAAAAAAAATCCATAGAACAAAACAACTCATTTAAAAATTCAATTGGACAAATACAAAAAGAAATTTAAAAAGTAAATGAAAATAATTCATTAAAAATCAGAACTAAACAAATGGAAATGAATGACTCAATGAGACATCAAGAATCAATCAAGCAAAACCAAAAAAAGAAAAAATAGAAGAAAATGTAAAATACCTACTTGGAAAACAACTGACCTAGAAAATAGATCTAGGAGAGAAAATCTAAGGATTATTGGACTTACTGGAAACCATGACAAAAAAAAAGCGCTTAGACATTATTTTTTTCAGGAAATCATCAAAGAGAACTGCTCTGATGTCATAGAATCAAAAGGTAAAATAGCCATTGAAAGAATTTGCCAAACAGCTTCTGAAAGAGATCTCAAAATAAAAACCCCAAGGAATATCATGGGGAAATTTCAGAACTATCAGACCAAGAAAAAAAAATATTACAACCAGTCAGAAAAAAACCAATTCAAATACCGAGGAGTCACAACAAGGATTAGCCAGGACCTAGCAGCTTCCACCTTAAAAGATCAAAGGGACTGGAATCTAATATTCCAAAAGGCAAAGGGACTTGGAATGCAGCAAAGAATAAATTATCCTGCTAAACTGAGCATTTTCTTTCAGGGAAGAGGTGGACATTCAACAAAACTGATGAATTCCATTTATTTCTGATGAAAAGACCCGAGGTAAACAAAAAATTTGTCCTCCAAATATAGAGTGCAAGAGAAGGATAGAAAGGTAAAAAGAAAAAAAAAAACTCTTGAGAACTATTTCTGTTATGGGTATACATAGAGAATAATGCATAATCTGATTTTAATGTTATAATATGAAAAAGAAATTAGAGGTGGAAAGGGAATTGTAATAGAAAAAAAGGGGGGAAAGTGGAGGTAAAATGAGGGAAATCACATCTCAGGAAGAGGCAAAGAAAACTTACTATAATTGAGGGAAAGAAGGGACAGTGATGAATATTGTGTGAATCTTTCATCAGATTTGGCTCAAAAAAAGAATATTAGATATATTTGGTTTCACAGAGAAACTTCTCTCACCTTAAAGAAAAGTGGGAGGGGAAAGGGGAAAAAGGAAAGGATAGGCTAAATAGAAGGGAAAACAGAAATAGTAGGGGAAAGGTATAAGAAAGGGAGAGGGACTCTAAAGGGGGAGAGATGCTTGAGGCAAATGGTGCTCATAAGTAAAATACTCGCAAGGAGGGAAAGAGGAAAAGAAAAAAGTATAATTTGGGGTAAATAAGATGGCAGGAAATATAGAATTACTAGTTTTAACCATAAATGTGACTGGGGTGAACTCTCTAAAAAGCAGAAGTGGATAGCAGCCTGGATTAAAAGCCAGTACCCTACAATATGTTGTTTACAAGAAACATATTTAAAGCAGAGTGATATACACAGAGTAAAGATAAAAGGCTGGAGCAGACTCTATTATGCTTCAGGTAAAGTAAAAAAATAGCAGGAGTAGCCATCCTGATCTCAGATCAAGCAAAAGCAAAAATTGAGCTAATTAAAAGAGATAAGAAAGGAAACTATATCTTGCTAAAGGGTACCATAGATAATGAGGCAATATCAATACAAACATATATACATTAAATGATAGTATGGAAATTCATAAAGGAGAAGTTAAGAGTGCTGCAAGAAGAAATAGCAAAACTATAATAGTTGGAGATCTCAATCTTGCTCTCTCAGAACTACATAAATCGAATCACAAAATAAATAAGAAAGAAGTTAAGGAGGTAAATAAAATACTAGAAAAATTAGGTATGATAGGTCTTTGGAGAAAATTGAATGGAGCCAGAAGCAAGTACACTTCTCAGCATTTCATGGAATCTATACAAAAATTGGCCATATATTAGGACATAAAAACCTCAAAGTCAAATGCAGTAAGGCAGAAATAGTAAATGCATACTTTTCAGACCACGATGCAATGAAAATTACACTCAATAAAAAGCCAGGGGAAAATAGACCAAAAAAGTAATTGGAAACAAAATAATCTCATCCTAAAGAATAAATTAGTGAAACAGCAAATCAAAAAAATAATTAATAATTTCATCCAAGAGAATGACAATAATGAGACAAGATATCAACATTTGTGGGATGCAGCCAAAATGGTAATAAGGGGAAATTTTATATCTTTAGATGCTTATTTGCATAAAATAGAGAAAGAAAAGATCAATGAATTGGGCCTGCAACTAAAAAAGCTAGAAAAAAGAGCAAATTAAAAACCCCCAATCAAACACCAAATTTGAAATTCTAAAAATAAAAGGAGAGATTAATAAAATTGAAAGTAAAAAAAAACTATTGAATTAATAAATAAAACTAAGAGTTAATTTTATGAAAAAAACAACAACAAAATAGATAAACCTTTAGTTAATTTTATTACAAAAAGGAAAGAGGAAAATCAAATGGTTAGTCTCAAAAATGAAAAGGGAGAACTTTCTGCCAATAAAGATGTAAATTAGAGCAATAATTAAAAGTTATCTTACCCAAATTTATGCCAATAAATTTGATAAAGTGAAATGGAGGAATACCTACAAAAATATAGATTGCCCAGATTAACAGAAGAGAAAATAAATTACTTAAATAGTCCCATTTTAGAAAAAGAAATAGAATAAGCTATTAATCAACTCCCTAAGAAAAAAATCTCCAAGGACAGATGGATGTGAATTCTACCAAACATTTAAAGAACAATTAACTCCAATACTATATAAACTATTTGAAAAAATAGGGAAAGAAGGACTCCTACCAAATTTTATTTATGACACAGACATGATACTGATATCATGTATCAGTAGGATGAAAACACAGAAAGAAAATTATAGACCAATTTCCCTAATGAATACTGATGCAAAATCTTAAATAAAATATTAGCAGAGAGATTACAGAAAGTCATCTCCAGGATAATATACCATGACCAAGTAGGATTTATATTAGGAATTCAGGGCTGGTTCAATGTTAGGAAAACTATTAGTATAATAGACTATATCAATAACCAAATTAACAAAAACCATATGATTATCTCAACAAATGCAGAAAAAGCATTTGATAAAATCCAACATCCATTCCTATTTAAAACACTTGAGAATATAGGAATAAATGGACTTTTCCTTAAAATAGTCAGCAAGCATCATATGTAATGGGGATAACAGGAACCATTTCCATTAAGATCAGAGGTGAAACAAGGTTGCCCACTATCACCATTACTATTCAATATTGTATTAGAAATGCTAGCTTTGGCAATAAGAGATGAAAAAGAGATTAAAGGAATTAGAGTAGGTATTAAAGAAACCAAATTATCACTCTTTGCAAATGATATGATGGTGTGCTTAGAAAACCCTAGAAAATCAACTATAAAACTACTAGAAATAATTCACAACTTTAGCAAAGTTTCAGGATATAAAATAAATCTACATAAATCATTAGTATTTTAATATATTACCAATGAAGTCCAGGAGCAAGGAAGACAAAAAGAAATTCCATTCAAAATAATTGTTGATAATAGAAAATATTTGAGAGTCTACCTACCAAAGCAAAGTCAGGAACTATATGAACACAACTACAAAATGCTTTCCATACAAAGTCAGATTTAATCAATTGGAAAAATAGCAAGTACTCATGGGTAGACTGAGCAAATATAATAAAAATGATAATACAACCTAAATTGATCTACTTATATAGTGCCATACCAATCAAACTTCCAAGAAATTCTTTTACATATCTAGAAAAAAATAATAACAAAGTTCATCTGGAAGAACAAAAGGTCAAGAATTTCAAGGGAATTAATGAAAAAAAAATGTCAATGAAAGTGGCCTAGCTGTACAAGATCTAAAACAATATTATAATGCTGTGGTCATCAAAATCATTTTGTACTGGCTAAGAAATAAGAGTAGTTGATCAGTGGAATTGGTTAAGTTCAACAAAATAGTCAATGACTATAGTTATCTAGTGTGATAACTCAAAGACCCCAGCTTTTGGCATAAGAATTCACTATTTGACAAAAACTGCTGTAAAAATTGGAAAGCAGTATGGCAGAAACTAGGGCATTGACCCACCCCTAACACCCTATATCAAGATAAGGTCAAAATGGGTTCATAATTTAGACATAAAGAATGAGATTATAAATAAATTGGAAAAACATAGGATAGTTCACCTCTCAGATCTGTGGAGGAGGAAGGAATTTGTGACCAAAGAAGAACTAGAGATGATTATTGATCACAAAATAGATAAGTTTGATTATATTAAGTTAGAAAATTTTTGTACAAACAAAGCTAATGCAGACAAGATTAGAAAGGAAACAATAAATTGGGAAAACATTTTTACATTCAAAGGTTCTAATAAAGGCCTCATTTCCTTTTATAGGAAATATATAGAGAATTGAGTCAAATTTGTGAGAATTCAAGCCATTCTTCAATTGATAAAATGGTCAAAGGATATGAACAATTTTCAGTTAAAGAAATTTAAACTATTTCTAGTCATATGAAAAGTGCTCTGCAATTTGGAACTATGCTCAAAAAGTTATCAATCTGTTCATAGAGGGAAAAGGGATCCACATGTGCAAAAATGTTTGTGGCAGTCCTTTTTGTAATATCTAGAAACTGGAAGCTGAATGGATGTCCAGCAATTGGAGAATGGCTGAATAAATTATGGTATATGAATGTTATGGAATATTATTGTTCTATAAGAAATGATCAGCAGGATGATTTCAGAGAGGCCTGGATAGACTTATATGAACTGATCCTAAACGAAATGAGCAGAACCAGGAGATACACGGCAACAACAAGATTAATATGATGATCAAGATTATATGATGATCAATTCTGATGATTCAAACCAGTTTCAATTATTCAGTGATGAAGAGAGCCAGCTACACCCACAGAGGGGACTGTGGGAACTGAATGTGGTTCACAACATAGCATTTTTACTCTTTTTGTTGTTGCTTCCTTACATTTTGTTTTACTTCTTTTTTTTTTTTAAACTGACTTAATTTGATTTTTCTTGTGCAGCCCAATAATTTTATAAATATGTATGCATAATTAGATTCAATACATGTTTACCATGTTTAACATATATTGGACTATTTGCCATCTAGGAGGAGGTGTGGGGGAAGGGAGGGAAAATTGGAACACAAGGTTTTGCAAGGGGTTAATGTTGAATAATTGTCCATGAATATGTTTTGAAAAATAAAAAGCTTTAATTAAAAAAAGAAAAAAATATGGCTGCATCATGTTTTCCTTGATTATGAATGCAGGGAAATATTATGATTGGTAGTTAGCAAACAGGACATTTCCATTTGTAAGGTCAAAGTAAACTACAGAGATTACCAAATTTTAATAATCCTGATTCATACTTTATTCCATTTCCTAGATTAATTCAGAACCACAAAACCAGAAAAGGTTTTTGTTTGCCCATTTCTTTGAAATCAGATGGTTTGATGGGACTGTGTTGGTTATTGCTAATCTTCTACCCACTAGTTCAAGAGGGTCTTAATAAGATCACTAAGCTGGTGACTCAAGTATGCCGCCATCTGGTGGGAAAAATTCTCTATTTGCAAAGGGGCATTGTGAGTTTATGGTTTACAAAAGACAAGCCAAGTGTGGATTGTTATTCCACTGCAGCACCTCAAGTCACACCAGAGCACATGTGGCCTGCACCAAAGATGGTTCAAACTATGAACCTTTTGTAGTGATCCTTGATTCTAATCCTTTACAATAGTCGGGGATTGGTATTCTACTTAGCTAAATAAAGGGTATTCTGAGTTTGTCAGGGTTGTCAGAGCTCCATTACTCATCCTCTCCTCCCTAATTATTTTAAATTTTCTTCCAAAGAAGCTGCTGTCAAGGGTGCACTAACGATAAAACAATAGCTAATATTCAAAATCATTAAAGAGTCTTGGGGAGGAAGCAGGAATCCAGTCATGGAAGATTGGGAGCTGGAGACTTTTTTAAAATAAAAATTTTGTGCCAGGTTAAGCTACTTCACATTCCTGTGACTCATTTTTTTTCTCAGTTTCTAATAATAATAATACCAGTGGATGACATTGGGTATTCTTAAACAGAATATCCACCTCTTGGGGAAGCTGTGAGAACTCATGGGCACGTGGAGCTTTTGTAGATTCTCAGGGTGGAAAATCGTGGGTAAATTCGAGATACGGTATTATTCTAAACTATAGGAAAAACTAGAGGTGCTATGTATCAAAGCTTCGCTTTACATAAATAGCTCCGAGGTCCCACAAAATAGGCTGAACTTGGGTTTTCCACATTCATTTCTCCCACCTACCTCTACTCTTCCCCCTTTGTCCTCAGCTCCCTTCAGTCCCAGCAATCATTTTGAACCGAAGGTCTCACCTCCGGAAAAGGAGACAAGCCCAAAGCTTCTAGCAATTGAAGGTGGAGAAGAAAGAAGACGAATAGGTTAATAATTAATATTTCTGTCCAGGTATGTGCCTATGTACACAGAAACATACTCCTCTCCATCACTCTCTTCTTCTCTCATCCTTCCCTCGTTGCCTCTGCAGTTGAAGTCGTCGTCGGAGGCTCAGAGGAGGAGGTTAAAGGAGGAGTTGGAGTGGGAAACTGGGCGAAGGTAGAGGGAGGGAGCGCTCTTTGGAAAGAGGAGAGAGCCGGGTGGCTGGTGGGAAAGCCTGACAGGCTGACAGAGGCCGGCGAGAAGTGGGGGCTGCTCTTACTGTTGCCGCTGCTGTTACTGTTGCCGCTGCTGCTGCCGCTGCTGCTGCTTTTGCTGTGATGCTGAGCCTGTCCTGCACGGGGCGGTGGAGTCAGAGCCCAAGCACCAGCTGCAGCATCGGCGGCGGCGGCGGTGGCACCTGCATCACCTCCCGATCTTCGAGCCCATCCTCCCGACTCTGCTCTCCCCTTTCCGTCCAGCACCTCCCGGGTGCAAGTGTCTGGAGTTATTTATGGATGTCAAGGCAACTCCTAACGGGGTGG
Organism: Sarcophilus harrisii; assembly: GCF_902635505.1. NCBI lineage: Eukaryota > Metazoa > Chordata > Mammalia > Dasyuromorphia > Dasyuridae > Sarcophilus > Sarcophilus harrisii. The sequence continues at coordinate 314,577,665 of NC_045427.1, read as the reverse complement.
CCACCATCGAGGACAGGATCTTACGGATCACGGGCTATTATGGCTATTACCCGGGTTATTCCAGCCAAAAAAGTAAGATGCCCCCCGAACATGATTGGGTTGTGGTGCTGGTGGTGATGGTGGTGGTAGCGGGGCTGAAGTCAGGATTTCGGTGAGACGGCGAAGGTGGCGAGAACGATTTGGGGGTGGGGAGGGACTACCTGGGCGACCTGCTGCTGCAGCTGGCACCTGGAGGCGAGACAGACCAGTGGGCATTCAGATTGCCGCCTCTACGAGGTCCGAGTCTTCCAGGCCACTTCGGGCACAAAGTATCTTTCAATGGCTCCAGTGCTAAACTGCAAAAGAGATGGGGAAGTAACCGTTTGTAGGAAATAGTTAGGAAACGGTCGCAGTCGTTGGGGGCGGGGGGTGGGGGGGGGTGAACGAAGGAGAAAGAGCCGGAATCCGAGAGGACCCTGGCTAGCGCTCCCGAGGGGGTGGGAGCAACCTGCTCACTCTTTGGTCATCAACAGAGTCTTCTAACATGGCTGTTGCCTTTAAACAGGCATTATGGAACGAAGTTGAAGGGATTTCGAAGAGGTGGATCAGGGGAAGTCGAGGTCAGAGCTTGAATCAAGTGTTTTTTTTTTTTTTTTTCCTTTTTTTAATTTTGAATTTTTCTTGTGGGTTGATATGAAGAATTCCTTCAGTCCCTCACTTGCGACTGCTTGTTCATTTAAAGGTTAGCGGAAGGTTCGATCTTTTAAGCTATTTCTACGGTAGAGTTACTCTTGTTTTACCGTCTTCTGTACTAATGATAGTTCTGGGTAGAAAAATCAACCCCTTGGGATCAGTTCAGAAAGGGTTATACTTTATCTTCTCCAAGTCCCCGAACCACATTATCCGGGCTGAACAGAAGAAGCTGTCCTGTGCTCCTTTTCCTTTCCGCTGAGTTAAATCACGTAGAGCTCTGATGCCATCGCATTTCAGGAGTGGCGGGGCACCTTTGATGATTAACAGTGGTAGCTTCTGCAAAGGTATTCCCCAGCCCAGGGAGATGTCCAGAGGTCCATGTTGTGATTAGTTCTGGCAAACACTGAAGGGCCTTTCCCCCTGAACTGAAGGAGTCGCAGAAGATCTATTCACAAGAAGGTGGATTTTGGTTTTTTAATCTCATCATTGCTTTCTGGCAGCCTTAAGGAAGTCCATTTGATGTTTTTGATGTTTCTAATTGGAAGGTTTTGAGCTCCTGTGTTCAATTCTGAATAATGTTTTTATTCAAATTTATTTTGGGGGGAGGGGAGCAAGTAAGAGTTCCTCCAAAATTGGGAAGATAAAACGATTACACAAATATGAGAAAAAAGGTCTTCCACAGAAGTTGCCTCTCCCCCCTCCCCCCCATCCCTTCCTTTGTTTCACAGTAATTATTCTTCAAGAGCTTTGCTCCCAGGACTGTCATTGCACTGGCATTTTCCAGTATGATCTTTTATTTTGTTTCAGTTAAGCTTTTTGATTTGGACTATGCACGTATAGTAGCTGTTTTTGCATTTTAGGCTTAGATTATTCATTTTCCATGCAGAAGTAATTATATAGTGTTAGAATTTTCTGGAAAGAAAATAACACACTGTTCAGTGCTGTTGGAAAGTCTTTTGTGTGAAAGCTTGAGGAAACTTTTCAGTGTGTGTGTATGTGTGTTTGCTTCTGGTGAAGGGACTCTTTTAACCGTTGAAACAGAATTTGACATTAGTATTGTGTGATTTTATTTCTTGGAAATTTTAATTATACACTGTAGGATTTTAGTAATTTAGAGAACCTGATAGTTTTCCTGCTCTCTTTGGTTCTTAGGGATGTGTGTTTTGTTTAACAACAGCACTTCTTTTCCAATGAAAACCAGAAGATAATGTGGAGAAAGTGAATTTTGAATTAGAATATTTAATATGAAACTTTGGGACTTTTCCTATTACCTGTATGCATTAAATTTGCATCACAATGCCAAAAATGAGGAATCAAAGAAAATACATTATTTGAAGCAAAAAAATAGAAGGTAAGAGAAATAAAAAATACATTTAGATTGGTTGTTTTTGATAATCATTTTTAAGCTAACTTAGAAGATACAGAATTTGTACAAACTAGACAGAAAACCCCCAAAGAACAGTTAGAATTTAGTAACAGAAATGTAACATACCCTTACTTCTTTTCATGTCTGCAGAGGTGGAGAGAAGATTGTCTTTGAGCTCAGTCAGAGGCTGAGGGAGGAGAGAGTTGGAGAAAGGCCAGACAGTTGAACACCATGAAATAATCCTGTCCTTAATGCAGGATTCTACTAGTAAACAAACAAAATGAAGCAAACCAATGCAATTGATTCAGGTCAATTGATTCAGCTGTTACCAGGAATTGAGGAACAGATTTTGGAAGACTGAAGCATGAAGGTGAACTATAGTACGTAACATTTAAAAGTAATGTGAAGTTTTCATCTTGTGATTGGTTCTACTGAGGCTTAAACTGTAAGAAGGTTTCAGAAGATCTGGAATAGACTATTTTTTAGAAGTGAATGAAAGATTACTTCTAGGGAAATGAACAAGTGGCCAGCATGTCATCTCAGAATCACGGACCTTGAACTACAAGGAACCTTGACATTCATCTAAATCTAAACCCCTTATTTTACAGATGAGGAAACACAGTCCCAGAAAAATTAAATGACTTGACTGAGGTCATTTAGGAAGCAAATCACAGAGATATGATTCAATCTGTACTTTCTGACTCCCAAGTGCAGAAATGCATTTTGTTGCTTCTTCTTTTGAGAGAGCACTGCACTTTCTCATTCTCCTCTTCAATTCTAGGATCAGATTATTTCTCCTTGTGCCTGTCCACAATATGTGTATTGTCAGACTAATAATGGATAGATTATAATCAAGGCAGTATGTATTCTTCATCCACTTGTTTTTTTATCTTTTTCTGTGTGGATTGTTAAATTGACATTGAGTGGCTTTGGCTCTTTCTTTATTCCAGGCAGTGCTACAATTTGATACATAAACAAGAACAACATTGGGAAAAGCTCAATTCCTATTAAAAGGACATTCTATAAAGGGCCTTGGGCATCGAGGCAGTGCAGTGGATAGAGGTTTGGATAGTGAATAGAGTAGAAGAGTGCTTTTGAGTTCAAATCTTGTCTCAGATATTTAATTAGCTGTGTGACTCTGTGCAAGTCACTTAACTCTGTTTGTTTCCATTCCCTCACCTATAAAATGAGTCAGAGAAGGAAATGGCAAATCATTCCAATATCTTTGCTAAGAAAACCCCAAATATAGTCATGAAGAATCAGACACAACTGAAAAACAACATGGCTTTGTGGTGAATACTTTTGAGAAGCATGTCTCCTTGAATTATGCTTCATTTCTTATTGAAGACCAGAGTATCATTGAACAAAGGTATCCCTCTCCTGCCATATGTCAAGAAATCTTATTCATTCTTAACCTTGTTGGAGGAAGAACTTGAAGATGGTATTTAGGTCACTTGAGTCAAATGCTTTAATACAATATACATGGCCAATGAATATATTGGGAAAAGACCTACATGCTAACCTGCTATCCTTTAATGCCCTTTGCTGTCACAATTGCTGATGTATCAGAAAAAAATGTAGGAAAAAATGATTTTTTTTGCCAGGTTGGCACTGGGTAAAGAACTCTTTAACCTTATGGGTTGTAAGAATTCTCACTGTTAACTTCTGGATTATTTTCTTTGATTTAATCCTGTCTTGACTGAAATAGAATTTTTAAAAAATACAATTTAATTGATATCTTTTGTTTTTGTAATCTACATTTCTCAATATATCCTTTCTAACTTCCTTCTCCCAAAAAGACACTTTATTAAAAAAAAAACTAAGAAAAATTAGTCAAGATATTAAAAACGTCTGACATTATACATAGTACTCCATGCTTATAGTTCTCTCTCTCTTCAAAGATGTCTCTTTCCTTAGTGACTCACCTCTTGAAAACCATAATGCGAAACTGGGGTACCTGTTAGGACCTTTAGGGGCCTACTAGGATGATAGTCATTTGGCAATTGCTAATAAGTAGCTTCTTAATTTTTTCGTACCCATACTTCTTTCCAATCCATCATGATTTGGGTATATGGCCTTCAGTCCCTTTATAGTTCTACAAATAGGATAAGCGCAGTCTTGGGATAATCTTGATATTGGTCCCAGTGGGCACTTTTTCCAGAAGTCCTTCAAGTTTATATATAGAGGGTTGGTTGACTTAGAATTGCCAAGTAGGTTTGACGCTTTAGGGGATACTTTGGGTAGGGCAGAAAGACCCATACTTTTCTATTCCTGGATTTCAAAATAAGTAAGTTCATGATTCAGAAACTTTGTAATACAGTGCCTGGAATGTAGTAAACACTTAATAAATGCTTGTTGACTTTATCCATCTGACTGACCTCAAAGGGCAGAAAGTATAGTATAATTACCCAAATTGCCTATTTGCAATAACAACTCTATTTGCCTTTATGGCAATAGCTACCCTGGTTACTTTCTCAAATTTCACTGACTGATCTGTTCATGCTTGGCAAGCTCTAAAGTGGGATCTATCTGCCACAAACTATGACTTTTCTTTACTCTACCTTTTGCAGAGTCCTGTTATGGACTCTGCAACCTACAACAGAAATTCATCTTGATTATGACAAATAAAAAGGTTCAAGAACCATTGTTTCTGGGTAATTTAATCATTTCATTCATAAGACCAGCACATTCATTAATAAAAAGATGATCATTTGATCATCTCCCTTAGACCAAAGACAGTCATGGCAGTGGGCTCAAGGTTTATGTGTTTATGTTTATTCTTATGTGTAAGAATATTGACAATAAATTCATATTGGTTAACAATTACTGAGAGAATCAATATAACAGTGAAAGACTGAAACACAGTGATCCAAAAGGCTTATGATGGAAAATGTTATTCATATCCAGAGAAATAGCTATGGAGATTATGCAGATTGAAGCATATTATTTTCACTTCTTAAAAATTTTGTTTTTTGTTTCTTCTTTCTCTTGGTTTTTCCCTTTTCTGATTTTTCCTTCCCAATGCGATTAATATGGAAATATGTTTAACATAATTGGACATATATAACCTATAAGAGATTGCTTGCTGTCTTAGAAAAGGAGAGGGAAGAGAGGGATGGAGAAACATTTGTAACTTAAAATCTTACAAAAATCAATGTTGAAAACTATCTTTAATTGGAAAGAAATACTATTAAGTGGGGAAAAAAAGAAGAGGGACTGAGAATGACTTCATATTATCTTTGAACAGAAAGACTATCTCTATACCAAGACCATTCCCAGCCCTGCATAATCTATTTAAAGAATTTATGATCTACTCAAGCTTGAGCAGAACACAATGGGCTACTCTACATGTAGAATTTGAACAAGAAAGTTAGTTCAATATCATTATCAACAATATCCTTCAAAAGACTGAACTTTGTAAGATTAGGACTTTTGGAAAAGGAGGAAACTCTGGATCTCCCCATCATTGGTTATTAATAATCAGTTTTCTTATTATAGAACCAAGTAGGCCCAATTCTCAATTTTAAAAGTCCCTCCAAAAAGGACAAAGAGTGGTTCCTATCTGAGACTTCTACTTGTTTAATTGGTTTTAGATAAAGTAAGCCTTCTGTAATCTCCCTAAATAGATGGAACTCTGCTGTGAAGTGAATCTTTTCATTGTTCCATTTGACCAAACATGTGGTCACTCTTCTGTGATTTATCAGGTTGCTGTTTCAACTTTTTCTGTAACTTCCCCAATTCATTGATGATGAAAATCTGTCTATCTTCTAACTCTACTGTGAAAGAGATCATTTTCTAGGCATTGTAATAGGATAAACTCAAGGCTTTCTTAATATTGTTAACAGTTCCCAATTCTCATCCTCACTCCCTTTCCCATTTTTTTTAACTTTATAGTCCTAATCTTAGTGGGAATTAGTATATTTTCCAGTGAAACATTTGGGTTGAGATCATATTTTCTGCCAGTGGCCTTACTTTCAATCTTTTACTTCCTTCCCCCTTTGTCATCATCCTTTCCATATGTGCTGTTACCAAATAATTCTCAGCAGACATGGCACAATACTTAAAAGATGATGAGGTCTGTCTCTAGTTGCTGAACTTGAAGGGACAGTTTGCTTTCTCTTTCCTTATGTCTGCTGTGTGGCCTGTCTAGGATCATTAAAAATAACAAGGGGATGCCTGACCTGACTCTTCCTTTATCTTTTATGTCAAACTCTTTAACATCCACTGAACTAAGTCCTTTACATCAGTAGCTTCCTTTTCTCTGTCTCATTGAAAGCATTCTCCATAAGCACCCAGAAAAGACCTTGCTATGGTATACTATCCTAATATATCAGACCCTCTAATCAATCACCTTATCATCAGTGTTATCCTTCCCTGGCTTCAATCACAGTATGAGCCATAATGCTGTTTAAAATTAGTGTTTTATTTCCCCCCAATTATATGTAAATACAATTTTTAACATTCATTTAAAATTATTTTGAATTCCAAATTTTCTCCCTTTTCCCCTCCCTAGACTCCCTCATTGAGAAGGCAAGCAATTTGATATAGATTATATATGCAGTCATTCAAAATACATTTCCATATTAATCATATTATAAAGAAAACATAGACCAAAAAAAAATCCTAAAAAAAATAAAATAAGAAAAAGCATACTTTGATCTGTATTCAGACTCCATTTGATGCTGTTTTGATCCAAATCCTACCAATGACACCAAAATATTATTTGGAACTGGATTAACCTGAGGCAATTCTAGGCTATCCAACAATTAACAAAAGGAAGCTTATGTATTTTAGCAATAACATGGAAAGAATACTCTCAGCAATGTTACAGTATTGATTCAGATAGATGCCAACCCTCTTATCTTTGGGCATTAGCAGGGCAGGATGTGGTGATTCCTGTGGCCACCAAGTCTGAAGGACCTTGCGAAGCTGGCTACCTTTATGCCCTTAGGCATAGGCAAGCAGGAAGCCCTATCAAACATTTCAACCATTAGTTTCTTGTTGGGAACAATTTTTTTTTTTTCTTGCCTTTTAGCATGAAAAACTACCCTAGGCAACCTTATCTAACAGGGTCTTTGGGAGATATTGCTTCTAGCACACTTGAATTCTTTATCTAAATGGAACTACTGGTACAGTTATTTTGAGGAAAATTTGGAGTTGGGCCACCATAAATCTCAGGTATCTGGGGAAGACACATATAAAATTGTATTTCCTTGGGACTTTGGGTATATGAATAAGATGTGGTAGGTATCTTAAGGGATTGTGGAGTATGTTAACACATATTGATGTGTCTTTAGAGAATTTAGTGACAATAAAAATAATTGACAATATCTAATTTCCAAGGCCATTAGTGCACTTCTAAAGAAACTAGTTAATTGCATTTAGTGAACAACATGAGATGAAAATGGTGATGATTGGTATCAAGGAGAAAGGGGAAATGTTGCCAGAAATTTACTTTCTATGAGTGAATCAGGTAGATGTTCCCCTATAGAATCTGAGAATAGATGATTTTATTTTATAGTCATTTTACAGTCATTAATTGGAATTACTTTTCATTATAAAACACTAGATCAGAAATTTGATAGCTCGAAAGGACCATTTAGTCCAATCCCACTCATATTTCAGGGATGTTTTGATTTTCCCAAAGTAACATAGCTGGTAAATAGCATAGGAATGATTCAAATGCTAGCTATTATTATTAGGTGATGCTGATTTGAACATAGCATATGAGAGGAGTAATGTTTTAAAAAATAACCTAGAAAGATAGGGAGAGACTACTCCAGAACACAGCAGCCCCAAATACTACTGTGTGCCCCAACCAAATTAGAGTATAACTGAGAGCTAATTAAAAAAACAATAGAGTATTGTTGTTTTTTAGTCATGTCTAATGCTTTGTGACCCCACTTGGTTTTTTCTTGACAGAAGGTAGTTTGTCACATTTTACAGATGAGGAAATTGAGACAAACTGGGTTAAATGACTTCATCAACGTCACATAATAAGTTTTATTGCTGCATTTGAATTCAGGAAGATGAGTCATTCTGAATCCAGGTCTAGCACTTTATCCACGTCACCTTTTTACCTTACAACATAGCATAAATAATGTTGAAATCTGGTTTTCTAAGACAAGATAAGGCTTATAGGGATCCTTATATACCAATTAGTGATCTCCTCTCCCCGATTTTTGTTCACTGAGCTAAATTGTAGAAGTATTTATATGAAAAGAAAACAAATTTACACTTTATCTTAGATATAATAGGGAAACACTCAAGATTTCAAATAGTTTCAGGTGAAGGGGGGACCTTAGAAACTATTATTAAGTTATTTAGAAGACAGTTTTTAAACTAATTTTTAAAGTATGATTAGGAAATTTCTGTGCCCATTAATTTTACTACTATTATGTTTTCAAATTGTTTTCTCACTTTGGAAGTTGAGATTAGTTTTTCCCTTCAGAAATTGTTTTTCAAATTGAAAATTGGTTAAATGAATTAACGACTCACAGAAAGAGAAAGTTTGAACTCTTTGGCCCATGTATGGTACCAACTATTAGGCCAATGATGTTTAGGCTGGTATAGAATCTCCCAAAGATAACAGAATCTCCTGCTTTTTGATGATTCACAGCCCTAGGATATACTGCTAAAGCATAGATTATTTAGTTCAACCCCTTCATTATACTGATGAGGAACCTTAGGATCATGGGGGCTAAGTAATTTGCCTATATTCACATGGGTATGAAATATCAAGGTTAATATTTGAATCCAGGACCTCAGACTACAAACTGAGTACTTTTACAATCAGAGTTGGCTTTTGGAGTATATTTAGATAATATTTCATTAAATTGTGGACACTAAACAATATATTACAAAACATTTTCAGTTGTCTGTTCAGATTAATTTCTGATTGGCTCTTGCCTTGACACACCTAGCCTCCACTAGAAAATTATTTATTGAATTTCATGGAAGTGCTACTGATCCAAAATTTGAATAAAATATCCCTCAATTAAATAGAATAAATCACTAATTCCTTTAGATATGGAATACTTCAACAATTCAAAATGACCTATAATAGTATATGTTTTACACAACTATTGTAAAGTATATTACTTTGCAAGTTTTAGTTTTAAGTTAATGCCAAGAAGGCACACTTAGTGTAAGGTGTCAGAGATAGTTTCAAGTCAAATATTTTATAAACTAGGTATAATTGGAATTTATCAGACCTTCTGAAAATAGATTCCAAATTGGGGATAAAATTCAATTCAGGAACTAGAAATGAAAACTAAATTTTCTAATTTTGCTGCTTATATTTACTTCCCTTTCTGTAATTTTGGGACACTATATCTTTTTGCCAGTTTTTGCCCCACCCCCTTTCATGCTCTTTTAAAGACCAACACTTACATTAACGTCACAATCCCATTTTATCAATTATTTCGGTAGCTAGGATTTAGTTTGTTGGGCTTGATGAATTCAATTTATCTACTTGAATTCATAAATTATCACCTGTGAAGAATATTTTCTCATGATCTCCCTGAATATCTTGGGTATGGATTTCCTTGGTAGCCCTTTTGATTCCGTCCTTTCCAGTACAAATATCATTCTCTTTGAAAGAGAGCTCATAAGCAAAATAAAAATTAAAATACTATTGCTTTATCATTTTCCCATCCACTCAGAGTCCCATTCCTAATTTTATCTTTCTTTTCTATCCTAAAATGGCTTAAATAGCCACTCCTTTTTATTGTACTTTGCTTTCATTACCATCCTCAGCAAAACTTTGAACTCAGCAAAAGTTTGAGTTTTAGTATCCTCTTTGGCTACAATCAGTCTCTTTAGATAATCCTTTTTTCTTCTTATTGAAATTGCTTTTCTTTCTGTTTTACTTAATTCTTTATGGCTTATCATTCCTCTTGGAATGATTTTCCTGTGACATTTTAGACTGTGTCCTAATCATTTTTTCTTTTTTTTGGATGAAATCCTCCCCATCAAATTTAAGTGTACGTGTCAGACTATACTTGAATATTTTCATTTTCTTGGTCATCACTTGAAAAAGGATGACCTTTTTCCTTCACTTTCCATCACTCTTCCTTCTTAAAGTTACTCATAATTTCTCAGGAACCATGTCAGTCCTTTTGGTGAGTATTCAGTTTAAAATTAAAGTTCAAATTATTGCTTGATTCAGTGTTTGAAGGATGGAATTATCATTAAGGCAAATCAAGAAAAAATTGCTAGTTCTGTCTGAGTGAGAGCTACAATAAATACCTGGATAGTTGAAGTCCCTTATCATTGTTATATCCTGCTTTTTTGATAGGATCTGTTTATCAATTTTCTCAATTTAGTTATCTTTCCAGATTAAAGGTTATTTGTTACTTTCATTTTACTTTTTCAAAGTAAAAAGTAAAAAGAAGCATTAACAGCTGTTTTGCTGCTGCACTCAAAGAAACATAGAACTTTTCCATCTGATTTCAATTAATTGAGCAATTAACATTTATCAAGCATCTACTATATGCCAGGCATTGTGCAAAGCACTAATTATACACTACATGCAAACAAACACATACAAAATAAGTTAGATATGGGATCAATAGGAAATAATTAACAGAGGGAAGGCAATAGAATTGAGGCATTGGGGAAAGCTTCCTATAGAATTTTAGTGAAATTCACTAAATTATAGAATTTAGTGAAATTTTATTTGGGACTTCAAGGAAAACTAGGGAATTCAATAGTTGGTTGGGAGGAGGAGAGAACATTCCAGTAAAGGAAAAAAAAAAAGCCAGAGAAAATGCCCTCTGAGAGATGAAGTGTCTTGTCATGGAACAATTGAACAATAGCTTAGATATGGGGGTTGATAAAAAGTGAGGAATCCAAAACGACTCCTAGGTTGAGAACCTGAGTGAGTGGGAAGATGCTGATGCTCTTTTTAGGGGTAGGGAAGGGAGGGGAGAAGGGTTTAGGGGGGGAAAATGAGTCCTATTTGAGACATATTGAGTTTAAGATGTCTACTGAAGATCTCATTCAAGATATCTAAGAGGCAAGCAGGTAGAGATATGAGATTGGGGATCAGCAGAGAAAGGATAGATAAAATGGAAAATCACCAGCATGGAGACAGCAATTAAATCCATAGGAGCTGATAAGAACACCAAATGAAGTAGTAAAGAGGGAGAAGAGAAGAGAGCCCCAGAGAGAACCCTGAGAGAACCCCTTGATTAGAAGGCATGATCTAGAGGAAGTTCCAGAAAAGATGGTAGAGAAAAAGTGATCAGATCAGTAGAAGGAAAATCAGGAGAGAGTGATGTCCCAAAAACCTAGAGAGAAGAGAGTGTGGAAGAGGATAGATCAATCAACATTGTCAATGGCTAAAGAGAGATCAAGGAGAATTAAAAGATCATCAGTAACTTTGTAGAGAGAAATTTTGGTGGAACTATAAAGGTGGAAGGCAGCTTGTTAAGGGGTTAAGAAGAGAGAGAAGATGGAGAAGAGATACCTATCATGGCTGTCATTTTTGAGGACTTTAGCTACAACGAACAGAAAAGATAGTGGGGATCAAGTGATAAGATGGGAAACCAATTAGGTTATAAGGGGCTAAGAAAAGAATAAGGGGAGAAAAGAATGAAGGCATTTAATGTGAACAATCTTTTCAAGGAATTTCTAGCTACAAAAGAAAGAAAAGTTTTAAGATGATAGCAGTGATAGAAGGATCAAATGAAGTCTTTTTAAGGAAAGAGGAGGTATAGACTTATTTGTAGGTAACAGGAAATGAGCCAAAATACAGGGAGAGATTGAAAACAATTGAATAACTAGGGAATCCATAGGGAGACAATCTCTTTGAGAATTGTTGGAAGAATATTTACTTGTAAGTCATTCATCCCCACTGCTCCAAGTTTTACCTGTATTACTGAGTGTTTTTTCTCTTTGACTTATTGTGATCATAGCACATAGGTGAACTGACCATCTGGTCACCTTGGTTTATGACATCTCTTTAATTCCTTTGCCTAAACGAATTCTGTGTAGCCTGTGTTAGGAAGGATGTTCCAGTTCTGCTCATTCAAATGCTGACGCCTGTTTTGGATGCTACAATTTCTAATAGAAAGCCTCCTGAGTGATGTTTAATAAACCTGTCTTTGACGCCCTTATTTGTCATCTCAACTTCGATTAAATTTTGATTACATTTTCTGGGATAGTAGAATTTTATGGGTCCTTCAGGAATAACTTAGGTTTTTGTCTTCTAAGAAAGAAGTGGAGGGAGGAGAAATATGTGTTTGGTTCCTTTGGACAGTTTTTTAAGGTTTAAAATATACATATTTAAAATTATTTTATTTTAAAAAACAGAATTAAAAAAAGGAAAACAGAAAAGGAACATAAAACAAAATAAAACGAAAGAAAACATTGTCATGTGCCCAGCAGAACATCAGAGAGGATTCAAAATTTATATAACAACAAATAACCAGTTTGTGAAAGTATATATAGTAGTAGAAGAAATTATATTCATGATGTTTTTCTCAAGGATATAGAACTGTTATAAGAAAAGGGAAGTATTAGAATGACTTGCTTATTATTTTATGTTTTGACATTCTAAATGCTTATTTATAGATTATTGCACTAAAGCAGGCATACTTCACATAATTATGATGTAATTGTAACCTCAGCCTGCAAGGCTGAGGTATGTGTTTAATTGTACCCTTTGAAGGGGGAGGCAAGCAAATCAAAAAATAACTTTAATGTTAACTTTCTGTGACACACAGAGAAACCATGCTATGAAGCATCAATGGCAGCCTTCAACATTGCTTCAGTTGCTAGGACTTGGGCAAGGAAAGAGTAGGATTCATTTATGATGGTCAAAAAATAAAGGAGAAAATTAATTTAGAAGAATGTTTCTCACTGTCATATAATTTACATAAAGTAGAGAAAATTGTTTTTTATCTTACAAAGTGGAAACTATGTTAGCCAATTAGAATGTCTACTTGCAGAGGTAGAGCTTTTCCAGAGATTATAGTAATTTTAGATGATTTTGTGACTCTGGCCTTTATGTTCTGTCCAAAGATTTCTATCTGATATTGTTAGATAAGTTAGTAGAAAAATAAGCTTTGCTTTATTGAAATTTCCTTTGCTCAGAGCCAACATCTCTTCCATTAAGCATAGGATACCTATACTAGGCAATTAGATGACACAGTGGACAGTGTGCTGACTCTGGATCAGGAAGCTTCATCTTTCTGAATTCAAATCAGCTAGTGAGTGAGTTCACACTCACTAGCTGTGTGACTCTGGGCAAGTCACTTAAGCCTGGGTTGGGGTAGTCACAGAGTAGGTGACTGAAAACAACTGAACAACAATAACAACTTATACTTGCCTTAGAATTATCCTACAGACAACACATTATTTACTTATGACAGGTGGAGTTTCTTTAAAAAGGATTTTGTGTAAAAGATGGTTTTATTTTAGGAATTCATTCTTTTCATACATGTTTGAGTGGAAAGTTAAAAGCCAGTTATTCTATTATTTTAGTGTAGTGAGTGGGGAGATCTGGAGTCATTTACAGAGTAAATGATATGAGATTCCAGGGAAGCCACTGGAATATATGCTCCCTTGACTGTTGAGATAGTGGTATGGTTGTTGCTGTTGTTCATTTGTGACTGACTCTTTGTGACCTAATTTGGGGTTTTCTTGGCAAAGATACTAGAACAGTTTGCAATAACTTTCTTCAGCTCATTTTATAGATGAGGAAACTGAGGTAAACAGGATTAAGTGACTTGTACAAGGTCACACAGATAGTAAGTGTCTGAGGCAGGATTTTAACTCAAGAAGATGAGTCTTCCTGATTCCAGAGCTAGCACTCATCTACTCAGCTGCCCTATGTTGTGGTAAACTGGTGTGGTGTTCTCTTTTTCTAAAATATATGATGGTTCTCTCTGGGAGCAGGTTTCTTGGGGAGGTTTCCTGGAGGCAGCCTTAGTTTCAGTTCAGATCAATAATCACCTCAAATACAGCCAGAAGTTAAAATCCAATCTTTTATTGTCTCTTCCAAAATTGCCCGGTTAGTTTTCTTAGAAACCTATCTCCCTCCTTGGTTCCAAGAGCTCTTGCAGCTGGTCTTTTAGCTCTTCCAGCTTCTGCCTCTAGCTCAGCTCCAACTTGTGGCTTCTCAATCTCTAACTGATGCTCCCCTCTCAATCTTTTCAACTGAACTCTCCTGATTGAGCTCAGCTGTTTTTATGCTCTTTTAGAGGTGTAAAGGTGTCAAAGGTTGACTCCTCCTGTGAGAGTGGGATTATGGGAGGTAGGAATTTGGATATCCCATATTGAACCCTGACATCTCCCAAACGTGTGAACTAATGTGTGAGCTAATGTGTGAACTCTCAAAAGTGTTAACTTAAGCATTATTTCTATCAATTCCATTGAGTTATCATCTTGTTTCAAGTTCTGGCTCATAACAAACTGGGTTAATCATTTATCACTTTCTGATCCCCCCTTCCTTTCCTGGTTCATGCAAATAAATAGATGGGGGGAAAGTATAAAGATAATTTTTAGTGAGAATCAAATTTTATTTTGTATGACTACTTTCTTCAATTTTCAGCATGTGTATTAAAAAAACACCCTTAATCCTGAGAATTATTGATACTGAATATCTAAAGCAGAGTTACTCTATTAAGAAATGAAAACTCCTAGCTTTAGGGAGCTTAAGCCTGTTTAAAGATTAAAAAATAAGCAAAAACAAAACCCAGCCATGTACAAAATATGAAATGAGAAAGAATACAATACACTGTGTTGAAAAATACTATGTATTGAGTTCTAAGGTAAGGAAATCAGAATGGTGTGAAGTTAATGGAGAGGATTTCTAATAATCTAGGATATATGGACATCTGTGAATTATAAGAAAGTTTATTTGATATTTCTCCTGATAGTCCCAGATATATTAAGAAAATAAAATTTAAAAAATAGAAAAAGATTCATAGTAGTTACTGTGAAATTATACATGTCTTTATTTTCATAAACATAAAGTTCTTCCATTTATCTTTCACTTTAATTTCCCTCAAAGAGATGTGTTGAGTGACAGTCACTAGCTTTCCAGTCCCCTCCTTTAAGAGTAATAGTCCATGCTTTGTTTTAATACTCCTATATCTATATATCTTACTTGTGAATTACACAATTTTCATTTATGAAATGGATAAATTCTCTTTCTTAGTATTTCACAAAACTTCATGCTAAAGACAACACAAGGATAAATGGAGAATGATCTAATTGCAGGAAAAAAGCCATTAAAATTATGGAATTTGTACATAGCATAGTATATCTAAATGGTTGTCTTAAGAATTTTTTCTTTTAGAAAAAATATTTACAGTTAATTATATTATTGGAATGGAAACAGATTCTATTCATGTAAAATTTGTTACTATACTGTGAGCAAGCCTAAAAAAGTGCAGATTACAAAATTTTTACTAGGGATGTTATGTATGAGGATAAAGAAGATAAAGGATACAGGAAGAATTAGACAAGGTGTACCCTCAGGATCAGAAATTCTATGGAACATTTAAAGAATTTTTTAAAATTCAAAGATGAAATGTTGAGTTGATTAAATCATTGAATTTTTTAAAAGTTCATTTTTTTCTTGTATTTATTGAGTTCAATATGCTTGCTTAAATTGGGAAACAGATTAATTTGGGAAACAAAAATTTTCTGCATGGCACCAAATATTTTGGTGAAAATAAAATAATTCAAAGATACACACACAAGTAAAATTCCATGAAAAAAATTATGTGAATATTCAGATACATTTTATGCAATTGCCTCTTGAATGATTATTTAGTCCAGTGGGACTAAAGTGGGAGCTATTATCTTATAACAAGGACTTGAACCCAAGGGGTATGTAGTCAACTAAATGGAGAGCAGTAAGATAGGTCATATCCCATCTTCCTTGCAATAGTTAATCATGGGACTGATCTCAAAAGCAATCACTCTCAACTACATCCTTCAGTACTTCTCTACTCTGCACCATTCTTTTATTCTGCAAATTCTTAGTTGCCATCTTTTGGCAACAGCTGACAATTCCTCAGGGTGACTGGAATCTAATTTCTATCTGGATACCTATAGCAGTAGCTGTGCAGATACTATTAGGACAATTTCTCTGCCCTCAAGTAAACTGAGCATAGGGATATGATCAAGGTGCTGTCTGCTCTGCTTGTCAGCTTCTTCTCACATATTTCTCCATCTTTAGGGACTTCTCTCTGAAAATAATCTGGAACAATCCATCTCCTCTCTCAAATCTGAAAGTCAGGACAAGGATTTTTTTCCTCTCAAATTCTTGCCAGCTCATCCTCTCACACAGACACAAAGCATTGAATAATCTTTCTTACCCAATGAGAAGAATCTTATATGAAGAAACTCAAGCCCCAGTTTACAGGTGGAATAGAGTGAGTCTCATATAATAATTAGGCATGGATAGGCTGTGATGTTTTAGTGAAGTCTCATATTATCTTTCAAACTCATACTTTTTAACTTTGCTATTATTGTTGAGTTCCTTTGAACTTCATATTCATAACTTTAGTGTGATCTAGAACCCTTTGTTCTACCTGAGACCAATAAATACAAATTGCCAAATCTTATCATTTTTAGCTCCACAACATCTTTCATGTACTCCTTTTCTCTATTCATATAGCTGCCTTGGTAATTCAAATCCTTCTTACCTCTAGGTTCCTAATCTGTCTGCCTCTTCTCTTCCCCTTTTAATCTATCCTCTACTCAATTGTCATAATGATTTTTCCAAGGGTCTGATAACATCACTCCTCTGCTCAGTAAACAGCAGTTGCTCCCATATGACTCTAGGATCAAATTTTTTTCTATAGTATTTTATTTTTCCAAATACACAAAAAGATAATTTTCCACATTAATTTTTGCAAAATTTTGCTATCCAAATTTTTCTCCCTTCCTCTTTCCCCTTTCCCCTCAAGATTTCAAGCAATCTAATGTAGGTTAAACATATGCAGTCCTTCTAAACATATTTCCATATTCATCATGCCATGCAAGAAAAATCAGATAAAAATGGGAAAAAACCATGAGAAAGGAAAAAAATGATAAGCAAACAAACAACAAAAAGATGAAAATACTATGCTTTGTTCGATAAGCATTCAGTCTCTTTCACTTCTCTCTCTGGAGGTGGATGGCACTTCCCCACCCAAGTCTATTGGATTTGCCTTGAATCACCTCATTGAAAAGACTCCATCACAGTTGATCTTCACATAATCTTGTTTATTGTGTACAGGGTTCTCTTGGTTCTACTCACTTCAATCAACATCACTTTATTTATGTCTTTACAGGCTTTTCTGAAGCCCAGCCTGCTCATCGTTTCTTATAGAACAATAATATTTTATTACATTCAAATATCATAACTACTTCAGCCATTTCCCAACTTCCCAGCCATTTCCATTCAATTTCTAGTTCCTTGGCACTACAAAAATGGCTGCTGCAAACATTTTTGCACATGTGGATCAAATTTTAAAAATGAAATCTCTAAAAAAATGCATATTTTATAATGTATACTGTTATTTGTGCTATAGTCCATTGACCTAATTTATAAATAAATAAATAAATTCATAATTTTGATTGAGTCCTCAACATTATTTTTTACTACTAGAAGTATGCAATCAAAAAATCTGGTGGCCACTGGTAGTTTCTGATTGGTATTTAGATCTCTTCCCCTTCCTTTTCATTTTTTTGGAGCATTGTTGCTGTTTTTTAGAGATGGCCAAAAAAGGAAGAAGAGATAAGAATGAAATCAG
Organism: Sarcophilus harrisii; assembly: GCF_902635505.1. Lineage (NCBI taxonomy): Eukaryota > Metazoa > Chordata > Mammalia > Dasyuromorphia > Dasyuridae > Sarcophilus > Sarcophilus harrisii. Next base: position 314,559,869 of record NC_045427.1, on the reverse strand, counting down.
TCTGCTGATTTTAGGGGCATTGAGCAATTGGCTGGTAATAGAGAGTTTTAAATATTGGTTTAAATTTGATTTGGAAATTATCAGTGCATTTTGGTCATCTCTATTTATCATTGCTCTCTGTGACCTTGATTAAGTGAGACTTTTCGATCTCTGTACAAAGTCTGTTAACTGAGTAGTCTACAAATTGTGGGCATCCCAAGAGATTAACTAAATTTTCTATGCCCTTGAGATAAAGAAAAAAATTATATATGGAGTCCTAAGAAATCCATAATGGAAGGAAGCCCTTTCACCCTAGACAAAGGCTCTGGCAATGGTAGAATGCTAAACTAGGTCTGCCCTTCTCCCCCCAGTTTTTGCCAGTTCATATTAGCTTATAGTTAGATGTGAAGGTTTCAGCCTATCTATCTGTTTTTGTTCTTTGAGAGTCAGCTTGCTAGACAAGAAAGATTTGATCTAATTATAGTTAGAGTAAACAAGATTTTGCCACTTTTATTGTACTGGTTTTTGGGTTTTCTGTAAATAAAGTTTTACCTCTTCTTGGTGCCATTGAATCTCCTCTGCTTCTTGTCTTGATTCAGTTTCTCCTCAGCACTGCAAGTCAGTTCCGATCTTAAATTAGAATATATGAGATGCTTTTGAATTGAAGATGTCTTTAATTTGCAAGCTAGTAGTAAATTTTTATGTGCATAGAAGGTAATTTAATTTAGGAGTTCAGGATTGAGTGACCTTGAAAAAGTCACTCTCCTTGAGTCTCAGTTCCTGGCATCTATAAAATTAAGGGTTTGGATTACATGGCTCTGAAGTTCCTTCCAGCTCTAGTTCTTCCATGCTATGACTATTTGACATCTATAATTTGTGACATTTAATTGCAAATTGCTATGGCTGAGGGGAAGCAGAGGGAACAAACTTATAAGTGTAGTGTGTTGTGTTTCACTAGGGATGTACAAGGTCCTATAGCAGCTGTTTTTGTTTAAACAGTTTCCATTTTCAATGAACTCATGGTCATTGAACATCATTTTAACGAAGATAATATTTTTAATGTTGACATTTTGCTATTCTAAACTTGTTATACTTAGTGACCCTTATTCTTTGGTTGTTTCCTGTCCTGAAATTTCCAGTTTCTCATTCTTTCTCTCCATGCCTCCCTCCCTCCTTCTCTCATGTATATATATATGAACAAACAAGGTGATTCCTCTCCAAAAATGCTACTTCTTCTTCCCTCTCCTCTACCTTAAAGGATCTACATTGACAGATTTTGACAATGTCCTTAGCTTGGATGTATCTCTGAAAGGATAAGAGTGTCTGGGTTTAGAATAAAGCAGCAATGATTAGCTTGAAGCAGATTTCAAGCATGGAGATGTGAATTGGGCTCCCCTGTTCCCCAAGCAGATCTCGTGGTTCTTCTTTCTTTGATTTTTAAAAAGACTAAATCAGAGTCTAGGCTGGGCAGCTCTAATAATCTTTGTTTTATATATTCATCACATATGGTACTTAGAGAAATGTTTTGAAATTCTCTATGAACAAAAGATCATCCAATAAGTTTTTTAGTTCTAGTGTATTTGTTACTTGAGGGATTTGCTTAGAATCATCCAGGAGCTGATCAAAGTCAAGTAACTGAAAATTGGATCTTTGATTTGAGATGGTCATTGAGGAAAATAAAGGTCTAAAGGCAAAGATAATAGAAACTCACAGGTCCCTGAGAAAAACAAAGATTCACAACATCAGAAATCATTCCCTTGTCATCTTGTAATAAAATCCAGCCTGAACTGGAGAAAAATATATGTATGGAAATGCCATTGCCTTGTAGCTGAATCATCTGTTTAGAATTAGCTTAGAATGCTTAGATCATCTCCACCTGGTATAAACACTGACAAACAAAATGGCAATAACATTGCTGTTCTTGGTATTCTTGACCTCTCAGTTCTCAAGGAAGTAGAATATTGCGATAGCTTTTAAAATAATTTTATTGATAGATCTTGTTTTTACATTGCTTAAATTTCCCTCTTGCTCCTTTTCCCCAGAGAGCTGTCATAACTTAAAAAAAAGCAAAAGGAAAAGAGAAAAAATTAGCAAAACCAATGAGCACATTGAAAAATTCTGAAATTATATGAAAAGATCCATATCTTTGAACCTCAAACTCTGCAAAGAATCTTTTGGTTGGTAGCTTTTCCAATCTCTTCTTAGGGCTGAAGCATGTTCTTTATAATTTCCAAGACTGAGTCTTTGCTTTGTAGTGATTTTCTCTCAATTTACATTGTGGTAGAAATTGTGTATATTGATGTCCTGGCTTTGCTGACTTCACTTTTGCAATCATTTTTGCATTTCACATAAATTCATGTTAGTCTTTCTATGCGTCTCTGTATTCATCATCATCTGCATTCATTGATCTTATTGTATAAGAAGATGTCATTACATTGATATACCATAATTCTTTTAGCCATTCTCCAATTGGTAAACATTTACTTCATTTCCAATTCTTTGCTATAAGAAAAAGTATTGCTATAAATAATTTGGTGTAAATGGGGCCTTTCTTTTTGTCAATGACCTCAGCAATGCAAATGCTGAGCAACAGATTCTCTGAAACATAGGATATGGATTTTTAATCGTGTTATTTGCATATTTTAAAGCTACTTTCCTGATATCTAAGCTAATGCATAATTATTCCATAGATCTTCCAACATTTCTAGTCTCATTTTTGGGTCATCTCTGACAAGTTGCAGGGTGTGAGGTGAAACTTCAAGACTGCTTTGATTTCCATTTCTCTTATTAGCAATTTGGAACATTATTTCTTTTGAGAACATTTTGCTCATATCCTTTGACCACTTTTTGTTTGGGGAAATGGCTCATAGGCCTCATATATTTGTGGAAGTTGTCAACACATTTGAGTAGCTTCTCATTCATCATTTCATTTCTAGTACCTATTTCTTCAATCATCTGTTGTTAAGTTAATCTTCCTACTCTTCTCAAAACCGAAGATTCTCCATAATCTAGTTTCAACATACCTTTCCAGATTTATTTCATAATATTCTGTCTACTGCACCACACATTCTAGTGAAAAGGAATCATTTGGTGTCCTTCATACTTCTACTTCTTGGAATGCTCAACTTCTTTCATTCTCAAATTCTATTTCTTTTGGCTTTTCCTAATTCTTTCATTCATTAGTGATCACACCTCACCAAAATTACTTTTCTTTCCCTTTGTATACATTTTGTGTTTACTTTTCTTTACCTATGCCATTTCCTTCAATTAGGATGTAAGCTCCTTAAAGACAGGGACTTTTTTGTTGCTACAATTTCTATCTTTATGCTCTCATATCTTAGCTTATCAAATTGAAACAAATTTAACATTTCTGTTTGTCTTTATATCATTCACTATGTCTGGAAAATTTTTTTTCCTTCCTCTTCCTTCTCTGCCTCCATTCAAGATGCATTCTGTCTTCCATTATTGAAATCTTTTATTGTAGTTGAATTGTTTCATTAATGTCCTAATCTCCATGATCCCATTTGGGGTTTTCTTGGCCAAGGTACTGGAATAGTTTGCCATTTCCTTCTCCAGATCATTTTACAGAAGAAACTGAGGCAAACAGGTTAAATGAATCGCCTGGGAACTGTCTGAGGCTGGATTTGAATTCAGGTTGTCCTTTCTCCTGTATCCACTACACCATTTAGTTGCCTATATTGAAATCTCTACCATCCTTAAAGATATACTTTAATGCAACTTCCCTGAAGTCTTCCCATACTTGCTCATCTTCAGAAATGATCTTTCATTTCTTGAAATTATTTTTATTATAGTTACTAGTTTACATATCTATTCTTTCAACTTTCTCTTTCCCTCCATTATATCTGAGAGTCAGAAAATACATTTCTTCTAGGAACAGTGAGGCCAGTGATGAATAGTAGAGTAGTTATATGGTAACTTTTTGAAGGCAGGCATTATTAGTAGCTGGCTGAATACCCAATATAATGGTACACAGTAAAACCTTCATAAATGTTCTCTGAATTGATGTAAATAACATTTGGTTTACAATTATGGTGCCTGTTTGATTTGTGATTTTCATTAGTGTATATTTTAATATTTGATAGGGAGCTAGAATTCATAAAGGTGCCTTATTATAAAAATAAAAAATAGAAGTACTAACTGTGTATTCCTGGACAAGGTACTTAATCTGGTTTATATGAATTTCCTTGAAGAGATAACAAATCACTCTAGTATCTTTGCTAAGAAAACCCTAAAAGAAGTTATAAAGAGTTGAACATGATTGAACAACAACTATATGGGAATACAAAAATTTAAGTAAGCATAGGGTTCAACTATATATTTGAATCTTGATTCAATATTTGGTTATTTCTCAGAATCCAATTGTTTCTCCTGATAGTGGAATGATAGATTTCTGTGTCACAATATCTATCAAGAGAGTGTCATACTTTCAACAGAAGCTCTGCATGTTTGGAAAAATTGGGGTAAGCTATTTAGGTGTCATGGATTTGGCTTGATTCTATTGGAATTTCCATGAGATTGAAGGGAAAGTATGGCAAAAGATTATACTCCCACAATGTTTCCCTTAGCTCTAGATGGAAAACTCAAAATGAGCTCCATTTCTGCAAATATACATACCTAATATAAATGCTTTGGTGTGCTGACAATGTTATGCTGTGAATATTTGGCCTTGTCTCCAATTATTTTTTGTCATGGTAAATTTATACACTTTCTGATGCTAACTGGGGAAAATTATAAATATGCTTCATCTTTGTGTCTATGCTTAGTCATAAATGACCTGTAATATCTTTCCTATTTTGCTGAGTTAACATAAGGGAAAATTAGCTATCAAATATGAAACTAATTATTGGCCAGTGATAAAACTTTCGGTTTCCAAATCTTCATTTTCTATACAAACAGTGACTCAATTATCAGTTAGAGATAGAAAAAGGAATTTAATAACTGTTCTAGAACCCCTGAACTGACCATGACAAAAATGAATGATGTGGAAAGAGCATGGCAACAGAAGGTAGAGGACCTGAATCTTAGGTTAATTAATCATTTAATCAATTAACAAACATTTATTAATATCTTACTAAGTGTCAGGAATTGTGCTAGGTGGGGGGATATAAAGAGAAAGATGAAATAGTCCCTGCCTACAAGAGGCTTGATTTCTCTTGAGGGAAATAGTTTATGCAAATAAAAGCATATATAAAACAAATATAAGGTAATTTGAGGAAAAAATGTCTCCAAAAGAAGAGATGTTTTCCTACTTGGGCAAAACACCCAATATTTATAGATCTCCATTACCAAATCTATAGAATGGGGGTAGTAATATCCTTCCTTTATGAAGACAAGGGCTAGAACAAGTGGTAACTTTTAGAATTCTTCTGACTCCAACCACTTTGATGCTTTGTTTCTGCTATGAGAATCAAATAGTCAAAAAGTTGGAGATATGGCTGTAATGATATCAGTCCAATAAATGGGCCAGATAGGACCGAGTTAAGGATAGCTGTCAGGTAAAGCTATCAGGTAAAGCTATTAAGGATACTTATGTTGGTAAATGTTTAATAAGCAACTCTCTAAGTGGGTGGGAGAGTGTTTCCACAAAATACTTTTCAGTTTGGTATGCACTATTAAAACTTTCTTAAGTCTAGACAATCAATTACATAATAAAACAAGTCCTGATTGATAGAGCCAAGTCTCAAGGCTCATCCTGAAAATTTTACATCCAGTTCTCTAGTCAGTTTGAGCTCGTTTCACCACATCCTTATGACCTATATGCCTTTTTCTAGTGTTATGCTTGAAATAGTCTCACCATAGTATGTCTATTTGGTTTTGACCCTGGTTTCAGGGTTTGTCACATATCACCAAATGAGTGACTACACACACACAGTCATTACTTTAGTTTGGATTTTCCAAAAAATGAGACTTTTTTGGACTATTGTGTCACCTAAATATAAAATCTATGAACCAAGATGAATTGGATAGTGTCAGTTTAGAGATGAATAGTTTAAATATTGACATCTTGAGTGTCAGTAAACTTAATTAAATGGGAATGGGCGAATAAAATTCAGGTGATCATTAAATTGGACAAATCAAAAGCCAGAATCAAAGTTGCAGGGAGAAATATCAACAATCTCAGATATGCAAATGATACCACTCTGATGGCAGAAAATGAAGAAGAATTAAGAAGCCTCTTGGTGATGGTGAAAGAAGAGAATGTAGAAGCTGGCTTGAAGTTTAACATTTAAAAAAATCAACTAAGATCATGGCAATTGTTTCCATAACTTCTTGGCAAATAGAAGGAGAAGAGGAAACAGTGTCGGATTTTATAATTTTGGGCTCAGAGATCATTGCGGACTAACTACAGCCATGAAATTAAAAAATACTTGCTCCTTGGTAGGAGAGTTACTGCTGCTATTGTTCATCCTGCATTTTCAGAGACCATCAATGACTTTATGGTGTGATGGGAAATGTCTTGACTTACTCGTGAATTGGATTTAAATGAGGTAAGATTGCACAAAGTTGTCAGCCTCACTTTCTCTTCCAGAGCCATTGAAGTTGACATTGAAGCAAGACAAATGTCAAGAAAACTGGCAGTGATTCAGGATGCAATGGATGACCTTGGTATCTCTGATATCTGACCAAGCTCTAAGTGCTCCACAAAATCAATTTCATCTACCTTCAGAGCTATTGGAACAAATTGTTCTCATCCACCTGTTCCATCATGAGGAATCTTCATATGCATGGGACAGAAATGCAAATAGTATACAAAATCAGAGACATCATTTTGCCAACAAAAATCTGTATAGTTAAAGCTTTTGTGATTTTTCCAGTAGTAATGCATGGCTATGAGAACTGAAGTATAAGTAGAACCAATACTTTAAAGTTGTGGTGCTGGAGAAGACTTTTGAGAAGCCCTGGGCAGCAAGGAAATTAAATCAGTTGTTACTTAAAGATATCACTTCTATTCATTGAGAAGGACAGTACTAAAGCTGAAACTTAAATATTTTGACGACATAATGAGAAGAACAGAACTCAATGGAAAAAAAATCCTGATATTGGGAAAAAATGAAGACAAAAGGAAAAGGGATGGCAGAAGATGAGATAAGTATTATGAAAACAATGAAATTAGTTTGGATGGATTTGGGGAGATAGTGGAGGATTAGAAAGGTATACTATGGTTTTGGGGGTCATGAAGAGATAGTCATGATTGAATGATTGAACAATAACAATCTCCTAATTGTTCTTTCAAGTCTCTCTCTTGAGTTGCTAAATTGACATTATAAAAGCAAGTATCTGCTCATGCCATTATCTTGAAGAAACTGTCTCTGGCCGAAGAAGGAAATTTGGAGAAGTACTGAAAAAAGCCAGGAAAATCAGGAAGGTGAAGAGGGAGGGCATTCCAGGCTTCATCTGAGAGTCAGAAAATACATTTCTTCTAGGAACAGTGAGGCCAGTGATGAATAGTAGAGTAGTTATATGGTAATAAAGTATATAAAAAGATTGAAAAGGTCAAGTTATGAAGGGCTTTAAAAAAAAACAAACCAAAAAGTCAACTTTTATATTTGATTCCAGAGATAATAGAAAACTATTAGAATTTGATTAATAGGGGAGGAATGTGATCAGTCCTAAATTTTAGGAAGATTACTTTGGAAGCTGAATTCAATATACTTCAATTCAATAAACATTTATTAAATGTCTATTATGTTCCAGGTACTGTACTAAAAACTGGGCATATAAAAGTAGGCAAAAGACAGTCCCTGACCTCAGTAAATTTACAATCTAAAAGGGGAGACAATCTGCAAACAAATATATTCAATGCAAGCTAGTTACAGGAATAAATAGGAAACAATTTAGAGAGTGAAATCACTAGGATTAAGAGGTGTTAAGAAGGCTTCCTGTAGAAGGTAGAATTTTAGTTGGACTCAAAGGAAGCCTGAGAGATCAGCAGTCAGAGCAGAAGGAGAGCATTCTAAACATGGGATTCCAGTCCAAAGAGAAGGTCCAGAGCTGAAAGGTGAAGTGTCTTATTCATGAAACAACCAGGTCAATGAATGGAGAATGGCCTGGAGCAATGAGAGATTTGAAGCTTGGAGACCAATTAGAAGGTACTGTCAGTTTTCTGGAATGAATAATTCCAGTGTTCAACAAATGAAAACTAAGATATTATAATGGTAAAAGCTTTAATGAAATTCTCATGACTATTTCTGTGTTTCTTTGGAGTAAAAAAGATCCGATCACATTTGAATATTTTTTCATTTGATTGCTTATTAGTCATTTCTCTGCCTGGGTAACCTAAAGATAATAGCTAATGTTGTTTCTATTTTGCAAAGATGTTATTGGATCTACAAATCTATTCAGTCCTCTTGAGGAGGAAGAAAATCCCCCACAAGATATTCACTTGACAAATTGCTGAAATGAAGGGAAATAATTACACTATAATAATTTCATTGACTGCTTTTAGAATAGCACAAAAAACAACAATCCAGATCATGCCCTTTGTAATTTTTGAAGCAGAAGTTGCTATAATGTCAACATATATTTAAATGATGAATGGTGCTCTGAGATGGCCAAAAGCTTGGGAGAAGATTTTCTAGCATTTTAGATACCCTATTCACAGTTTTTGGTACAGCTACTTTAGGATTAATCAACCTTGTTTCGATTCAATTCCATGATTATTTATTAAACATTTATGTACAAGGCACTATGATGGGCTCTGAAGAAGAAATTTGAAGATGAATAAGCCCTGGTGGAGCTTGCAATCTAGAAGGAAAAGGGAAAGGTGAGTGGGCCAAAAATAGCATTTCTAAAAATGGCAATATGATGTATGCTTAGTAGGGGTATGCATTTTAGCCTCAGGGTATGTAGACTCAAGTGCTTAATAAATGGTTGTTTAAAAAAACCCAAAACAACCATGGGGTAAAAAAAAAAAAAAAAAAGAATGTTGTGGCAAACCTGGAGAAGAGAAAGATTGTTTTTGACTGCAGATAACAGCATTGAAAGCTTTATCAAGGAAGTAATCCCTGAGGGAGGCTTGAAAAGGCGGAAAGGATTTCAAAAGGCAGAAATGTGGGGTGGAAGTGGGCAATAGATGGAATTTGGGGCTAAAAGGAATACATCCTAGGTGTTGGGGAAAATACTGAGCATAGGCACAAAGGCAGAGCAGAGCTAAACAAGTTTAGAGAATGGTGATTAATTCATTTTAACTGAAACATAAAGGAAATGAAAGGGCATTAGTAAGAGATAAGACTTGAAAGACATATATGGAATGAATGTTCCATACTGCATCAAGTAATTAATTTTCTTTATATGTGATATACTGGCCATTCTGAAAGCTTTCTGGAATTCTGAATGATGTCTTTCATTGCTGCATTTAGATAATCTCCAAAGTTGTCACCTTGGAAAGTAATGCTTTTCTTACCCTGCTTCATCCTCTTGCAACAATGAGTTTTCTTTCTTAAGCTTTCTATGGTATGTGTTTTTTGGGAGGTTAAGGTACTGTAGGGGTTGGGGACTTTACCTGAACATTTGTTCTTAGATTTACCTAATATATATCTGGTCTAATTTTTTTAGTCCTTTATGGAATCAGTTTCTTCCTTGGCCTTTCTCCTTTTGTCTTTGCCAAGCATATATTTTGTAAAAAACAAAAAGCAACTTTTTAGATCAGGTTACAGGAAATCAATTTTGCTCTTCATTTTTTCCCTCCTTATCTAATAATTCTCTCATGATACTTTGGCATGAATTTTGAACTTTCTATACAGAACTGAGAGAGTTTCATGGATTTGTAGACATTGCATTAAATATTAATTTTTTTAGTAAATGGAGCTGGTTTTATAAATGGTTTGAATGGAACTGCCTTCTTGATATGTGTAAGGTGCTAAAAGTTTTGTAAGGATGGCATGGATATAGCAGAATTCACCATTTGTGCTTAAATAAGTAGTCTTCTTAAGTTGATGACTGCTAAAACTTTTCTCATTTTTTCAATTATCAAAAAGATAATTTTCCCAAAACAGAGAAGGGAAAATACCAGAAGGGCATGGATGGCTAAAAATAGTTACTACAACATGGGAGGAAACAGGTGGCTGATAGAAAGAAAGGAAAGATAGGATGGAACAAACCTAATTTTATCCCTTTTACAAATGCATTGGGGGACCTGCAACTAACTCCTTCACAACTCAGCCTTGGGGTCTAAAAACTTGGGGCTTAAAAAAAAAGCAGAAAGGATAGTGGAACTCAGAGGAATGGGGCTGTTAAAAGCAGAGAATAGACTCTATTACAGGAAGTTGGAGTCTTCCTACTGTCCATTCTCATCCTTTGAGAGAAATTCAGGAATTTGAGGGGGAAAAAAAGGAAACGATTGCAAGGGTTGGAAATGGGAAACCATGGAAGAAAACAACCTTAAGGGCCACATACTATTCTAAGTACTTTAGAGATATTATCTCATTTGATCCATATAACAATCCTGTGAAGAAGAGGCTAATATTATCCTTATTTTACAGATGAACAAACTAAGTCAGACAGAGGATAAATGACTGTCAAGAGTCACAGAGTAAGTAAATATCTCAGACTAGATTTGGAGTCAAGTCTGCTTAATTTGAATCCTCTGGTTGCCTCTGGAGCAGGAGAACTGGTTCTTTAAAGGGGAGGAATTGTCAATAATCATACACACACACATACACACACACACACACACACATATATGATGAGGTTTGGCACAGGGCAGGGAATTCTGGGAATCCTCTGGAAGGTACTAAGTGTGTTTTAGGAAAATCATTTTAGCAGCTGTGTGGAGGATGGTTTGGAATAGAAGAGAGATAGGGGATACCAATATGTAGGGAGACCAATTGGGAAACTATTTCAATAATCTAAGTTAGAAATTGTAAAGAGCTAGTGGTTATGTGGATTCAAGAAATACCATGGAGATAGGTCCAATGAAATTTCTTAACTGAGAAAATATTTGGGGTGAGAATGGAGAATTGAGAATGATAATGAAATTGTGAATGACAGTGACATAAAGAATAGGTACCCTTGACAGAAACGGACAGAAAAGAGGCGAGTTTTTCGAAAAGATATTTCAGACATGTCGAATTTTAGATGTTTATTGGAAACCAGTTTAGAGTATCCAGTAGGTAATTGGCCATCTGGGGCCTAAGAAGGGATAAATATATCTAATATATAGAATTATCTCCTTACAAAACATCTTTGCTTATTTAGAATTATAAGGATAAATATTTCAAGGCAAATAGTTGTCTAACATAATTTAAGAGTAGTGTGGATGGACCGAACAACTCTGTTGCTATTAGCTTAGGCTGCAGGAAATTAAAATTTTTTTGGTATGTAAATAGATTTAAAAATATGGATTTGTAGCTACAACTGCTTTATTTCATGCAATGTTTCTCCCTATTAGAAAGACTAATGTATTTGTGGCAGCAATGACTTATGGAAGAACTGCCTGAAAGTTCTCAATGATGTCCCCGTTTGCCAACATCAGCTAAATAAGACAACCATGAGGAGGCTGGTATGAATTGAAATTGGGGTAAGAGGTGGCTGCAGCATATGGTATAGATGGTGTTATTGTACAATATAGTGATTCCTCACAGAATCTCTAAATCAAGGAAATCAAAGGTAATTTAGGGGATGCCAAGTACAATATCCCTCTATGATATCTCAGAGATCTGCCATTCAGCTTCTGTTTGTAAACTTCCAATGAAGTGGAACCCAGTGTCTCTTGAGACAGCCTGTCCTAATTTTGGATAGCTTTGGTAGAAAGTTATCTCCTTATTTTCCATCTAAATTAGTCTCTTTGCAACTAATGTTCATCATTCTTGGCACTCTGGGGCTATAAAATGAAGTATCCCTTTTTTTACACAAAGGTCCATCAAATATACAAGTATCACTGCCTTCTCTGACTGCTGTTCTTCAAATTAAACATCTCTGCTTCCATCAATGGATTTTCCATTTAGTACACTCAAGATGCTTTACTATCCTGGTTATCCATCTTTGCATATTTTCTAGTTTATCAGCACACTTCCTAAATTGTGGAACTGAAAAACGATGTCCCTGATACCAGAAATGTACACAGTGCTCTCAACATGAACTGGCTGGGGTTCTTCTTGGTTCTGGACAACATTCCTTTTGATGTAGCCTAGGTTTTTGGGCTACCTAGTCACACTGTTGACTTACATTGAGCCTGTTGTCCCCTGAAATTCTCAGATCATATGTAGATGAGTTTCTGTGTAGATAAACCTATATCTTATACTTGTAAGATCTATTGAACCCAACTTCAATACTTTTCATTTTTCCACAATTATTTTAGGCTCATTAGATCTAGAATCAAGATCTTTTTGGCTTTTTAAAAAAATCCATTTTGTTTTCCATATGTATCCTTCCCCAATTTATATCATTTGAAAAGCTGATAAATATGATATTTGCATCTTTAAATAGCATAGAGGTAAATTTAGCTCCCTTGGGACACTGCACACCAGGTGATCAACTACTACATTGCTATCAAACCACTAATAATTAGTTTTTTTCTGGATTAGAGATTCTACTAGTTAAGAATTCATCTAAATATGGGATCCAGAATCATCATTTTAGCCTGTCTCTTTTCATCTTTTCCACAAGAATATTAAAGATCATGTCATATGGTGTAATGTTCTCTGTTTCTGTTATCTTGGGTCTTTGGAGCAGCCTTCCTTTCAGGAGAGTAATCACCACAAGTGCAGCCAGGTGTTAAAGTCCAAATCCTTTATTATCTCTTTCAAAGTCTTATCTCTTTTCCTGGGGCCCAGTTAGCTTTCTTAGAGGCCTATCTCTCTCCTTGGTTCCAAGAGCTTGAGCTCCTGCTGCCAGTCCTTTGTGTTCTCTGCCTCTGCCAGCTTCTTGAGGTCTTCCTGAATGTGTCTTGGTTTCTGTGGGGGAGACAGGAGGACCACCACCACGGTCTCTGTCTTCCAGTTCTGATTCTGGTTGAGTTGTCTTGAGTTTATATGCTCTCTTATCATAGGTGTGAATCTTGAAGAACTATAGTAAATACTAAGTACATGTACTGAATTACCATTGTCTTTATCAGTTCCACTGACTTAACACCTGGTAAGAAGAATCCTTTGTTTCAAGTTCAGAATTCTGGCCCATAACAATATGGTTTACTGAAAACTAGACAAATGATAAAATATTTACATATTTTATCCTGTAAAAAAGAGAAAGAAGGTTACCATGGAATTATTTGTTCCTGATGCAACTATGCATGCTGGCTCTTTGTTATCATCAATTCCTTTTCTCATGAAAGATCATGAAGTATACAACCTTTTAGTGGCATCTATAATGTTACTAGAATTGCAGAGTCAAGGCCACTGGACTATGGTTTGCAGGCGCCATTATCTTCCCTTTTTTGGAAAGTTTAGGAAATTAAGTAATCACATGTACCAGGTTCATCAGGACCCTGGGATATATTTCATTTGAAATGGGTCATTTGAACTCATCAAAAACTTCTAAGTGTTGTCTTGCTGTATTCCACTTTATCATGAGCTTCAGCTTCCTATTATTCACTTTCTTCTATCCTTTCTAGTCTAAATATCATTCTCCATTGTTTTTTATCATTATCCCATCTACTCTAGCAACACATCAATCTTCTACAATCTTTGTTTCTAAAATAAAGCTTAAAGACAACAACAAAAATCCCTTATCTCTTCTATTGGCCTTAGCTTTTGTCTCAAGTTGTTTTGATTTTTTAGCACATTTAATACTGTTTTGTAGGACTGTGCTATGATCTTATATTCATCTTTTCATATCCTTTTCTTATCCTTTGTACCTATGTTTTAAAAAATCTAATAAGGCTGATGAGATCCCTGCACATCCTTCTTGTATTCTTTCTGTCTCTGTCTCTGTCTTTGTCTCTAGGGCTCTCTCTTACCTTCTTTCCCTCTCTTCCTTCCAAGAATTCTTTCTTTCACACATCTGCTTGGAAGTTGATGAAGAAAATTCCAGATAGCTTACATGTTATTAATTGGGTTTATAAAAATGATTTTCAAATTTAGAGGGAATAGTAATGTTTTCATGAAAGAAATTTTTTTTTCTCTTCTTATGAGCCAGGATTTTATTTTTCCTAATTGAGGGAATTTCTATGCTAATTCCTTCAGATAAAAGTCTGGATCATATTTATTGTGTTAGAGTTATTATTTTTTCTTTGTATGTACCCTTTTCTATTTGCTTTCAGTCTGATTGCAACATTAGTTGTAGTCCCAGCTACTTCTGGTGAATTCATTTTGATCTCAGCTGGTGCTCCTTTGTAGGTGCCCGCCTGCTTGGTGAGTGCTGTAATTGATTTCTGCCTGATTTGGTAATTACTTCTGCACTTTCCTGTTTCTAAAAATGTATATAAAAGAAATGTGGGGGAACAGATGAAAGTGGAGGTATTTGGGGTTTTAGTAACTTAGCTCCTTTCTTGCCAGCAGTTTTTGAGGAAATTAAAATTCAGGAGAAAAAGCGAACATTGGTCTAAAGAGAACAGTCCATTAATTATGATGGCAATGTTCAAGATCACAACTTCTTAATTAAAAAAAAATTTTTTCAAATAACAATATAAAGGTTCTGATGAGATGTTCCAAGTTGACTTGTTTACTACTTCATATTTATGCATCTTAATAAAATAGTAGCTCAAGTCATTTTCTCCTGCATTTGTTCTTTTGCAAATCTCTGGTTATCTTTTGAAAGAATGAGAGTGTCTTAAGCATTAGCTTATGAAAAACTTCCATGGAGATAAAAGGATGCAACCATATTTTCTGCTAAACTTATGCACCCAAAACTCAATGTTTTCTGTTTTCCAGAAACTGACAACACTTTTCCTGATCTACTACACTTCTCTCATGATTCATTGACTCATTTATTGCTGAGGTGGAACATTCTTTGCTCCCCATTACTATTTCTAGACTCCTTCTACCACCATCTCTCAACAACCTTTTTTCCTCTGAAGTTCATACTATCCAAAATTACTACTCAATCCAGATATTGATGGCTATTATCTACACTCTGGTCATTTTCTCTACTTTCTTTATAGTACATAGTTCACAATATTCTGCACTACTACAATTCCTATCTGCAAACAAGAAAATCATTAGAATTATATGTTTCCTCAAAAAATCAGAATTCTCCTTTTACTCAATGTACTCAACCCTCATAATCTATTTCTTTCTTTCTTTCTTTTTTTAGTAAATAGTATTTCCCCAATTATATATATAGTTTTCAACATTCATTGTTTAATAAGATTTTTTGAGTTTGAAATTTCTCTTTCTCTCTCTCTTCCATATTCCTTTCCCAAGACACCAAAAATCTGATACAGGTTATATATGTGCAATCATATTAGACATAGTAATCATCTCATGGTCTACTGCTCTTTTCCACTTTAGCTATATACAGTACCATATCCTTAGAGTATGTCAAAACCCCACTGTACCCCTATAATTGGTCTGGCCATCATCTTTAAATGTTCCACTGGTATGTTTGTGAACTGATATTCCTCAATCTTATCAATCTTTTATTATTCCATATTTCTTTCTGCTTAATCCTAATCCTGCTCTTCATTCTTTTAACAACCTCCCTTTCCTTCATCCCAGATTATTACTCTCTTAAGGGTTTAGCTCCTCCCTCTCTGCCAAAATGTATTGTGTACCAGTAAGTAAAGCTAACTCCAGAGGAAAAAGGTGAAACCCTAACAAAATAAAATTGCTATGGATTAATATGATAATTTTAATATTTAAAGTTCTTACTCAAGGCTTCTGCCTGTTTCTGCTAGCTTTCATGTATCAGAGAAGGGCCACAGGTTAGCTTGTAGCGTTGTTCAGGAAGTCTAGGAACACTGTTCCTACCATTACTCTGTAGAACTTTCCCTTCACCCCTAAAGAAATAGCAGGTACAGATTTTGCCCAGCTATGTAAAGTAAAAGAGAAATTATCCTGGTTGAAAGCATGCTGCCTTTAGACTTGAGCTCATCCTAGGTTACTATCTCCCTACCATCCTTAGTTCCCTTAAAGGAAACATCTAATTATAATGGTTTCCTTGTTTGTGGACAGGAATTGTAGTAGTGCAGAATATTGTGAACTAAGTACTATTAAGAAAGTAGAGAAGATGACCAGAGTGTAGATAATAGCCATCGATATCTGGATTGAGTAGTAATTTTGGATAGCATAAACTTCAGCAGAAAAAAGATTGTTGAATGATGGTAGTAGAGGGAGTCTAGAAGTAGTAATGGGGAGCAAGGAATATTCTACCTCAGCAATAGTTCTGCTACAATATTACTTTTCATCTCATCTCAACCTCCCAAGAAATATTAGATACATTTTGCCTAGCCACATAAAAGAGGAGACTGGGGACTGGGAGGAATAGAGTAGGGTACCAGCACAGATGGCTACACTGAGCCTGAAGGAAAAGGAACTAGAACTTATGGGGGTCAATCCAGAGTACTCAGAACAAAGAGCTAGGTTGCTGAACTCTATTCCCAATGTGATAAGACTGAGGCTGATTTGATAGTCTTTTCCTCAGAGTGTACAAAAATGTATCAAGTAGAAAATAAGTTTCAATAAAATATCACTATGAAAGTAGATAAACTAACAGAATTCTAAAAACAGAACAAAGGAATGAAACCTCAAAGAGAATACAAAGCTGTCTTGACAATATTAGAGTAGGAAAGTGAACCAAGATGAAAGAAGGGGGTCCCCTGGACTCTCCAGAGAATATGAAACAAGAGAAAGTATGTCCCAAAAGACAAATGAAATACATAAAAAAAAGAAATAAGGAAAACTATAGATCAGAAATTAGAGCTCTCAATACCAAATTTTTAAAACAATGATCAGATTAGAAAAAAAATTTGAATGTATAATAAAGAATCTTTCTAAAACAGTGAAAGAGAAATTGGTAGACTCAGAACACAAAAATAGTGAAATGGAGGAAATTCATTCTAAAGAGAAGCCACATTAAAAAAAGAAAAGCAACACATGAATTCTATATAAGTCCAAATACTGACCTTTAAGGCAGGAAATTAAGAAATTGTTTTTTGAGAAGATCATGATGTATGTCTATGAATTCTTGGGTGAACAATTAAGAGATATGTATAATATCAAAGGGGAAAAATAAATAAAAAATAGGAGTAATAGCATTTCCAGACTCCAGACATATTTTCCCAACAATTGTTTTTTGGTTATTGATTAAAAAATAAAACATAAAAACAGTGAAACATACTAGATGTATGTGGAATTTATAAGCTCAAAAGTCTTTTTTTCCCCATTAGATGTGGTAACAATATATGAAAAGTTATCTAAAAGAGGAGTCATAAATTATTAACAAACATTTTGAAAGAATGCTCTGAATCATTAATAATAAGAGAAATGCAAATCACAGGAATTCTGAAGTTAGATCTTACACGTAACTTACTGGCAAAAATAATAAGAGATGAGAAATATCATTGTTGGAGAGGTTATGAAAAGATAGGTTTTGCTATTGGTAAACCTGACCACTTCTTTATAATTTCATAATTAATTGAGAGATGTAGAGAATGTGAAATTCCATTAAACTTATTATGTTGATCATAAAAAATTTTTATTCAGCTCAAAATGTACCCTCCTAGTCTCTCATTTTTTTTTCAACAAGTTATCTCCCATCCATATATTAAGATAATTCAAGATTCATTGAAAGACACAATATAGTTATAGAACTAATCCTATTCTAACAAAGCTGATAATAAGTTTTGGGTAAGGTATAAATTGGTGATGATGATTGTTCAAAGGTTTTCACCATCTTGGTTTAAGATCTAGTATGCAATCTAAGGGGTATCTGGGTGGCAGAGTAGATAGAGTGCTGGCTTTGGAGTCAGGAAAACCCGAGTTTAAATCTATCTTCAAACACTAGTTCTGTGACATTGGACAAGTAACTTATTGCTATTTACCTCAATTTCCTCCTCTGTAAAATGAGCTGGAGAAGAAAATGGCAAACCACTCCAGAATCTCTGCCAAGAATACCCCCAAAGGAGTTGCAACAAGTGAGACATGACTAATTCATTCTGTAGAAGATGAGGTTCTATAGATGTTTCTGTTTGTGGATGACATTCTTCAGTTTGTATAAAGCCCTAGAACAGTAAAGAGACCCCCAAAAGAACTTTGTGATCACTCAACTGAATTTGATGTGATTATCCACATAGGAAAGATTACATAGATGAAGAATTACCCACATTACTATGTGTGGATAACCTACTTGCATCATTATGTATATTGGTAGCAGACAGTACAGACAGAAAACAAATTAGGCTCAAAATTTAACAGACAGAGCAGAGTAGGCTGAACTATTTCCAGAAAATCACAGATATTCTTTAATGAGTTCAGACTTCCCATAAAGGCAAAGGCCTATCTTTTTAATATTATCAATCTGTCAGTGTTCCTGTATAAAAGTGACATTAAATACAGCAGTCTCTGAAGAAGTGAAGATGAATATTGCACAGAGGTTAATGGAGATACCTTTTTTATATGGTGGGTGAGAGCAGGCTGTATTATCAAAGAACAGGAGTAAATGATGTCATCAAGGAGTTATATAATAGGAAGAGAAGATGAGCTGGTCATGTGAGGACAGTAGAAGAATGGCAGACTATAGGTACAGTCTTAATGCTCTGTTGATATTCTTGTGTTAGAAAAAAGTAAGCAGGTTGGGAGAATTATATTTGGAAAACTTTTGATACGATGAGGACAAGAGCAGCCCAGAATGGGTAGGTATGAATAGGTTGCAATTTGCATTGTTGGAAGGAGCATTCAAACTGATGAGATCCTAGGTCCAATTAAGTATTTTTTTTTTTTTTGTTTTTGTTTTTACTTTATTTATGGACTTACAAAATGATAGGATTTTCCCCTTGCAAATACAAAATATAGATTTTCAAAGCATTAGTACTAACCTGAAACTATATTCTATACTTTTAGAGGTATATATGCTAATATTGTGAGATTTACAAACTTTATAGGAGCTGGTACTCTGCCATGCAATCCAAAGCTAAAAATATCATTCTCAGGGGCTTAAAGCTTGTTCATTTCATGCTCTAAAAGCTTGAGAAGTTCTTTTTTTTTTTTTTTTTTTTTTTTTTAAGTTCTTCCTTCTTTCTGGTCCATTGCACTCCACAGATAATTTACAAAGTGATTCAGGTTATTAAATAATGGAATTTGGAGGAACCCTTTTGGACTTAATATAAGTGAACAAATTCTTTTATAGAAGGTAGCTGTTGAATCATGTCAGATTCCTGGGGAGGATACTTGTGTTTTAGAAAGTTTTTCTGCTTTCCTATAGACCATTTTCTTGTTACCTTAAAGCCTGACAGTGGGGATAGTTTTATTTCCTAGTTGCTTATTGTTTTTCAGTTATTTCAATCATGTCTGACTTTTTGTGACCCCATTTGTTGTTGTTTTTTTCAAAAACATTGGAAAATTTGTTTGCCATTTCTTCTCTACTCTAGATGCTTTCCAAGGCCAAATAAAATTTTTTTTTGGTATTTAAAAAAATTATTTAATCATTCTTTTCTTCTTTAATTTTGAGTTCCAAATTCTCTCATTTGCTCTCCCTTCTCCCTTTCCCCTATCTACTGAGGTATGTGTGTGTGTGTGTGTGTGTGTGTGTGTGTGTGTGTATGTATATATATATACATATATACACAGGTGAAATCATTAAAAATACTTCTATATTAGTCACATTTTTGAAAAGTAAGAAACATTAAGAAAGTGAGAAAACTATATTTCAGTTTGCCATCTGAGTTAATCAGTTCTTTCTTTGGATACCATTTTTTCATCACGAGTCCCTTGAAATTGTCTTGGATCATTGCATTGAGCAGAGTGGTCACAAGTCTTTCACAGTTGATTGTCATCATATCATTGCTGTTACTATGCACAATGATTTCCCAGTTCTTCTTCACTTTGCATTAGTTCATCAGGTCTTGTCATATTTTTCTGAAGCTACCCTCTTATCATTTCCTATTGCATAATAGTGTTCCATCATAATCATATTCCACAATTTGTTCACCCATTCCCCAATTGATGAACATCATCTTGATGTCCAACTTTTTCCCATCACAAAAGAGTTGCTATAAACAGTTGTTTTTTTTAATATATAGGTCCTTTTTCTTTACATTTTTTTTTTCTTTGGGATACAAACTCATAGTCATATTGCTATGTTAAAGTGTATTCCCAGTTTTATAGCCTTTGAAGCATGATTCCAAATTTTTTTCTAGAATGGTTGGGTCAGTTCACAATTTCACCAACAATTCATTAGTGTACCTATTTTCCCTCATTCCCTCTAACACGTATCATTTCTGATAGGTGTAAGATAATACCTCAGAATTGCTTTAATTTGCATTCCTATTATCAGTAGTGATTTAAAACATTTTTTCAAATGATTATTTGATTTCTTTTTTCTGAAAGCTGCCTGTTCATATCCTTTGACCATCTGTCAGTTAGGAAATGGTTCTTGTATTTATAAATTTGGTTCATTTCTCTACTCAGTATATATTTGGAGAAATAAGGTCTTTATTAGAGAAACTTGCTGTGTTTTAGTCATTTTTATTCATGGTTTATCTTTATAGTATAATATAAGCTCCTTCAGAGTAACAGCTTTATCTTGTACCCTCCTTGAAGGCAACAACTTTATCATATCTCATCATAGTAGGAGAAAAGGGAAGGGAATGAGTATATAGCATCCATTATGTACCAGACATTGTTGATCCTCACAACCTGCAAGGTATGTGTTGTAATTATCTTCATTTTACAGTTGAGAAAACTGAGGCAAACAAAGGTTACTTGTCCAGGGTCACATAGATAGCAAGTGTCTGGGGCTCTGATAAATGTTCTCAGAAATGAATTTGTTGTTTGTTGAATTAAATTACCTATTTTATTTCCTCCTACTTTTCTGCTTTGTTTTTGTATTTTCACATTTCCTCATTATTATTTTGGTGAGGCAATTGGGGTTAAGTGACTTGCCTAAAATATTTCCTCTTTATTGTGATAAGCAAAGCAAGGAAAAAAAAAACTCTAGAGACTAATAACAATGCTTATCTCTGCTAATCAAGATAGGCACTTTGAAAGATATGGGATTTAAGTTGATTTTGAAATGAGGAGAGGGAAGTGCCTTGATGGATAGGAAGTAGGAGGCTGTTCTAGGCAGAACTGACAACTTGGGAGCAAGTATTGATTTAATGCCCATAGGCAAACTTGGATAGAATGAAGGATGAAGCTCAAATCAAATGGGAGGTGTGTAGGGGGAAGCAAAGGCTTGTGGTTAAGAGAGTTTGAAAAAGTCACAAGGGTGGGAAGGAGAGTAGGTACATGTGCTTCTTTAGTATTTTAGAGTTTGGCATGTCCCTCAGTATTAAATGGAATCTCTGAGTCAGCAAAAATTAGTAAGTTCATAGAAAAAAATAATTCTTAAGTCACCAGTGTGATTTCTTTGCAGAGTTAGATGTCACTAGTAGGAGAGAGGGTAAGAACCATAACCTCTACTTTCTCTAGAAATCCAACAACATTAGCACCCGACACAACAAAGAGTATATAATTAGAATTTTGTTTGATTTTTATTTCAGGAGATAGCATTGCCAATTAAATTCAGTTGGTCTGAGGAGTTATGTTCTAGGTTTGCATAATGACTTTTGGCATCATTATCAATCATTCTTAGAATAGAAACTGTTAAATCACATTTTATGTAGAACAAAGATTTTTTGAAAATGATGGAATACATGGACTACATTTCTAGAAATTCTTTGGAAAAAATGTGGATTTATTTAATTTGTGTCTATTCTGTCATCATTAGGTTGCACTCCTGAATTAGGTAAGATATTGGGGTTCTGGGACATGAAAACTAATGCCCAGAAAGAATCTCTATCAATCCTACTAGGTATCAGATCACTCTCAAAGGTGTAAGAAGTAACTTAATGTAACTTAATCCATGACTCTTTACATTTGCCATTTTTAATTACAGCAATAACTATTTTTTAATCAAATTGCAACTAATTTAAAGGGCATTAGACAAAGCTGACAAAATGGTAAAAATGTGAATCCTCTTCATAGTCAGTAGTGCTGTCATTCAGTGAATGACACAAAATACACTTGTGTATTTTTTGCATAAAATGTTTAAAAGGCATTTTTGATGTACTTTTAAAATGAGCATTTAGTAGTCTTATTTGCATAATTTCAGATTGTTTTACCTTTTTTTTAAATTAAAAAATTATTTTCAGTTCCAATTTTCTCCCTCCCTCCCTCTTCCTCCCAGTTGAGAAATTAGGAAATACTATATCCATTATACATATGAAATCATACAAAATACATTTCCCTAGTAGCCATGTCATGAAAAAAGCAATAAAAATAAAAATAATGTTTTTTCATATACCATTTCAAAAAAAGGATGTATTCTACTTAAAATAACATTTTATATATTACAAGTTTCTGTGTTGCTGGATGAGTCTTATTCTATATTTACTTTAATACTGGAGTGAAAGGTTTTTAGTATTAATCTTTACTGAAGGAAGAAACTCACTGAGGATAAAATATCTAAATATTTTAAAGGCTAGGACATACTCTCTTCTACCTATATATTAAATACTCATAACTATAATATGTTTATAAATTTAAATACAAAATAAGAAAAGAAAAAAGTTGCCACATGCACTTCAGAACATGAGAGGATTCAAAATATAATGCAATAAACTTTCATGTCAAGAAAGCCTATATAATACATACTATATATTGTGTTCTGAGCTGTCCATCTTTTATTTTCTTCCTTATAGGTTTTCTTTTATTCTCTGCTCTCTTTATACACTCCTTTCTTTCCCTCCCCTCGAAATTTACAATTAAATATGTATATATATATATATATATATATATACACACACACACACATAGAGATATAGAGATACAGATAGATATATACATGCATACATATGTATATATATATACACATATGTACATATACAGATATCTATAATCATGCATATATATTCATATAGATATATACATTTATATACACACATATATAAAAGATATTACATTTATTTCCACTTTTCCTCTGATTCTCTTTTTATCCCATTCCCATTAATATACATGTCTTTCTATACCCCCTCCTATCTCTCACCTTCTTATTCCCTTACAAATTTAGAAGACTGATTCCCTTCTAAATATATATATATATATATATATATATATATTTTTTTTTTTTTTTTTTTTTTTTTAACTCAGATCTGTAGGTGCCCTCTAAAAATCCATTCCTTATCCTCTCCTTGCCTCCTCATCTCCTTACTCTCTTATTTCTTTCTGAATTTAGATTTTTATACCTATCTATATCTATCTACCTACCTATCTGTCTATCTACCTCTCTGTCTGTCTGCCTGCCTGTCAAACCATCCATCTCAAGTTCCCTCTTTAATCCATTACCAATGAGAATAGGTTCTGAAAGTACCAGCCCTCCTCCCTCATCTAATACCTCTGTATCAGTTCTCCTTTCATACCTCATTTGTACAAGATAATTATTCTTTTTATCTTTTCCTAAATAGCTTTGCTTTTTAGAAACATATAATATTCAGCTCTACCAATCTTTCAAATCTTTTAAACTCCCCAATTACTGATGACAATTTTAGAAATAACAGCTTATATTTCCATGTATAAAAACTAAGCAGTCTTTTCTTATTAAATCCCTTTCATATTTACCTATATTTCTTTTGGATTTTATATGTCAAAAGTCTGGCAATTTAGTGTATATACATTATTTTTCATTCAGGGTATTTCTCTGGGTATGATATTTTTGGCCACAATCCCAAATTCTTTTACTTTTTGATATATAGTGTTCCAAGATTAGTGGTCTTTTAATGTAGCTACTTCTGGGTCTTGTGGTTCTGCTGTATTTGAATTTTGTTGTTGTTGTTTGTAATATTTTTTCCTTGACATGGGGGTTTCAGAATTTGGCTATGATATATTCCTGTAGGAATAGAGATCCAGAATCTTAAAGAAGAAAATAACTTCTTGAAAATTAAAATTGGTCAAGGGGAAGTCCATGAAGTTATGAGATCAAGAATATTTTCTTATTTGTCTTATCCTTTTGGGGGGCATAATTTTTCCTTTAATCTCTCTTACTTAGTTTTTAAAGTTTTTTTTTTTTTTGAGTTCTTCTTTGAACTCTTTTTGAGCAGATGACCATTTGATATTATTCTTTAAAAATAGGAGAAGATTTTTTTGCTTCAGTATCTTTCTTTGTAGTTGAATCCTGGTCTTCTCTATTCCCATAGTAACTGCTTTTGGGTTCCCAGAGTAACTGTCTCTTTCTTTTTTGCTTACTCATTTTTGACATACTCTTTTCTACCTAAATATTAAATACTCATTAACCATAATATTTCTTTGAAATTTTTTTTTATAGAATCATTCAAAGAACATCAATTTTTATTGAGGACCTACTGTGTTAAGCACTATGCTGGGAGATGACATGACAGAAAGGAAGCTTACAACAGAACAGAAGCTAATGTTCAGAACAAGTTACATTTGAAATGTATCAGAAAACTTGATTATATCTAAAGCAGTTGTTTTGAAGATAAAAAAAAAAAACAACTTGCTTAAAAAATTATTCAGCATGCAGTATACTATGCATTCTATATTTAATTTATTTTAATATGATAGCATGGTTGGACTGTATCCCTTAGGGTCTCATTGGGGAATACATATCAGTGATTAACAAGGCTGAATGCCATTGTTGGTCTACTTACATGTAGCTGAAATAGTACTTTTTCTTTTAAAAAATCAACCAATTTCTAGGCCAAATCCTCAAGAATATATTTAATACATTTAAGTCTTTTATTCTAATCTTATTGAGTTTTACTTGCCTTATAAAAGCATCATGGTTATGGGCAATACACATATATATTACTTGTTACCTCTTAGCTTCTCTTTTTTTTTCCCTTTTCTTTCCTTTTCCTCTTTTTTTATTTCTCTTTCCTTTACTGGAACTCTGCCTTCCTCTTTTCCTCCCTCTTTCTAGTGAAAGTTATGTTGAGGAATAAATGACAATGCATATCAAAGTACTTAAAAAATGAAAATCCCTTTAAAAATGAGGTACAATTACTATCCTTGATTTGTAACTCATATCCCAGGCTACTTCCTGATATAAAGTTCTTTGGGGGCCTTTCACAATTACCCATTTGTCCACTGGGACAAATATCAGAAAGAATTTGGTAATTGAAACATTTGACTTATTTGCTCCCACTTAGGTAGCCAGAAAAGTGAGAATATAGATAAATGGCATTCTCTTGTAAGAGTACCAACCAACTCTTCCTTCATTCTAAGCATTTAGGCTGACAGAACATTAAATACAGAACAGGTTTTATTTATACTGTAAAGAACATAGAAATGGCTCACACCTGAAACTAGGAAATGTCAAGAGAGGGAACCTTTTTCCTTCTGGTAGAATACCACAACCAGGGTTCTTGTGACTTATAGTCTTGCCCTTACTGGGGTCTGAACAAAAGGAACAAAAAAGAGGTAGTGATTTTCTTCTTTAAAAATTATAGCTTCTTGCATTTTAGTACTACTTCCAGTCCTCAGTCTTCTGCTATGG
Source organism: Sarcophilus harrisii (assembly GCF_902635505.1). Taxonomy (NCBI): domain Eukaryota; kingdom Metazoa; phylum Chordata; class Mammalia; order Dasyuromorphia; family Dasyuridae; genus Sarcophilus; species Sarcophilus harrisii. The sequence continues at coordinate 314,534,285 of NC_045427.1, read as the reverse complement.
GCCTCTCTAATTTCCTCCTCTATATAAATCATTTTATCTAGAGAAGTCCTATAGCAGGCATTCATGCTGAAGGTGGGGGTAAGGGGAGAGACTTTTTGTTATCGCTAATTCATTTTCCTCCAAGCTAAAAAAAAAATTTAGTTCCTGAAAAATATATTGGGTAATTCTAGTTATGTTCTGAAACATATTTATGCAACATTCAATTCTTGCACTTAGTAGAATTACATAGATTATACCTTACATGCCCTGTATTGAGGACATCCTTTGCCAAATATAGCATTATATCTTGATCCAGCAGTAACTTGTGGGCAATGTGAGTCCAGGCACCTCTGATATGACTTGCTGCTACTGATGAATAATTGATTCTCTTGTTATCTTGTAGGTAACAGCTATTGTCAGACATAATTGGCCTGCAACCTCAGATCTGGATTCATGAATGATCCAGGGTAGAGAGTGCTATGAGGTGAGGTTTCATAGAGGACCTCTTTTTCTGTCTATGAATTATTAGTGGGCAGGAAGGGAATTGCTTCTAGATTTAGCACAGCTCCTTGCTAATTTAGGAGTCTGCTTTTCTAAAGGTGTTTTGTTTAGGCTTCATTCAAATCTTCTAATACCGCTGGTTTTGATTAAGGCCCATATTTTTCATTGATGTTTAGACTCATCTTTGCAGAATATGTCATCTTGGATTGTGCCTGACTAACATATAACTCACTTCTCATGAGTATAGAATAGTATTTGTCATTTCATTTTACTTTCATCATATTTGAAAATCTTTATTCTAGATGAATACAATTTAAAAAAAATTTTTTTATTGAAATTGATATCCTATGTCTTTTGACGTTTGAGGTATAGATTTTTCCCCCAGAATCTATTTGTGAGTTCCTTCAATGGATGCTTTTCTTCTGTATTTAGAAGTTCCAGGAAATTTTCTTGTATTGTTTCTTCCATCATAGTTTTTGTGCTTTGTGATTTCTCATGTTCTTTTGGGACACCATGATCCTTTGTGGATCCTGTCTTTGGAGTTAATTATTTTGGTTTGTATAGAGATCACTTGTTCTTTTAATATTATTGCCTCCATTTATCTTTTGCTAGATTGTTTTTCATTTCAGTATTTTTATGTTCCAAAATCTGTTCATCTTTTTTGTTTCTTTAGAGGAGTTTTCTGCTTTAGATTCCACATTTCTAATTTAGAATGAATGGCAGAATTTCTTCATTTTTAAAAATTAGTTTTTCCATCTGGGTGGTTCTTCATATATTTTCTGGCATTTGTGTGGGAGAGTTTAGCTCTTGTATGACCTTTTCATTGCATCTTAACTGGGAGTTAAAAAAAAAATCTCTTTTAATCCTTGCATCCTGAAGTTTCCAACTTAATTTATTTCTACTCTTCCTTATGGACCTTTCCACCATCAATCTTTCCTCACTCCAAATTTAACCTTCATGACACTAATGCAATCATCTTGAGACCTGATTATGTCATTTCACTCTTCAAAAACCTTTATGAATCAAGTTTAAGCTACTCTCAGACATTTGGCATCTACAAATTCATGTCAATCTTTTGAGATTCAATTAGGTGGCACAGTAGATAGAGCATGGGGGACTTCAATTCAGAAAGATTTGAATTTAAATATGGCCTCAGACACTTACTAGCTGTATTACTCTGGGCAAGTCACTTAACCTCTGTCTGCTTCACTTACTTCACTTGTTAGCATAACTTACCTCCAAGGGTTGTTGTGGGGATCAAATTAGATAATATTTGTAAGATGCTTAGTACATTGCTCAATACATAGTAAGTATTTAATAATTTTTTCCCTTTTTTCCCCTCCATTTTCCTCCTTCCCCCTTCTTTTCTTCTCCTTCCTCTTTTCTTTCCTCTCTCCCTTTTCCTCCCTCCCTCTCTCCTCTCTTTCTACTCTGGTTCCTTACTTCCTTCTTCCAACCCTTCCTCCCTCCCATCTTGGTAAAGGCCTGAAACTCTTAAAAGGTGTGCTTGAATCAGACAACCAAGCACTTAAGGCTAATTACCCATTGGACAATAACTATTAGCATATGTTTGGAATTTCTCTTTTCTCAGTTAATTCTGGCTCAATGCTTGGAGTTAAGAGAATTGTAGGTAAGGATTAGGGGGTGGAGTGAGAGAAGCCAGAGAACTTCACTTGGCCTCAGGACAAGGAGGAGAAAAGTATGGAGATTCTGGATTCTAGAATCAAGGAGGGATTCTTGGAAAAACTCCTGGAAGTTTTGTCCATCTCCTTCACTTCTCCCCATAAAGACCAAGGACTTTTGCTTATCCTGACTCTGACTGATCCTGAGGTCTTCAGGGAGCTAGCCCAGAGTTTATACTTCCTCCTTCCTTCCCTCCTTTCTTCCTTCCCTCCTTCCTTCCTTCCTTCCCTCCCTCCTTTCTTCCTTCCCTCCTTCCTTCCTTCCTTCCCTCCCTCCTTCCTTCCTTCCTTTTCTTATTTCATTTTGTTGTTGTTTTTGTATGTTGAATCCCTTCTTTATAACTTAACTTAACTGCCACCTTCTATAGGAAGACTTCTTTTATCTTTCTTATCTTTTCAGAGCTCTTATGCTATTTTTGTTTGTGCACTTCTCTAATATTAATATTATATATATGGAATTACATGATAATTATCCATATTTATCTCATGTAGCTACTAGACCCCATATTCTTTGAGTATAGGGGTCATGCTTTATCTAACCTTTGCTTCTCCCTAATACTTAGCCTGGGGCTCTGTGTGTGTGTGTGTGTGTGTGTGTGTGTGTATAAAATTCACAACAAATGATCTTTGTATCATTGCATTTAGAGGAAGTCACCTGTGCACCTGTAAAATGCATATATATATATATATGTATATATATATATATATATATATATATATATATATATATAATAAGTTTTACATAGGTTATTCTCTCCTTCTGATCTGCACAATTAATTTTCCAGTGTTTCAGGAAACTGGGACTTTGCAGTTGAGTTTCCATTATAACTGAAATTGTTACTCCAGAGCCTTCCAACAGAGCAGTAAAAGAAAAGTTTGAGTATTTGGTAAACTTTAAAGTGGTGTGATATTATTAACATGATAATCACTAGGACTGCCAGGTACCTGTATTCTTTTGGTAGAAATTGAGTCAGACAGGAGTGCTAACTTCTGCCTTAATTTATTGGCTTTTGAAAACATTCAAGTTCCTTCCAAGGAAGGGAAAAATAAAATGTGAAAAGGCAGTAAACATCAGGATTCTTGTACTTCAGTAGAATCTCAACAACTTGAGGAGTTCAGTTTGAAAAATGAATATTTTTCTCTTTCATTCCAAAAGAGGATTTAAAAAAAAAATTTATCTAAGAATCCTTTTTTGAGGGGGAGGTTAATGTTATTTTCTTTAACTTATTTTTTATCAGTAGTATTATATTTTTTTCCAATTACATGTAAAAATAGTTTTCAACATTTATTTTTATAGGATTTTGAGTTCCAAATTTTTTCTTTCTCTTTCCCTTATCTGCCCCTTCTCAGGACAGCAAGCAATCTGCTATAAATTATATATGTACAATCATAAAATCATAGTCTTTTACAATATTTTATGTAAATATGTTGAGAAATGTGAAACTAGTAGCAAATTAGAATTTTGCCACGGCTTCCTTTTTCTTATTTTTGTGTATTAAATTTTACAATAGAATTTGTAATTGTATTAGGTGAAGTAGGGGTGATTCTTGAACTGTCATTGAGTTGATAAGAAATGCATTGTTCCTATCCAGAAGGCTTTATCACTAATCTTTTAAATCTTTTCTTATAGAAAAAATCTTCAGAACCATCATAATGCAATATATCTTCTAGATCAATTAATCAGCTGACAAGCATTTTTAAGTTACTTATTACCTTCCAGGGAATTTTTCTAAGAGCAAGGGATACAAATGACAAGAGGAGCCCCAAAACTCTCTCTGTCTCTCGGACTTTGGGGGGAAAGCTTGGGAAACTTCCTCTGATCTTTCCAGTGAGAGATCTGCCCCAGGAAATCGAGATTGAGTCCACTTTTCATTCTGTTATTTGAGTGGGACTAGTTGAATCCAGGACCACTCCTACTTAGCTTGTGCTGGAGATTGAGATTTCTATCCAGTTCTATTGAGTTGGAGATTAGTCCAGGGACACTCATTCAATTCAAAGATTCTCTATTCTGATTTCAACTCAAATTTCTCCCAACCCCCACCAAGAATTACCCATATAACAAGCTTCCTTCAGATCAATCCCTTGCAGAGGGCCAAAAGCAGGAAAGGTTCCCAGGAACCTTTCTTTTTCCTTGCCGTAGCTGCAACCCTCTGCCTGCTGAAAAGACATTCTTGTTCAGTGTTACTCTCTCTCATCTATTTCCCTAACAGGACCTTATTTATCTCTCTGTAGGATTTCTCTGCTAGATTTTTACTTATCTGTTGGGACCCTGCCACTAAAAATGTCAGCATGCAAAAGCTGACTTCTCAGTTCTAATAATAAACTTCTTTTGCCAGTTTAACTTTTCGAGTTCGTAAATTCATTTATGAAAGACCTGCGCCAACCAGAAGGGAGTTACCACAGCTCCCTGTTCTGTGCTGAACCTCATCACAAAGAAGAAAAATAATAACTTGTCTTTAGGGGAAGACGTGAGTAATCGGCTACCTATAAGATACATTCTAACTGTTTTATTGATGCCTCAGAAATTGCAGTCAGTACAAATCAGGATAGTTAAGTGGGTACAATGAAAGGGAACTGAGCCTAGAACCAAAAAGACCTGAATTCAAATCCAACCTCAGACATGTAATAGCTGTGTGACTCTGGGCAAGATTTTTACCCCTGTTTGCCTCAGTTCCTCATCTGTAAAATGAGCTGAGAAGAAAATGGCAACCATTCCTGTATCTTTGCCAAAACAAAACAAAACAAAACAAAACAAAAAAAAACACAAAAAAGGAGTCACAGAGTCAGAAAAAACTGAAAAATCACCAAACAACAAATATTGATCTATGAATCATCTTTACAGAAATGGTAATCAAATCATCAGAATTAATGAGATAACCAAATGGGATAGTATATAGAGAAAAGATAAGGCCTAGGACAGAGCCTTGGGGTACACTCACAGATGGGTGGGACATGGATAAAGAGTCATGAATCTGATGAATGGTCAGATTTTATTTTATATTATTTTATTTGATGATCTCATCAACTCCTGTGGTTTCACTTAACTCTATTCAGATGATTTCTAGATCCATATATCCAGCCGTAGTCTGGATATATGCTAGCTAGCTAGTCATTTGTTCCAACTGCCTTTGTGGGAATTTTACTGAATGTTGTATAGACAACTCTCATTGTGCCCAAACCAGAATTTTTAAAATCTTTCCTCTCCAAACTTCCTTCCAAAATCACTCTTACTGCTGAGGACACCACCATTCTTACAGCCACCTGGTCTGCAACCAAATCAGATCTGTGGAATCTTGTAGTTTCTGTCTTTGTAGCATCTCTTTTCTACATCCTGTTCTCTTGACTCATTCTATTATCTCAACTAATATAACCACAACCTTAGATCAGACTTTTATCACATCTATTCTGAAATACTGCAATAATCTTATTCTCACTATCTCATTTCTCCCTACTCCACTTCATCTTCCATTTAGATTTCAAAGTGATTTTTCTAAAATATAGTTCTATGTCACCTCTTTGTTCAGTGAATTCCTGTGTTTTCTTGTCATCTCCAGGATCAAATATAAAATCTTTTTTTTAGTGCTTAAGATTAGAGAGAGTAATAGGGGGCCATCTTCTTGGACAAGACAAGAAGTGTTGGGATTTTTAAATTCAGCCTCAGATATTTTCTAACTGTGTGATCCCAGATAAGTCACTTAACCTTTTTCTGTCTGTTTCCTCAACTGTAAAGTGGAAATAAAACTAGTATTGACTTCTCAGCATTATTGGGAAGTTAAAATGAGATATTTATAAGGCACTTAGCAAGCTGTGGTGCAGTGGATAAAATGCTGGATCTGGAGTCAGGAGAATTGGTTATCCTTTCTGGTCTTAGATACTTATTAACTGTGTGATCTTGATTAAGACACTTAAACTTGTTTGCCTTAGTTTCCTCTTCTGCAAAATGAACTGGAGAAGGAAATGTCAGTATTTTTGACAAGAAAACCCCACATGGAGTCATGAAGAGTCGAATACTACTGAAAATGTCTGAACAAAAGCAAATAACATTTCAAGCTATTCATAACCGTTTCCTTTTGTTTTCAGTCTTCCTTACTTCCCTCCCCCCACACAGGACACTCCCTCCTTCAGCCTTTGGCTGTTTCCCTTGCCTTCAATGATTTGCCCTCTCACTTCCACCTTTTAATTTCTTTGGCTTTCTTCAACAGTCAATTTAAGTACTGCCTTCTGTAGGACTTTCTGTTCCATAGCTGCTAATGCCTTCTCCTTTCAGATTTCCTTCATTTATTTTGCATAGTTCTTAAGTATAAACAGTCATTTAGTCACTTAGCTATCATCTCCACCATTAGGATATTTACTTCTTGAAGACAGGGACTTCTTCCACTTCTTTTATATTCCTAGTGCTTAGCAATTGCCTGGCACATAGCACTTTGAAAATACCTTTTGGCTGAAAGAACAGTATCACAAAAACTCAGAGAGGAGAAAGTATTTGGAGGAAAAGGGAACCAACAATTTCAGATGTTACAGGGAGATCAAGAAGGATTTAGAATGAGAAAGAGTCAATGATGTCATTTTGCCATTTAGTCATATCTGAATCTTTGTGTTTCCATTTGGAGGGTTTTCTTGGCAAAAATACTGGAATAGTTAGCCATTTCCTTCTCCACCCCATTTTAGAGATGATGAAACTGGGGCAAATGGGCTAAATGAGTTAGCTAGGGTCACCCAGCTAGTAAATATCTGAAGCCATATTTGAACTCCAGAAGATGTCTTCCTGAGTCCAGCACCACCTAGCTGCTCAAAAATGACCACTAGTTTTGGGATTAAGAGATCACTGGAAATTATTGAGAAGATAAAAATGAGATATTTACAAGGCCTCTAGAAAAACATAAAGCACAATATACATGTTATTAATTGCTATTATTATTTACAAGAATTGGACTTGGCAATTAATCAATATATTGGATGTTCCAAGATTTTGCAGGCTGCTCACTCTTCTTTTAATGCTTATAATAAATACATTTTACTTCTGATTGCAGCTTACCATCTCACATTAATCTCCCTTATGCATTTTATGCTTCACACAAACTGAACTACTTACTGAACACATATTGCATTCTTCTTTCTTTTCTTATGTTCATATTGCTGACACTTAACATGTCCTTTCTTTCTATTCTATTTGTTAAAGTGCTACCTATGCATCCTTTTGATCTAGTTCAAATATCTTCTTTTTTATGAAGCTTTTTTTTTTCTCAAATTCTTGAACAATTCACTCAAACTCTTTTAGTATCCTTTCTTTTCTCTAAAATGAGTATAATGTCTTTATTGTTTGTCTATTTCAAAGGTCTATTCTGAAGATTAAATGCAATTATATGTATACATATATGTGTGTGTACATATATATTTAAGCATAGTGGAAATCTTAAAGTACTGTATAACACGAAGTGTTTTTTTTTTTAACTAGTTTATCTTAAGCTCTTCGTAAATTTCAAAAATTCTTTTCTGACTCATATCACTGTACTATGTTCTAATTTACCTTATAATTGTATACATGCATTATTAACCCTGTGAAATTTTAAGCTCCCAGAGAGCAGGAACTTAGTGAATCTTTGAATTTATTTCATAAAACAGTCTAATACATTTGATATAAAAATATGTAAAATAGATCTATAATCTCACTGGTATGATTATTCAGTCAATTGATACATTTATAATCCCTTCATAATATCTCATCCTGTACAATTTATGTCCATTTCTTTGAGTCAATACTTCATAGAAGAGCCACCCAACTTCTGGATGGATCTCAAAGATTAGCACTCAGTCTGTCCATTCTCTCTCTCTCTCTCTCTCTCTCTCTCTCTCTCTCTCTCTCTCTCTCTTTCCATATGGCTAACTGGTTCACCTACTTCCCAGACAAACACATTCTTAATGCTGTCTCATTAGCTTCTCTTCAAAAATGAAGTCATCTTTGATATTACTTTGATAATACACAGTACCATGTGTCATTTCACTGACTTTGAGCTATGTGTAGTTGTATTGACATTGTATTGTTTCATGACGTGTAGACCTAGAACAATACTGGGGGACTACAATATAATTAAAAATAAATTTCTTTGGCCATGAGAAGAGTGTAGAATGACCACACAATGCAGTATTACAAAAGCTATCTAACTTGATTTTTTTCTTACTCATTTCTGAAAATAGGTCACTTTCCATCTGTAGCACCCTCCATGCATATGTGTCTGTAAATAAAAATGTCCAAACTTGTGTTTTCATCCTTGCACAAGTTCCTGGTATGAAAACTCTATTCACTGATTCAGATTGGCAATGCACATGCAACTTAGAGAATTATTGAGGAGTGCTGCAAGGTTAAGCAACTTGCCTATAGTCACAGTTATTATATGTCAGATAGGACTAGATCTAGAATTGCCTGAGTAAAAGCCTCCAAGGCTGGATCTCTGCCCACTATGCAACTATTTCTCTAGTTGCAATGAATATTGTAATTATAACTATAGTTATAGGAATACATATAGATAGAAGCAGTATGGCATAGTGGATCAAGAACTACTTAGGAGACAGTGGGCTCAAGTCCCCCTTCTGATCCATTTTATTTTTGTGATTCTGAATACCTTTAGCTCTTCTCCAATTTGGATTCTACATAGGACATCCTTTATGACAGCAGTGAAGAGTTTTAGTTCCCTATCTGATCTTAACGGAATTATTATTTGGTATACCCTTTGTTGGAAGAAATTTTTGATGTAATGAGTGAAATGCAATTTTTAAATTAACAAGCAATAAATACACAAGGATCTTCTATTTTCTACAACTCTCAGGCAATCGATCATAAAGAAATCATCCAGTATAGAAAATAACTTATGAAATCTGTCTTTTTCCTTCTAATAGTTACATAGAGGAGGGACTCCATATGTGTTCTGATCAGTCTTATGTAAATGTTTTTGAGATAAAATAATTAATAAAAAAGAACAATAACTTAATATCATTTTGATTACTCTATTTGATAATGATATGGTTCATTACTTTTGTCTAGCTGTTTTTATCTTCCTCTAGGCAGTGTGACATAATGGCAAGACATAATGGAGTCAGGAACTTGTATTTAGATTCTAGCTGGGGAACATGCAGCCTGTGTGACCTTGAGCAAAATACTGGCTTAATTTAATCTTTGATTTTCTCATCTGTTATAAAGGAAGATGGACACCATGATTTCTAAGGCCCTGATGGCTTGTTATCTATGACCCTGTGAAATATGATATGTTGAAAATGCCTACTTCAGAATGTTCAAAATTATATGCACTTCCTTCCCCCAAGAATGATTTCTTATGTGTGTAATTGGTTCAGTCTAGCTACTCTTACTTGACTTGATTTCCTCAGGCATAATTTTCACTTTCTTATTTAGTACATTAGAGAGGAATATGGAATAGGATATAAAGAACTATTCTTGGATCCAAGAAGATCTCAGAAACATATTGATTGTGTAAGCTTAGACAAGTTAATTAAACTCTTAGAGATGTCAAACAATGTGGCAATTGTGGCCCCAACCAGATTGGAGTTGTGATATATTTAACAAAATAAATTAAAATGTGATAAAATATAGAAGTATTACATTTTAAAATTAAGTCAATGGATGGCCCTCAGACATCCAGTACAGTTAAATGATTCCTGTTTTCTTTGGAATTTGACATCACTGTTCTAGTCAATTCTTTAACATGATAAATTACAAAGAAGGTGGTGATTCTTCCTCATCCAGTCTTTAGTGGTAGAGGCCTTCTCCAACCTGTGGAGGCAGAAGCCTCATCTGAGAATGCTCTATTCTAATGAAATCACAGGTTCCATTCTTACTCTTTATCCCATTCATCATATCAGATACTATGGTGCTATCATGCAAATAAGATGATTTTAGCTGTCATCATTACTCCTGATACCTTTCATTAATAGCTCCTCAATAGCTGTAAAATTTGTTCCATTGATTCTGGAAAGGATTTGTATATTCGTTTATGTATTTGTTTAAGTATGTATTTGTTTGTATGTAAAGCAGGATGAAATTATTCCTGAGTTCTTCTGCCTCAGAAGAAACCAATCAGAAGTAATTAGAGGATCTTCTTTTAAGAGAGTCATGGCTAACTTCAGTTGATATGTTGTAGTGATGGTGGACTGCTGGGTTGAAGGTGGGGGAAGTTTATGAAAACTCTTAAGACTTTACAAGAAAAATCAAAGATTGTAAATTAAGGCAACATCTATAAGCCAACACCAGAGCTTGTATAGAAAGAATGAAAATCTTGAAAGCCCTGGTATAATATGTACTCCACTGTTAATTTAATTATATGCTGGAAATCCAATTTTTGTAATTTTAAGTGTATGCTTTATGTTATTCATGAGATACAAATATATTTCTTTTACTGAATATTTATAGACATTAAATACACAACATTACCAACCATTGGAATTATATGTAATTTTCTAAACCTAAAAAACTATAGTGAAGTTATTTGACTTGTTTTATTAAGCAGTGTCATGATGCTTCATATTTTAATTGCCAGTAGCAATTTTCCACAAAAGTCCAAAAAAGAACAATTTTTAAAATATTTGATTTTAAGAGAAGGAAACTAAATGTTTATGTTGATATAAAATTAATTAAAATTTTAAAGTACCTATACTTTGTTAAGGCTTCATGCTAAAAACAGGGAATATAAAAGTAAGTTCTACATAGGCCTTGCTTACAAAAATCTAAAAGCTGAATGGACAAAAAAGAGTAGATGTACATTGGAACAGCCAGAGAAATATTTTTTGTGCATGGAACATTATTTGAGAAAAGGCATGAAGGGGAAAAAAGAACAAGAGAGAGAATAGTCTGATTTGGCTTAGTTAAAAAAAAAAAAAAAAAAAAAAAAAAAAAAGCAATAGGATGAGATAGGTCCCAAAAGGATAGAATAGAGCCAGATTAGACTTGAATGTCATTATTGTCTTGAATGTCAGGATTGTTTTATTCTGAAGGCCATAGAGAAAATACTATAGGTTTTTTGAGTAGAAAAATTCTGAGTGGTACATTAGAGTGGCTCTGTTAATGTGGATAGGTTAAAAAGGCATAGAGTGAAGGGAGAAGGATTAGTTAGAAGTCTATAAAAATAGTTTCAATAAGAAGAGATGGGGACTCAAATGAGAGTGGTTGCAGTGAGAAAGGAGAGGAGGAAGGTAGAAGAGATATTATATATGTAGAAAGGAGAAAACTTTGTAAGTGACTTGTTGATTTTCAGTAGTGTCCAGCAAATTTGGGGTTTGCAAAGATACTGGAATGGTCTGTTATTCCCTTCTCCAGCTCATTTTACAGATGAGGAAACTGGGGCAAACAGGGATAAATGACTTGCTCAGGATCACTCAGCTAATAAATGTCTGAGGTCAGGTTTGAACTGATTCTTCCTGATTCTAGGTCTGGCAATCTATTTACTATGCCACTTATGAGAAATAAGGGAGAGCAATCCCTATATTTATGCCCACCTGCATTTTTGATTTCCTTCACAAGCTAATTGTACAATATTTCAGAGTCTGATTCTTTTTGTACAGCAAAATAACGTTTTGGTCATGTATACTTATTGTGTATCTAATTTATATTTTAATATATTTAACATCTACTGGTCATCCTGCCATCTGGGGGAGGGGGTGGGAGGTAAGAGGTGAAAAATTGGAACAAGTTAATGCTGTAAAGTTACCCATGCATATAACCTGTAAATAAAAGGCTATTAAATAAATAAATAAATAAAAAGAAGGTAAAATAAAAAATAAAAATAAAAAAAAAGAGAAATAAGGGAGAGGAAAAGATATAAGATGATTTCAAGGATGAAACTATGGGTGACTGGGAAGCTGGAAAGCTCTCAAGAGAAATACAGAATTAAAGCAAAGGGAAGATTAGAAGAGCACGATAAATCCAGTTTTGGACAGACTGAATGTGAGATATCTTGTTAAGATATCTAGCAGGCTGCTGGAATCCCACTCTAGTGAAAACTGGGAGCCTGAATCTGAAATGAATATCGGAGACCAGGCATAAGATATGCTTTGCAATCTCCATTTATTAATCTGAGCGCCAGGGAATATATACTTTTTAAACTAGTGTTATATTAACACCAGTTACTTCCTGATGATGCTATATACTTTCCAGGGTTAATGCACCATACTTTGATATTTCAATTCTCTTTAACTAGTAATAATAAGATATCTATCATAACTGAGTCGATAATAACAGAAATTATCAATAGCCAGATATTTGTCAAAACAGAGTTGTAACTAGTAGAAATTATCAATGGCAAGGCATTTGTCAACACAGACTTGTAAATAGCATAGTTATACTGCCTTGTTCCTGTCACATGCATTCTCCATCAAGAGTATCTAGCGTATGTCTTTTTTTCATTATTAGGAGGGCGAGCCAATGCCTAAAATTGTTCAGCTCTTAGAGCAGATTTCAAGTAATACCTGGACCAGACTCTTCCTGTTCATGGACTTATTCAGTGCTGGCCCTTTACCACAGGCAAATGGGAAAATAATACTTGAGTTCTGGGAAGAGCCTCGGGGAAAAATATAGATTTGGAAGTCGTCTCCTATAAAACTGATAAATGAAGCTCCAGGGCTGAATATGATCATTAAAGAAGAGAGTTGTAGACAAAAGGAAAAAAGAATCAGGAATAGACACTTGGGAAATATCTAATTTAAAGCCCTAGAAAAACAGTCAATCAATATTTCAATCTATCAAAAAAAGGTTTATTGTACTCTATTAGTTTAGGACATTGTGCTAGGCCCTGGGGCAGTTCACTAGAGGGATTACAACACTAATAAAGATGGTCGTAATTATTATATTGGAATAGTGACCTCTAAAGTGAGAACTTTGACCCCTATGGAGCCATTAGATGACCCCAAATGATCAGCTAATCAGAGGGTGATGTAGTGACTAAAACTGCCCCCCACAGAGGTCTGAGTCAACGGCACTTCATTAAAGAGTCCCTCTAATGAAGGGGACCTCAGACCTTCCTCATGCTCTGAGGGGTTCCCTCCTTCCGGGCCCTATTTTTTATACAACTAGACACGGAGACCTTCTAGAATGGCTGTGCCAGATACAGAGTAAGTCCATTTACGGACACGTGATGCACAAGCTGAAATAAACAGAATGTTATGTCCGCGGGGTCATGAGTTGGATGAGCATCGGGCATCTCCGCTGGCTATGAGAAGAACGGGCTTCTCCTTAGCTTCCGCGGGAGGACGGGGTACAGCCGATCGTTCCATGATTGGCTGAAGCGGGGACGTCTGACTGGGTGGTCACAAGATGGCCGCCCGCTCCTGCTGGACCAGAGCAAAGGGCCCAAGTGAATTATTTCTCACATGCCCCGCCTCTGACAGGAGGAGGCCAGATTTTCCTTGGGATTGTTTGTCAGTCCTCCACGGGTGCTGTAAAACCAGAAGGGGAGAATCCCATACCGAGGCACCAGAGTGACATTAAAAAGCGGGAAAATGGGCGCAGCTTATGCTGAATATGTACTATTTGATTAAACCTTAGCGCATAACATACTAAATATACAACGAATAGTTGGGGTGGCTAACTAACAAAGAACCGCTGGGGACAGGTATGAATGGGACTGATCGGATAAAGTTTTTTTCTGTTTGAGACTAAGTCACATGATCCCTATTCTTGAACCCTGGACTGCATGGAGTCACATGATCTCTAAAGGTCACACCCACAGGAAGTGACATAACCCACAGGAAGCAGACAACATTGGTCAAGGATGGTTATGTCTATCCAATGAAAAGGCTCGGGTCTTTTGCTTTTTAAGTCCTCGACAAGCCGGAAGCTGGTCACGTTTCCCGAGCACATGGCGGGAGCTGGGATGGCTCCCAGGTGTGTGTCTGGGTCTTTCCCTGCGGGGACTAAATAAATGCTTTCCCTTTGCACCTGAAGATGTCTCTGATTAGTTGATTTGGGAAAGGGGGGGGGGGGTCTAGCACCCCTCCCCCACACAGGTGCTTAATAGCAAAACGTGCCTTCCAAGGAAGGTAAATCAGGAGCCCGTGGGGCGTGTGAAAAAGAAGCGCAAGCGATGGGTTCTAGAAATCCTTTGAGCTTATGAAAATGACTCTGGGTCGCACCTTCCCTTCCATTTCCATTTCTGTTCTTGTCTCCAACACAAGTACATTTACTCTCTCACTTCCCTACGTCAGTCTCCCCCACTGCAGGCTTTCCATGACTGCCCTAGGTGTCTCCCCTCGGGATGAAAAGTACCCAACGGTCCCTGAACCAAGTATCTGCATCGGCTATACAGGCAGATCCTTCTCTCTCTTTCCTGCCTCCTCTCCCCGCCATCCCTTCCCCAGGATTCTCACGTCCGGTGCCACGGATCTTCACAACAGCTGCTTCTCTGCTTTGGAACAGCGATCTTTAAGGTTCTCCCTTCAAACCTGAGCCTCCCCCCCTTATCCTTTCTCCCGTGCCCCAAATACTTGCACTTTTCAGTTTTAGTGAGGAAAAAGTGACTAGCACAGCCTGGATGAGAAACATGGATGGGTTACTGTTGGGTTATATTTATTCCCAAATGTGTTTAAGCTTCCTTATTTCTATGCAAGGTATTCTTATCCTTAGAGGGAGTCAGTGGTGAATAGAGAATTGAGCTTTGAGTCTGAATTCAAATTTGACTTTAGATACTTGCTAGCTATGTGACTGGATCCCTTTGCCTCAGTTTTGTAGATTATAAAATAGGAGATAATAATAACAACTCTCAGGGGTGTTAATGAGGCTCAAATAAGTTAAAATGTATAAAAGTGTGCTCTCCTTTCTAGGTTTCCGGTGATCCTGATCTATCTGGTTTTCCTATTTTACTGAATATTCCTTATTACTACTATTATTTATATCATGTCCCCTAAATAATGAGTGTATCCTAAAATTCTTTATCAGATGCTGTTCTTTTCTCACTGTTTATTTCATGATTACCTCATTAGCTCCCATGGTTCTAATGATCACCTCTAATCATATGACTGCCAAATTTATATATCTCTATGTATGTATATGTGCGCTTTCGCTCTCTCTCTCTCTCTCTCTCTCTCTCTCTGTTTCTTTCTTTCTCTCTCTCTCTCTCTCTCTCTCTCTCTCTCTCTCTCTCTCTCTCTCTCTCAAGCTCTATTCCCTTTCCTGAATCATGATACATGATTGATGCTCACTTTGGTGGTGGTAGTCCAGGATTCCAAACTGCATTGCCTTGGGAATAGCAATACTTCCAAGCACCCTTATTTCCAGAGATGTAGCCTTGCAATTTCTCTTTTAGGTGT
Source organism: Sarcophilus harrisii (assembly GCF_902635505.1). Lineage (NCBI taxonomy): Eukaryota > Metazoa > Chordata > Mammalia > Dasyuromorphia > Dasyuridae > Sarcophilus > Sarcophilus harrisii. Next base: position 314,518,818 of record NC_045427.1, on the reverse strand, counting down.
TATAGCCCTGATTATTGAAGACCCAGATTTCCAAATGGTTCCACATCAGAAACAGTATAATTTTATCAGTGGACATGACATTAAAAAAGAGGCATTAACATCTCTGCTTTATCCTTGTATCTCAAAGGATTGTGGGACTTTCCATCTGACTTGCTGCTGAAACCTTCTTTGCCTGTTGTCTCCTCATTAGAATGTGAGCTCTGTGAGGTCAGGGGTGATTTTACTTGTCTATTTATATAAAAAGACTCAGCTTTGCACATAGAAAACATTTAATAAATAAGGGAAAGGAAAGCATATCCATTTATTCCTTCAAGAGAAGACAGATTAGAAACAACTAGTGTCAAATATATGGAAAAGCCTGTTATGTGGAAAAGGGATTAAACTTGTTCTTTTTGCTCCTCAGGGCAGAACTGGAAGCAATTGGGAAGTAACAAAGCTATCTTAAAGTGGGATAGGGAGGTAATGTGTGTTCCCTTCTCCATTTCTTATCCCTTCTCCCCCATTTGAATTTCTTAAGCAAAGACCCGATAACTGCTTATTAGGTCCTGGATTTCCATACATTATGGATAGCTCTGAAAGTATTTTCTGAAGCAGGTTCTGTGATTATACTTTAAAAGCCTTCTAAGATTCTGAGATAGAGAATACTTTAATTTTTTATTCTTATTAAGATATAATATTTCTTTAAAAATTAATGATTTATTTAAAGCAACTTTTGTAACAAATCAAGATACTCTATTGAAAGAAATGAAGATATAGTATTATAGGTATAACTTCAGAGCATAATTTGTTCATTTCTCTTATAATGCCAAATTTCTGTAGTCTCAGTTAGGAAAGGACATGTCTGGATTTAATAACTGTATATAATGCATCGTAGATAATTTTATGGAAACTACATAACTTTTTCCTGAAAGATAAAGTTGAATATACAAAATAGGCATTTTAAAATTGTAGGTGAAATTTTCAGGTGTAGAGCCAAACATTTGTCTTCTTGGCACTTTTTAGTATATATTCTTTGAAGATCAGATAAGAGGGCAAAATTTAAATAACAGATTTATATGTTTTCTATTTCTTTGATTATAATGCAGAAAAATACATAATAAAATATGTAGAGGGAAAACTAAATTCTAAAAGAAAGATTTCTTCTAATCAACAATCATTTAGGGAAAAAATATTCTTGATTCATGCTGTTAGTTAATTTAGTTAACTAAATTTTTGTAAATTTGCTAAATGAAAGGAAAATTAAGAGGACTGACTGTATTATTCTTTTTTTTTTTTTAATCAAGATTGTCCTGAATTTATATCAAGATTGTCCAGGGTTTTCAAAAAATCTTACCCAAGTTTATCATGAGTACTAATTTTATAAGTTCACGTATTTTTCAAAATGTTGAAAATAGTTTTTCTTGGTATATTGGATCTCAATAAATCATGGTTATACTAGAGTTCTCTTTTAAAATAATGAGTTATATTTATTGATGTGAAGCTAGGTTCTTTTCCAGTGTTCAAACCAGACCTCAGACACCTATTAGCTGTGTGACTCTGGGCAAGTCACTTAACCTGTTGCAAACAAAACAAATGTTAATTTTGAAAGGTGTATTCTTCACAAAGGATTCAAAAGAAAAGAGACAACTGGGATCTGGATGAGGGGAGAGACTTGAGAAGAAGTGGAACAGAAACAGAATGCTTCAGTTATAAATCACTGGTTTTGTTCCCATTCCTTGTCTTTTTACCACCTTTTTCTTTGTAAAAGAGTGGCGTTGGCCATAACCACAATCATAGGAACTGATTCAAATACTTAAGAATAAGAGTCATCCAATAGATACATAATAGTCAAAGAACATGAACAGGTAGTGCTCAAAGGATGAATTCCAAACTATAAACATATGGAAAAAAATGTTTCAAATTGCTAATAAGTGGCTACTTGATGGTACATTGGGTAGAATGCTGGACCCGGAGTCAGGACTCATTTTCCTGATTTCAATTCTGACTTCAGACAATTACTAGCTGTTATAATCCTGAAAAAAGGCAAATCCCTTAACCCTGTTTGACTCAATTTCCTCATTTGTAAAATGAGCTGGAGAAAGAATTGGCAACACATTCCAGGATCTTTGCAAAGAAAACTCTAAATAGGATCATGAATAGTCACACATGACTGAAAAACAATAATAAAATTTTTTTAAAACAATCTAAAAATCACTTTACATGTGTCAAATTGTCAAATGTAACAAAAAAGGAAAATGAGAATTGTTGGAGGTGACATAGAAAGAGCATGCTAAAGCATTGTTGGTGAAAATAGGAATTAATCCAGCCATTTTGAAATGAAGTTTGGGACTTTAACCAAAAAGTCACTGAACTGTGTAGTGATGGCCAACTTGCCACTAGCAGGCTTATACCTCAAAGAAACTAATAAAGAATAAAAAGGACTTATATGTACAAAAATCTTGATAGTAGCACTTTTTGTTGCTACTTTTTTCTTGTAGCCACTTGTTCCATGAAATGGAAACTAAGGGTATGCCTATACATTGGAGAATGACTAAACAAATTATGGTTATGAATGTAATGGATGCAGAAGGAAATAATGGAAGAGATGACTTCAGAGAATCCTGGGAAACCTTTTATAAACTGATACAGAATAAAGTGAGAACAGGAGAGCAAATGATAAAATAGCAATAGCATTGTAAAGGCAAACAACTTTCAAAGAACCCTGATTAAAACTATGCCCAATTATACCTTTTGGACTTAGGAAATATGTTATCCAATTTCTGACAGAAGTGATTGACTCAATATAGGGGAAGGGGTATATGTTTTCACACACGGTCATTTTGTATATTTGTTTTTCTTAATTATGTCCACAATTTTTTTTTTTTATGAAAGAGGTTTGAGGAAGAAGGAATCTTAACAATAGTGATATCCCCCAAATTAAGAAAAGATCATCAAAACTTATAATAATAATAATAATTTTCTTTGATTCCCACAAATTTTTTCAATGAAAGGGGTTTGAGGAAGGAGAATCTTAAACAATAGTGATGTCCCAAAAATTAAGAAAAGAAAAGATCATCAAAACTAAAAAAATACACAGAAAACAGAAAGTCAAAAGGAAACACAGAGAAAGAGGACAATTTTGACAGTAACATGCAATTTATTGTATATTTGAAAAGAAAGGCAACATATCTGAAATGTGGTTTCACACGCAACAATAAAGCATTATCAATTCACTTAAGGATTTCAGGAGATTATTTAGCAAAATTACTGGATAGGATAGATAAACAATTTTATCTGTTGAGTTAAACAAAGTAAAGGCAAATTCTATTGCATATACCACCACAATTCCAAAAATAAGTTATCTGTGATCCTGGAACTCCAAAGTTAGTGTATAAGATAGATGGCAAAGACATTCAAAGATTTCTCTACAAATTTTATTCATTCCAAAATAGAACCACCAAAAGTTCTATTGTTTAGATTAAGTTTCTGACCTACATCAAAAAAGATGCTGTGCTATTTGAACAAAGAATGCCAATTGTAATGTTTTTGGTTGGTTTTCTGGAGGTCTTGGAGCAGCCTTCTTTTCAGTAATCACCATGAGAACAGCCAGGTGTTAAAGTCCCAATCCTTTTATTATCTCCTTCACAATCTAGTTTCTTTGCCTGGGGCCCAGGCCAGCTTTCTGGATAGCCTTTCAGACCAGCCTTGGTCTCAGTTAGACCTTGGTCTCACCACGGTGCTGTGAGATGAAGTGAATGAATCTGGCTCTGAGGCCCTGGGCTTATGCTTCAGCCTCCTGCCACCACAAAGGTGGAAGAGGGAATAAATATGTCTCTCCTTGGCTCCGAGAGCTTGAGCTCCCGCCTTCAGTCCTCTTGTCTTCTCTGGCTCTGACTCTGGCTGAGTTTGTCTGAGCTTATATGCTCTCTTATGATTACATTATCATAGATGTGAATCTTGTAGAACTACATTAAGTACTGAGTACATATACTGAACTAGACAATTATTAATCACCATGCTAAATTAGATAACCATTGTTATTTATCAATTCCACTGACTTAACACTTTGTAAGAATCCTTGTTTTAAGTACAAGAGTTCTGTTCCACAACTGCCAATAGCATACAAGAAACATCTTCTGTTAAGAAGATTAGTATTTGACAGTACCATTTTTCATGATGGATCTTTTTTGACAATCATAATATTTCTATAATATGAAAATATGCACAGGGCAGTGATGAATACAGAATTTCCCAATTCTAGCTTTAGGATGATATATATTTATGCAGTATTATTTTCTGGTAATTTGAACCTACTGAATCTGCATAAAATTAAGACATTATTAGTTTACTTTTACTGGGTATAAGCAAAATTATACTATTCAACAATTTTTTTATTAAAGATTTTTATTTTCAGAACATATGCGGGGGCAGTTAGGTGGTACAGTGGATAGAGCACCAGCCCTGAAATCAAGAGGACCTGAGTTTAAATCTGACCTCAAACACTTAACACTTCCTAGTAGTGTGATCCTGGGCAAGTCACTTAACCCCAAATAGTAACCCCCCCCCGCAAAAAAACCCCAAAAAACATATGCATGGATAACTTTTCAACACTGACTCTTGCAAAACCTTGTGTTCCAACTTTTCCCTTTCCCTCTTTTAAGATCTCTTTGGGATGGAGACCCAGTAGAGACACTGCTGGGTCAAAAGGTATGTATATTTTGATAGCCCTTTGAGCATAGTTCCAAATTGTTCTCCAGAACGTCAACTTTATTGGTAAAACAAAAATCAAAGGGCTTATAGGAGCCATTATGATTTCATATGGAGCTTCACAAATGATTCTAGGCATCTCAAGTCTAATTATTGGTATTTTCACTAATTTTCCTATCTTTTTCCAATCCCTCATGGAAGTTTCTGATATTTTCTATTCCATATTCTCCCAAATACTAGACACTCTTCCTGTTTGTTTCTCTTTTTATAAGATGACAGATCTTTCATTCATTCTTTTTTTTTTTTAATGGTTTCTTCTACCTCTTTACTCACCAAAGGGATATAATTTCTCTCCAAGTAGAATAGTTTGAGAGTTGTGTTTGTATGGAATATATTTTAGGATAGAAAAGCAGTCAGAGGAATATTGTTTTATAACACTTTTTAAATTTCCATTTTATGTTCTGTCTCCTTGTCTGCCCCATGACTAATCCCAATACTATGGCCTAAGAAGAGTTCAGCTGATATATACATGCATGGAAAGTGTCCAAAAAAAACCATCATAGATTTTCTAGGGACAACCAGAGATCAAAAAATGCTGCCTCTTGGAACCACCTACAAAACAATATTCTTCACTATCATAGACCTAGAGAACATTGGGCTCATGAAAAGACTGTTTTTTTTTTTTTTTAAGAAACTAATACTGATGGCCAGTGTTGTAGATTTCTTTTAAAAATACATTAATAATCTCACCTTTTAGGTCCTTTTTAGCTCTAAAATTGTAGGAATCTTTGATTCTTATAGTATCTGTGAAAGGTTATCCTTTTATCATGATGGAGAGAGGATGGTGAGTGATCATTAAAGTATGTTAACACATTAAATAGCCATCAAATGGTGAAGCTTAAAGTGATTTTGTTTTTAAAATATATTAATATGCTTAATGAGATCCACCCAATATGACTATATAATGAGTCAATTATGAAAAAATTATAAAGCAAAATGATTTATCTGTTTAATTTAATGAATAATAAAGCCTGATCCATTTACTAGTATTTATAAACACATTAATCATGTCATTCATGGAACCTTTGAATTTGAACTCTCCAAGGGAAACTAAGCAGTTAATCATCAAATAATATTTATTAAATATTCCTCTAGAGGAGTTAGCCTCTCAACTTGATAGATAAGTTTTTGTTGCTTCCCTTCTAGCTGTTCCTAATTCTTTCATTCATCATTTGAATGCCATCAGGAAAGCCATTACTTTCTTGTTATTGCTGTTATTCAGTTGTTTCAGTCATATCTGACTCTTTGTGACCCCAGTTGGGGTTCTTTTGGCAAAAACACTGAAGTGGTTTGCCCTTTCTTTTTCTAGCTCATTTTATAGCTGAAGAAACTGAATTGATTTGCACACAGCTAGTGTCTAAGGCTGAATTTGAACTCGGGTATTCCTGATTCCAGCTTTGTCACTCAATGTGTGGCATCACTTAGGACATTTTGCTTAGATTATTTTCTTATGGGAAAACAAAGGGTCAAATGGTTGTAGATGATCAGCAATTAAACAAGAACTTAATATTCCCTTTCCTTAGTGTTTTTTTCCTCCTTGTTAGTTTTTCTTTCTTTTTAGAGGGAAAATATTGCAATGTTGGGAGAATAGAGTTGTTTTAGGACTATTTATTACATAATACCTTGCATTTTGTACAGCCTTTTGTTTTGTGAAAAATTGTTAGTCGAGGGAAACTGCAAAGGTAGAAATACAATATTCTTGTCTCATCTGGTAATAATATCTTTTATCTTTCCTGACTCTTGAACAGAGTATATATAAATTGGCACATAAAAGTACCAGAATTCACAAATCACTTTGTCAGTATAAATAGCAGTTCATTCTTTGGTTGGGCACATAAAACAGAAACTTCTTGAATCCTTGATAAAATGATAAAGATGAACTACTTATCAAAGATAAAAAAGGGGTGAGGACGTGATTCATAAGATTTATTACATTTTCTTACCCAGTAGAATTTAAAAAGATAAAAAATTTTTGCTTTATAATTTTTTATGATTGATTCATTACATAGTCATATTGGTGGATCTCATTAAGTTTTATAGATCCTTCTCTCTCTTGTTATTCTTGTTTAGAAATTCTTGTTACTTTTCTATCTTCTTGAAGAAAGAAGAATTTGATCATCACTGCGTTTGGCCTAGCATCATGTTCCCCATCTGGTGTTTGGTGAATCTTGCTTGTAGGTTGTTTCCAACTGCATTTAGAATACCATAGGATCAAAGCTTAGTTAGGTAGTGCATTAAATAAAGCTCTGCATTTGAAATCAGGAAGACTGAGTTCAAATGCAGCCTCGCACATTAACTAGCTGTGTGACACTAAGCAAGTCACTTAACACTGCCTTAATTTTGTTTGTTTTTGGTGAGGCAGCTGGGTTAAGTGACTAGCTTAGGATCACATAGCTAGTAAGTGTCTGAGGCCAAATTTGAACTCGGGTCCTCCTGATTTCAGGCTGGAGCTCTTATTCATTGTGCTGCCCCTTGCCTCAGTTTTTTCATTGGTAAATTGAGCTATCAAGGAAATGGCAAATCACTCCAATATCTTTGCCAAACAAGCAAAGAAACAAAGAAACCTAACCCCAAATAGGGTCATATAGTGTTGGACATGGCTGGGTGTCTACTACTACTTGTACCAAAGTTGCTCTTGTGTTTTTGGTAAAATGGGGTCACTATAAGATGAATCTGGCTAATTAATACACTTTTATTTGGAAATAGGGGTTGACTGAGAAAGGAGACCAGAAATTCTAATTTAACTATGTTGTAGCTGCTTCTGATGCGCTGTACAGATAGGGGACCATAGGATCATGGATTTAAGATCAAAAGCAATTTTGGGGAATATTATATAGAACATAGCAAGATATAGTAGTCTTGTCACTGGAGTCAGAGAACTATGTTTCCTGACTCTAATGATGTTGACATGTGAGAGCGTGCCACTTAATTTGTCTGGGTTTCCTATTCCTCATTGGTAAAGTGATGGTTTTGAATGCAGAGACTGGGTTGAGGAATTCAATTGCTGGAGAAGGCAGAAAGGAATGGAATTAGACGCACATGTAGAGCAGTTGCAAGAAGGATCACCTTGTTATCAGATATTGCTTCACTCTTCCATATCTCCTCCTCTTCTTCTATTTTTTTTTTATTAAAGCTTTTTATTTATAAAGCATATGCATGGGTAATTTTTCCAACATTGACCCTTGCATAACCTTTTGTTGCAAATTTTCCTCTTCTTCACTCCACCCCCTCCTCATCTAGCAGGTAATCCAATACATGTAAATATGTTGAAATACATGTTAGATCCAATATGTATATACATATTTATACAGTTATTTGTTTTGTGCAAGAAAAATCAGATCAAGGGGGATTCTTCCATACTTCTTGAGCAACCACATGGCAAGCCCTGCTGGGCCCAGGACAGGTATTGATTGCTAATCTGGTTCTATTCTTCTTTTCAGAAATACTCATGTCTTAGTATTTCAAGGATTATTGCTTAGAATTCCATTTTCATTCTTACATGGACCATTTCTTTTATAGATATATGTAATTTTGTATTGAGCTAAGACATTTCTTATTAGTCCATGTCTTTAATACATCTTAGTTTATCCTGGGTTTGTGTATTTATAATTGAGCTAAGCATTTCCTCTATAATTCATATATCTCACAGTTATTTTAAAATATTATCTCATAAGCTTTCAGCATCTTATATGAAAATGTTTTATAAGAAAAATCAGCTTGAATAGATGTCTTAGGAACTAGAGAAATGTGACTGTAACCACATCCTTAAAATGATATGGAGATGGGAAGCATCATCATTGGCACACATGACTCCTCTATGTCATGTCATTCCCAGAAGAATTCTGATGAGTAGTAACTTCCAAATGACTCCATTAGTGATGACTTTGATTATAAGGTGACACCATAAATGAATACTCTCATGTTACGTCTTTATAAATAAATAATTACTAAGAATAAGTGAGGTACTATGTATCAGTTTCATATTTGATATCAAGATCAGGAAATTGCTTCAGAAAGCAGATATTTTGTTAATTGATGCTTCCATCCTCCTTTCTACCATCATTCATTTATTCAAAGCCTTTAAAGTGAAAAGATTATAATTGATTGTGCTGGATCAGCTTTTTGCTAATGTAAAAGATATTACCACTTCTATTCCAGGGAACCAACAAAGAGTCAGATTTTCTATGTCTTTTATTTTTAGGGGTTTTCATCCCCTTGACCTTCTTTCTCCAGAATCAGCAAGAGCTAGGAGTAAAATTTCTTTTTTTCTCCCTCCTTTCCTTCCTTCCTTTGCCCTTCTCTTTCCTTTCCTTCTCTCCTCCATCTCTTCCTTCCTTCCTTCCTTCCTTCCTTCCTTCCTTCCTTCATTCCTCTCTTCCTTCCTTCCTTCCTTCCTTCATTCCTCTCTTCCTTCCTCCCTCCCTTCCTTACTGTTCTTAGTGCTGAGGATGTAAAGGAAGATAACAGACAGTCCTTGTTTTCAAGGTGCTCATAGTTAATGACAGAGACAACATGCAAACAGTTATGCACAAATAAGATATAGAGTTAGAGATAATCAGTAGAAAGAAGGCATTAGAATTAAGAAAGCTCGTTTGCAAAATGAGCTGGAAAAGGAAATAAACTATTCCAGTACCTTTGTCGAGAAAATTCCAAATGGGGTCATGAGGAGTCAGACATGACAGAAAAATGAGTGAATAAGAAAAAAGATTTCCTGTAGAAGATGGGACTTTAGTTAGGACCCTTGCCAAACACATTCCTCTCTTTTGCCGTTCCACAGTGTCTGAAATGTCCATATGAATTTCTTTAGGTACAAACATCAAATGTCTCAGTTAAATCTCTATATTCTTTAATACCTGTGTGATCTCATTAATCTAGGCACACTCTTCAATAATGCACATTGCACCCAGAATGCTTTATAAATTATTTACTAGAGAAACTATAGAATGAACATAGGGGAGAAAATATAGATGTTTCAGGATTTGTACTATTTAAGAGAATACCTGTGTTATCAATGAGAGCAAGGATCCATTGAAGTAATGCTAAAACCCATATTGATGTGAACAGCAGGATGTGATTTAAGTAGTCAAAGGGTTGCTTAAGGACAGTGTGCACATGGGATGGATGATAAGGAGGGAAAACTTTTCTAAATCATAGTTCTGCCCAAGACTTACTTTGAAGATAAGGACCCAATGAGATTTTCTTTCCACATCTTAAAATGTCTTTATTTTTTTTTAAAGTTTATTTATTTATTAAGAAAAATGAAAAATGTTTAACACAAAACCTCATTAAAGTTTTCTCTGCTGCCTCATAGTAACATGCATCATCATCCGCTCTTGAAGGCAATGACAGCAATGCACACATGCTAATAAGGCCTACAAGCTATAAAGATTTTAAATATGCTACTGCTGATTGACTATGCTATTATCTGAGGGAAAGCCTACCTAAGTTTAGAAGATCTCATTACAAGGTTGGTTGCATACAGATGACATTTTGTTATTGTTTTTGTTTTTTAGCCATGGTAACTCCCAAAATGATGTACTAAATCTTTAAGAGGTTTCATTCTGTGCCAGTGGATTCAGCACCAACACTGGGAAACTAGAGATGCTTGAAACATTCAACAAAATGTGAACATTTAGGGATGTTCAGTGATAGAGTATTTTTATTTCCATAATACTAACAGAATAAGTAATTCCACCCCATCCCTCAACAAATGACAAAGACCTAAGTTCTGGGTGTCTGGAAATTGCTACATTTAAATTGTGATAAAAAGAGAAAGACAGAGATGTCAAGCCATTTAGACTCATCCAAAGTAATCTTTCATAGCTAATCAAGAGACTTGAAAACCCTTATGACCTCCTTGTCCTTAAATATGAATTACAATCTAAAGTGATCTTCTGAGTCGTTAATGAATGGAATTTTAATAGGCTTTTCACTTCAGAAATGGGAGGTTTACATTTCATTGTTCTAAATGGGTCTTCTGAAACATTTTATTATTGTATGAAGAGCTTATTGCTGGGTTAGTATTTTTAAAGAATTTTTTTTTTGGTAGGCCATTTACAATTTTACTTTTAAATGGATGGGTCAAGGCAGGGGACTTTGGCAAAGTAGTAAGACTGATAAAATGTTTTGATGAAATCTTGAAAAAACACAAATGCATTTGTTTAAAATAAGTTTGTACTTTGCATAAGGAGAATTGAATTACATTTCAAAACCAATGTAAGGCATGTATATTACATGAGGGCTTGCCATGAAAGTCAAAGGTAATGTCTTCTTTCCATAAAATAAAATATCATTCTACTATAGAAACCTGAATCAGCCAAGACTAGAGAAATGTGGATGTAACCACGTCCTTAAAATCATATGGAGATGGGAAACATCATCGTTGGCACACATGACTCCTCTATGTCATATCATTCCCAGAAGAATTCTAGTGAGTAGTAACTTCCAAATGACTCCATTATCTGTTTCCTCTCCCTTCTCCCCCACCAAGATATTTTCTCTCTCCTTATAATGGGGAAAGCTAGGTTGCTTGGTGGCTCAGAACACTTGTTCGGGAACCAGGAAAACCTGAATTCAAGTCTAGGCTCAGACACTTAACCTGAGCAAGTCATTTAATCCTGTTTGCTCTTTCCTCCTCTGTAAAGTGAGCTGGATCAGGAAAGGGCAAACCACGTCAGCATCTCTGCTAGGTAAACCTCCCAAAGGGTCATGAAGAGTTAGACAAGATTGAAATGTTTATATAACAACAAGAACAACAACAAATACTTGTAGTGATTATAAATTACACCCAGGGTTGATTGATTTTTTTTTAATGCTTTCTAAGCAGACACACTGTTGTCTAAGAAATAATTTTCTTTTGCAATGGAAAAACAAATATACTTTCTAATTCTGAAATTTTAAAAGACATGGGTGAAAGTGATAGTCCTGTTACTGATGCTTGTATGACTGGGAAATTCACTTGTCTACTTTCTCTAAAATAAGGCAATTGGATTTGGTAATTTTTAAGGCTTATTCATCACCTCAAAATTGTGATTATTAAAGGCAGATAGGTGGTACAATATAGAGAATAATGGACCTGGTAGAAAGAAGACCTGAGTTCAAATCCACCCTTAGTAATTTATTAGCTGTATGATACTGAGCAAGTCACTTAACACCCAAGTTTCCTCATCTACAAAATGGAGATAATGGTAACACCTACCTCCCAGGATTGTTGTGAGGATCAAATATTTGTGAAACATTTTATAAACCTTAAAGTGATATATAAATGCTAGCTATAATTATTAAATCATTTATTAAATATTTATTATATGTCAGGCATTTATTATATTGCAATCATTTTTGAAGTGCCTGCCACATTCTAAGAGCACTATGCTAGATGCTGGGGATAAAAGAACAAAAGAAAATTGTTCCTGCCTTCAAGAATTCTAATGACGGGATTGCAATGAGTCAACATAACATATTTTTAAAAATACTTTCTGGCAAATGAAAGTCAGTACACAATGATGAGTGGAGAGATGAAGAAGAGCTCCATGGAAGTGACACTTGAATTAAGTTTTGAGTGAAGTTAAGGATTCTAAGAGGCAGAAGTTAAGAGGAAACGCATTGGAGGCAAAGTGGTGATGGAGGGAGTGGGCAATATGTGTGAAAGCAGTGCCATGGCATAGTATATATTCTATACTGTGTACAGAAGTTAGGAAATAGAGTGGAGTGTAGAGAGTGTGAGGGGAAGTGATATGCAGTCATTGGGGAAAATTGATTGGAGGCAGAGGATTGCAAAAATTTTGAATATTAAATAGAAGATTTTTTTTTTTTTTTTGGTGCTGAGGCAATTGGGGTTCAGTAACTTGCCCAGGGTCACACAGTCAGGAAGTGTTAAGTGTCTGAGACCAGATTTGAACTCAGGTTCTCCTGACTTCAGGGTTGGTGCTCTGCCCACTGTACCACCTAGCTGCCCCTTGATTTGTTTTTTTCTTGATGAAATAGAGAACTATTTATTAAAGGTTCTTGAATAAGGGATTAATATAGTTGCAACTGCTTTAAGATAGAAGAGGGAGAGATTGAAGACAGAGTGATGAATTAGAAAGCTTTAAAATAATCAAGGCAAGAGGTGATGAGAGCCTGAACTAGTATAGTTGTCACATGGATAGAAAGAAAATGATGGATTTCAAGTGTAGTGAAAGGAGAATTGACAGTAGTAGTTAGCAACTAATCAGATATGATCAGAGGATGAGGGTAGGGAAGAGAAAAGGAAGGCTGTAAGGTTGTGCATCAGGTTGGTATGGTACTACCCTGGAAAGAAATAGGGAAATTAGAAAGAAGAGTGGAATTGAGAGTTATTGAGCTTGTGATGGCTAAAGGACTTCCATAACAATAGGCAATTGGCAATATGGAACTGGAGGTCAGGAAAAAGCTGGATTGTAGGCTCTGTGTATATGAGTGAGACTGGAATTTGAGACCTATTTTTTTATGATAGTTGGGCTCTCAACTTTTGCACAAAGTTTTAACTTAACCTTATAATTGAAAACATTTAACATTTTATCTAAAATCAACACAGTTAAAAAAAATCTTTTTTTGGGATGTGTGTGGAAACAATTCTAATTCGAAGAGAATTTGGAATTCTAATTCAAAGAGAAATCCAGCTTTTGTGGATGAGCTAAAAGCAACCATGTTCCAAAAGGGAAGTGCTTATTCTTGCTAATTATATTGTTGAATTGTTTTTCAATTGTGTCTCACTCTTTTTTTTAGCCCATTTGGAGTTTTCTTAGCAAAGATACTGGAATGGTCTGCCATTTTGTTTTCCAGTTTATTTTATAGATGAAGAAACTGAGGAAAACAGGATTAAGTAACTTGACCAGGGTCACAGCTAGTATGTATTTAAGCCAGATTTGAACTCAGGAAAATGAGTCTTCCTGACTCTAGGTCCAGCATTCTATCCATTGGGTCACCTTGCTGGCACTAATAGTAGCTAGAAGGAAATTTGTAGTCTGTTAAAAGCTTCACTAAAATAGTGAAATGGTTTATTAGCAAAGGTGTAAAATGATTTTCTTAGCAAACATCTTCAAAATTATAGTAAGCATCAATTTTCCTAGAATGATCTGGAGACAATTCCTACTAGAATCAGGAGTTGTACCATTTTCTTCAAGAATCCTTGCCAGAATCTCTGAAGGAAATGAGAAAAGAGAATTGAAACTGATTATATTGAAAATATCCTTCTGGTGAGGGTTCATTGATATTCTCCTCCATTCAATGCTTATTTTCTGATTAAATTAAATGGAGAGGAGCAGTTGTCAACCACTAATACATGGGCCTTCTTTAAGAAAGAATTTATGGATAATGTTGTTGTCTTGCCCACCCCCACATTTCCCCCATTTATATGACTGCCAGATGATTTCCTTTCTGTTAGTATCCAACTTCTACTCCTTTTGTGATCTTAGTTCTATTCTTATTTTCCCACTGAAAAAAATTGAAGACATCTACATTTTTCCTTGAGTCTGAAACCAATCAATAACTCAGTCATTCACCTCAGGCCCCTCTATTCTCTCTCCTCTTTCCATCTAAGAGTTCCTCTGTATTAGTCTATCACCTCTCATTCTTTACTCATAAAGGGGTCACATTTTTTTCTCCTAGAAATATAATTTATTTTTCTACCAGTTTACCTGAATTTTTTTGCTAATACATTTAACTTTTTAGAGTTATTAGCCAAATTTATAATCTCAATATTTCCTAGATAATGCATGTTTTTCCTCCCTCCCTCCCTCCCTCCTTTTTTCCCTTCCTCCTTTCCTCCTTCCTTACCTGCCTCCCTTCCTTCTTCCCTTCCTCCTTCCTTACCTCCCTCCCTTCTTCTCTCCTTCCCTTCCTTCCTTTTTTCCCTCCCTTCCTCCCTCCTTTCTTTGTATTTTATTTTTTCCCACCAATTACATATAAAGACAATTTTCAATATTCACTTAAAAAAAAGATTTTGCATTCCAAAAATTTTAATGGTCCCTTTGTGATGCAGATCTAGTAGTGGTATTGTTGGATTAAAGGATATGCATAGTTTGAATGTCCTTTTGCGTGAGATCAGTTCACAAATTCATAAGCAATGCATTTGTGTCACAATTTTCCCACATTTTCTCCAACATTTTCCTTTTGTGTCATACTAGCTAATCTGATAGGTGTGAGATGCTTCAAATATTTTGTAGTAATTTTTTATCTGTTTAGTTTCTTAAAATGTGGTATTCAGATTTTTTAATTAGTTTTTTTTTTTCTGAATCATCATAATCCCGGTGTAATGAAGGTCATTCCATGGGGTATGCTTTTTCTTGTTCTAAATGACTACAGAGGGGCTTTGGAGCTTATTTGGGTCTATGTATAATAAAGAGCTTAAATTTGGAGATGACAGAGTTCCCCTTGGATGTGACCCATCCTTCAGTAATCTCTTCTTTTCCTGATGTACATAATGTCAGGACTATCTTGAGCTGTTTCCTGAGAGGATATATGTGGGAAGGGTCAGCTTGCTCTACTCCCTATCCTAGTATCCATCCAGTCATAAATGCATCGCATTGAAAACACATATCTTGTTTAGGCAAGTCCAAACCCGAGTTTGGACTATCTCTTTTGTATTTGTTCTTTCATCGTCTTTTGGGACTGCATCGCTATCCTAAGATAAACATTTCCAGGTATGAAGGCATCAATGTGAATGGGATATATTTGGAAATTCTAGATTCTATCAGCTCAGATCTGAATGGTAGCAAGAGAAGGACTCTTTTCCAGTGTTTTAGGATAAAAGGATCACCAATATGAAAACTGGCACAAATCTGTTTCTTTATACCATGAGAAACAGGCATTATTGTTTAGTCAGTGGACTTGAAATGAAATGTAAAATGATTAATTAGTTGTGCTCCAAATTACTCTATATTTAGGTAGGTTTAAGCATCAATCTCCTTTTTTGCCACAACAATAATAGCTTGCTGTAACAGCAAAAATTTCTCTTTACTTAATTTTAGTCTCAGTGTCTGCACACTTACCAGTCTTTTATGTTTAGCATTTTTTTGTGGTCAGGAAACAAATATCTGTCTATACTTCATTTTTATGTTATGTTGATTAGCTCTCTACTTTTGAGGGAAATCCTAGGAGTGAGTCATAAGCCTAAATTTTAAAGAAATTCTTCCCAGAGTACCATGGTGGTAGTTTAATGAACTGAAGAATAAGAGAAAAAGAGAGCTTAGCTTTTTTTTTCATTAGAAGCCAGACTACACCTACAGATGAACCCATTTTAGACAATTTGCCTGGATCCAGAGCAATGAAATAGTGAAATGGAAGAAAAAGGACAGCAAGCCTTTCCTCACTCCAAACTCCTATAAAAATATCTAGAAAATGAGCCAAACTGAATCCCAATGGGGAAATCCAAGAAAAAAAATGTCACAGTGAGTCATTATTCCAGCCCACATTGCCATTGAGAGACACTGAAGTTTGCAGATACTGATGACTAGGTCTGACTGAGAGCTCCTTAGGTGAAACACTATAGTATGGAAAGAACCTATACATCAGATAAGAGGTACCACAGCTTTGACTTTCACTACTCAGTTTGGGGCCACATATATATATGGCAGATTGATGAGATCTGTGACTGGGAATGGCATTCAAGAGTCAGAAGTTGTCACTGACCCTGGGCTGTGTACTAGAGAGGAACAAATTTAGAAACAAGTGGCAGTGCTGTGGCTCAGATCCCTGAAGTCAAGTGAGAGTTCAATTCTAGCTTCCAACTCAGTCTGAAGCTTAAAGAGGAATAACCAGGGCAGGAATTCCAGACCAAAGAGGAACCTTGCTGAAGTAGCAGAACTTTCAAGATGGCTAACAGTGTTTGAGTCCAGAGCAGAAGTGCCCCTTAAAGGAGAAATGGGTTGCACAGTACTCTAATCCCATGAACATTTTTTCTTCATTTTCACATTTAGATTATCACCACACTGTTTCTTTAATTTTTATATTCTAGTTTTATACAGTTGTTTTGTCAATCATACCTTTAAAAAAGTTATATGACTTTTTTCTCTTTCTCTGCATTTTATATTCTAATTGCCATTTTCTTTCTCAGAGAACCTAATATTATAGTGTCTCTGTCTTTTGCTATAAATTCACAAGTCTGTTTAGTCTTGCTGATTTATTCCTCAGGGACTTTAATTTTTGTCCATATTTCTTTGATACTTTCATTTAATTCTTTGATTTTTCTTTAGAACAATTTGGAAGATTCATAGAATTGGATTATTGGAATTTTACAGAGATCTTGCGGATTGTGTGTGTGTGTGTGTGTGTGTGTGTGTGTGTGTGTTTATGTAAGAGAGAGAGAGCAATGGGCTTGGAATAAGGAAAACTCATGAGTTCTTCATGAATTTGAATTTTTCCTCAAAGACTTACTAGCTAAATTATCAATTTATGTGATTATCTTCTTGGCTATAAAAAATCTTCATGAGGGCTATTTATGCATAAATGTTTTTTGTTGTTGTCTAGATTTAAGAAAGTGATGGAGAAAATGTTAATAATTCAGATTAAACTTAAAAATGTATTATACATATATACTTTTTTTCAGAAGAAACTAAACTTAAAACTGTGTCATATATTTAATTTTCCCCCTGAAAAGATAATCGTTAAATAGGCATTAGCATATCCTTGCCCTAACTAACTCTTATTTAGGTATCTGATCTGATTTTCTTCTATTTTTTTTTCCTTTTCTCCTTTTTATAACATGATTTTTTAATATTCAGGTCACATATATATTTTGAATTTACTGTGGTATTTGGTGATAGATGCTATTTAAATCTAATTTCTGTCAAACTACTTTGTAGGTTTTATGAACATTCATGTCAAATAAGAAATTCTTCCTTAAGTAATTTATGTTTTCAGGTTCACTGAACAATAAGTTATTCAGTTCATTTTTTAAAAATTTTAAGTCAACTGATTTACTTTTCTGTTTTTTAAACTTTTACCAAAAAGTTTATATGATAACTATTTTATAATATAATCCAAGACCTAAAAGTGCTATTCTTCCTTTGTTCCAGCTTTAAAAATCATTTTCCTTGCTATCCTAGGTATTTTTGTTTCTCCAAATGATTTATTATTATTATTTTGTCTAGCTCTGTAAAATATCCTTTTGGTAGTTTAATTATTATAGTATTAAATCTATAAATTAATTTCAATAATGTCATATTTTTATTATGTAAACATAGACATACAAACACTCCATTCAAAAACAATGAATATCCTTTGTTATTTTATATTTTAAGGAACATTTTATAATTGTATCTATGCAT
This sequence comes from Sarcophilus harrisii, assembly GCF_902635505.1. Taxonomy (NCBI): domain Eukaryota; kingdom Metazoa; phylum Chordata; class Mammalia; order Dasyuromorphia; family Dasyuridae; genus Sarcophilus; species Sarcophilus harrisii. Next base: position 314,500,786 of record NC_045427.1, on the reverse strand, counting down.
ATCTTTAATATATCTTTGTGGCTTGATTCTAGATATGTTGTGCCCTTTGTAGTTATTTTAAAATAGCTTTCCTCTATCTATCTTTGCTTAAAAATACTCTAAATTTCCTCAATATTTGTCAGTCAGTCAGTAAGCATATATTAGTTACCTACTTATTATGTGTGGGGAATTTTACTAAGTACTAAGGATATGAAGAGAGACAAAAGACAATTATGATCCTAAGGAACTCATACTCTAAAGGCATAAACAACATAAAAACCACAATGTATATGTAGACCAAATTGGAGTTAATCAATAAAGGGAAGGGATGAGCACGAAAGGTGATAAAAAGTGGGATTTTAGTGGAAACAGAAGAAAATCAGAGAAACCATGAAAGGGGGAAAAACAGGAAGAGAATTCTAGAAATGAGGGAAAGGCAGCAAAAATGCCCACAGTTGGGAGAAAGAATATCTTGTGGAAGGAATAGCAGAGAGAACAGTGTTGCCGGATCACAGAATATATAGCAGTGAATAAGTTGTAAAAAGACTAAAAAATTAGGAGAGGGCTAGATTGTGGGCTAAATGCCAATAGATAATTTTATATTTGATTCTGAAGGCAACAGGAGCCATTGAAGTTAATTAAATAGAGAGGTGATACATCCATATCTATTCTTTAGGAAGATCATTTTGATAGCTTAGTGGCGGGGAGAAATGGAGTGGAAAAGAGATTTGTGGCAGTTAGACCAACATAATAATTCATGTGTGAGGTGATGAGAGCTTCTCAGGATAGTGACATGTTAGAGGAGAGAAGAGGGCACATGCAAGAGATAGTATGGAAGTGAAATGGACAGGACTTGGCAATAAATTAGACATAGGGGCAAGAGAATGAACAGTCAAAGATGACAAAGGTTACAGGTGTAGGTAGTTGGGTGAATAGTGGTGGTCTTGATAATGAGGAAGTTCAGAAGGGGAGATGTTATGGGCCAGAAATCTGAACTTGAAACAAAGGATTCTTACAAGGTACTAAGTCAGTGGAATTGATAGAGACAATAGTTATCTAATTTAGCATGGTTCAGTATGATTGATTTAATCCTACAAGGAGATGTTAGGGGCCAGAACTTGAAACAAGGTACTAAGTGAAATTGAGGAGACAATGGTTAAATCTAATTTAGCATTGATTTAATCCTACAACAAATAATGGTTTCCTAGTGATATAATGATTGGTTTGTACTCATTGTGGAGCATATAAACTAGAAGCCTCAGCCAGAGAGATTCAGAGATTCAGAGACAAGCGGACAGAAGGCTTGAGGCTGAAGACTGGAGCACAAACCTTTGGACTCAGACAGATTCATCCCATCTCACACCACCTTGGTGGCAAGCTCTCCTGCTTCACTTTTCTGCTGAAACCAAGACTCCAGAAGGCCCCCAGAAAACTAGCCGAGCTCCAAGTGAAGGAGATAGGACTTTGAAAGAGACTATAAAGGATTGGGACTTTAACACCTGGCTGCACTTGTGGTGATTACTGAACTGAAATGAAGGCTGTTCCCAGAGACCCCCAGAGACCCCAAGAAAACCGAAACAGAGAACATTACATTTTAGAGAGAACATTACAGGGAGAGTGTTTCAGGGAAAGATAATGAGTTCAGTCTTAGACATTTTGAGTTTAAAATATCTATAGGAATTCACTTGAGATGTCTAATAGGCATTTAGAGATTTGAGAAAAGAGGTTATGACTCTATGACTAAGACCCTATGACTAGGGCTTGATATGTCAAACTGAGAATTATCAGCTTTAAGATGATAATTGAGTTATTACTACTCCATTTTTGAAGAAAAATTAGATGAAATATTAATTATATGGAAACTAGGAAAGAACATCAGGCAAGAATTTGGAGACATTAGTTCTAGTTATAAAATAATAGATTTAAGTTGAAAGAGATACTAAAGATCATTTAATCTAGTTCTCTCCTGTATTAGTCAAGGAAATGAGGCTTATAGTGGAGTGGCTTGGCCAGGTCTAACATAATAAGTAGAATAGATAGTTTGAACTCAGATTCTTTGACTCTAGAATTCATGCTTTGACCACTTAATAATAATATTGTGGCATTTGGGAAATGTTACTTTGAGTATTCCATAAATCTTAAATAAGAACAACAACAAAAATAAAGCCTACCTATAATCACAGATTTAAAGAAACAAACTTATCCTAGATCTGGCACTAGGACAATGACTAAAGTAAGGTCACTTTTGACCAAAAGTTTTAGTAATTATTTTTCAATAAATATTTGTGAAATATATGCTACATGTACAGTTCTAGCATGCTATGGAAAGAAAAATTCAAAGTAGCATAATTGAAATGATGAAAACACGAAATAGAAACACTTCTACAAGTAATGATGAGATTTAGAGTATGTCATTAAATTATTGAAATCATTTTATCAATTTTAAATAAATGTAGGTCAATAGTTACTTCAGAACATTCTACAATGCTGACTTGGAACCTAAAGGGAAACATACTATCACATCTGACATTTTTGGTAATAATCCTGGGTAGCTGAGGCCTGAACACAATATAGAAAGGATAATTTTAGTCCTATACATAAGAACTCCAAGTTTTGAGCTTCCCTCTTTCATTTGCTTCTTGTGTGAGTTTGGTCTTTAATTTACCCATTATGTCTCTGTTTTTATATCTATTAAAATGAAAATGAATATTATGAAGATTCATTCATCTATTATTAATTATGAACATCAATGAAACAAGCATTTAAATTCAATTAACTACCAATGTGAATTTAACTTTATCTTTTCCCCTTTCCATCCTAGTGGGCAGGTATAAGTGTTGGAGGTAATAGCAGGAGGTAATAAGTCTGGGAACAGTCAAATTTATAAGGGAGGACTGACGTGTCTAGGCAGTCAATTGGTTAAGGTCAGAAAATCATGTAGTATGGGGAGGAGCAAAGCACAGAGTCAATTAGAAAAGCAACACATCTAAAACCTGGGAAAGCTGGGAAGAAATGATCAAGGTGTAGGAAAAAGCAGATGAGAAAACCCAGTTTAAGATCACCTGTGATGCTTGGAATGGAAATGGGTGGTGGATAGTGTATCTCTTGCTTCTATAATCCCATTCTTTTCCCTATGATCAGATCTTCAGTTTTAAAACTCCTACCACTTTTCCTTCATTTCTTGGATTTTCTATTACTATCTACCATGAGGAAAAATGGCTTCTTTCCCTATCCTCTTACTCCCTGAAAACTTAGATTTTTGTTTAAAAAAGTATTACTACTATGAGCTACCTTCCACTTCAACTACTATAACATTTTCTTATTTGCTCAAATGATCTTTACCCTCTTCTTTTTGCAATATATTTTTCATATAGCTACCAAAAATAATCTATTAAATGAATGGGACTGCTCATTCCATTTTCTTGCTGGGGAAAAAACCAAAACAAACAAACCAACAAAACATTTTAGTAGTTTTCATCTATAGTGTGAAGAAAAAAAAAACTTATTATTTTAACATTTAGTGCCTTCAACAATCTGACTGCTGCCTTTCTGGCCTTCACTACACACTGCTCTCCTTCATGTCTTCTGTTTAAGTCTTTCTGGATACTTCCAGTTACTATCCTTTGCCTCATTTCCATCTCTCTCTCTCTCTCTCTCTCTCTCTCTCTCTCTCTCTCTCTCTCTATATATATATATATATATATATATATATATATATATATATATATATATCTGTATCTATATAGAACCTTCTCAGGGATTCTCCATCATACACTCCAAAATAATTAAAATCTTATTTTAAAAGGAAGGCTCAAAGTCAGTGAATACTCATGGATATTAGCAATATCATGCATATAAAACATGAAGTTAAATAAAGTGAGTAGGGAATTATTTAGTTCTGTATTCAGCCCACTTTTTATACTTATGGGAAGTAAGGGTTAAAGTTTTTCTTACTCTACATTTCAGATCTTTCTTTTTTCTGAAACCTGATAGATTCTTGTTTGCGTTGAATTTCTAGAGTGATTTGCCTTGTGCTGTCTTTGTTTAATAATCTCATGTTCACATGAGATAAATATGGTTCCTGGTATGTAGAAGATAAATATATATGTGTATATATATATATACATATATGTGTGTGTGTGTGTGTGTGTGTGTGTATGTATCACACTTGATGAAGCAAGCTTTTAGTTTCATCAATCAATATGTACTTTTATCTTCTCATGTATAAATTTTTAGAGAAAAACTCATTGACAAGAATAAGCCAATTTATTTTTCCTGTGCCAACTTAATTTTCCTAGAAAATATTATGCAGTAGAATGACAGAACAGCAATGGTTTAAATAAATTACTTCATTTAGAAAGCATTTTCATATTTTTCTGCATTGTTTCCCTGTATCCTTTGTAATTCATTAGTTTTTTTTAGCAAGCTTGTTATAGAAAGAGAGAAGTAGTTGAGGAAAGTATAATATGGTCATTCATGGGACCTACAGAAGCATATTCGGTGTACAAACTTTTTTTTTCCTTTATGAACAACGTTTCTGCATTTGAACAAAATCCTTTTTTTTTTTTTTTTTTTCTTTTTTTGCTTTGGTGAGACTGCTTTCCAAAGAAAGAAAATTAACCCCCATACAGTAATAGCAATAATTAAAAAAAAGTTTAAAAATTTAATTCTCTCTCTTTGAAATAGCAAAATCTCTAAATTTACAATGCAAACTCCATTTTACATAGGTGTTTCAGTGGCCAGGAATGATTTAGTACTGAGAGAAAAGCCAAGGTTCAGCTTCTATGTACAACACATACATGTTCACACCACACATATACAAAACAACATTTCCTTTAACCTTGCAGTTTCTCTCCCCCATAGTTATGTATTTTCTATTTGTGAGTGTCTGATTTTACATTAGTCGTCTTATCTCCTTCAAAGAGTGAAATATAAAAATCTGAAATGAGAAATAGCACCTGCAAAAATAGCAGTAGCCATAGCACTAAGCAGATGGGGTTGAAGAGGCTTATTGCTATAAATTTTGCTTACCCTTAACCTCCACTGAAACAGAGACATGGTTGATAAAGCTTCGATACCACTGAGAATTCAAGCAGCTTTGTTTTTGTGTACTTGTAAGGAAATTTAGAAATGAACTCAGCCATTAGTAATTTTCCTAGATCTGTTGACCTCTTATAAGTGTTTGATTTTAAACTGTGAAAATTTTAAACTGTATATGTCTAACTCTGTGAGGATTTGCTGTGATCTCCTTCATATGTACCCCATGGGACATAATTTTGCTTTTGCTCACCTCCACTACAGAGTATGATCAATGATGGCTATGCCATCTTGGGAGACTATTTATTATTTTATATTTTAGTGATTTTACACCAAGAAATCAACTTTCTTTTTTTCTTCATTTTTTCTTTCTTCATTCTTCTTTTCTTCATTTTTTCCCTTTCTGATCAGTAGCATCTGTTTGGAAACTAGTGAAGTTTTAGATGGTAATGAAATAATTATAGAGTTCAGTATAAGGAAGAAAAAGATCCTCAATCCACCTGTATTTTTACTGGTCATAGGACTTTTGTAGTACTATAGCAACTCTTAGAGGATGTTAGAAGACTACTAATATCCAATAATTTTACAATGTCAGGCTGAAGCTAGAGTTATAATTTGTGTCCTGGAAGGGAATTAAACTTAATTTATTCAGAAATTGAATAAAATGCTAAAGTAGTAGAGCTAACCACTCCTGCAAAAAGATTTTGCCTAATGAAACATGCCTCTCTCTTTTTAAATTTGACTCAAGTATCTTTCAGTGAATACAACTAGTGAGTCTATGGAAAAATGGGTACTACACTCTGATTCATGTGTAGTTGTATCACTTTCAACAAAGTGAGACTTAAGAAGTTAATGTTATTTTCTCTGGCACTGAAGCATTGCTGAATAGTGAAAAGAACATTAGATTGAAATTCCAGAGGACAGAAATAACTTTGGAATAATGATAAGTAAAATCTCAAGAAAATGTTTTAACAATAAATACTTTAAGAATGGATTGAAGAAAAGAAGAGGGTTAAAATAAGAAGTAAAAATTGAAATTAGAATACTTGGAATGGAAAAAAATACTTGAGGCAAAAAACAAAAAAAATAACAAAAAACGGACCACCTTTTCCTAGCAATTGACTTTATGGGAAAAGTATGACAAGAAGATTTCAGTAATAATAAAGTAGCCAAAAATATTGAACCAAATCAAAAGAATGAAAACTAGACATGAGCTATCTGCTATAAAAAGTTTATCTGGAAAACAAGATTAAAAAAAAGGTAATTAAAGTGATCATTGCTTCATTAAAATCTCACTATCTTTAAGAGTCAAAGATGAAATTAAGAAAGACGTATTCAAGGTCTTATTTTGTTTGCAATAAGACAGTAAAAAAATAAGAAAATTCAGAAGAAAGAAACGAAGAAGAGGAAGGAATTTACTAATTTAAGAATTATTGGACTTCTTGAAAATTATGATAAAAAAAAATCCGGGATACTCTGTTTCAGGAAATCAATCATAAAAGAAAAATGCTCAGAATTACTGGAATTAGAAGGCAAAATGAAAATGAAATCTGCTAGTCATCTCTTGAAAGAAATTTCAAATTGAAAACACCTAGAAATATCATTGTCAAATTTGGTATTAAATGTCAAAAGAAAAATTCTGCAAACAACTAGGAAGAAAGAGACCAGATATCAAGAAAACATAGTCATTATCCCACAAAACTGCCATAAAGGAAAGGAAATTTTAGGTGTGGCAAAAGGCAAAAGAAATCAAAAATGGAAAAAAGGAATCAAAAATGACATCTTGGAAAAAAAACCAATTTAATTCTACAGAAAAAAACCTAGGACTTAATAGAATAGATGACATTCAAGCATTCTTTTTGTGGGTAAAAATAATTCAGAACTGGTTAGATTTTTAAAATGCAAACAGGAATTAATACAAAACAAATCTTTATTCACTTTTTCCCCCTATTTGGATTGCTTGTTTCATCTCTTTTAAGTCGCTATGGATATAATTTAAAATCTTTATTCTGCAACTCAATGTAATAATACACTTTCAGTCATAGCCAAGAGCATCTGGAAAACCTTACAATCTGTAATGAATTTCTCTTTATTTGGCTTTAGTGCACTATGTTCTCCATGTCATTGTAAAAGCTTGAAGAACAATTTATCTCTCATTTTTTTTTCAGACACTTAGAGGAATATTCTACTAAGTTATTTTTGTGTCTGTTTCTCTTATGGATTTCTTGATAACAACCTATATTTTTATAGCTACTTTTCCTATGAGACTAAAGCAGTTAAAAGTCATATTTTCATCATAATGTACATGTGAGATGAGTAGAGGTGAGAATATTCAAGGAAAAAATAAGACAGAATTATTCTTCAGATTCATATTTTAAAGCAAGTAAAAGAAGTTGCTGCTTAATGTTTTCTGGACACACCAGCATACTTTATTGTTCTGACATCAATTCCAACATCCTTTACTGATGATATTATGAAAAATAGGAAAAATTAACATTGGAGGGACAATTTTCCATGTGATTGGCTAAAATTTGAAGAATTATCTTTATTCAGATAATTATATCTACTTGTTATTCATAGGCTTGACCAGTTTATGGTCATCCCTAGGGATGACTTCAGGTAGCATAATGAGATTATTCTCAAATTTAAATGCAAAATTTAAATTTAAATTTTTCTCCTCTCTTCTTCATTTCATATCACTCATATGCCTTCTACTGCTTTATTCTCTTTCACTGCTTTCTTTGTTTTCACTCTGGTCTCACATGATGAAGTGGTTTATTCCTTACAAAGAGTAACTCAAGTGCTAAAGGGGCTAAAGGAGTTCAAGTGATCCCACTTTAGTTTGTTTTCTCCAACAGATCGCCTCTCTTTTATTCTTACTTTCATTTATTTTCAATTTCTCACACCACTATCTCATGCTCTACTGCCCCCAAACATGTTCATTTCTTCCCCATTCTGAAAAAACTCTTAGTTGATCCTTCTATCCCTGTTAACTCTAATCTTATATCTTTTGCTCTTTGAAAAGGTCATCTACAATAGGTTAACTATTTATAATGTTGTTTGCAACCTTATTATTCCTCTGAAATTACTCTCTCCAAAGTTTTCAGTGATCTTAGATGCCAGATTCAATGACCTTTTCCCAGTCTTCATTCTCTTTAACATCTCTGCAGCCTTTTAGTGTTGATCACTTTCTTCTTCTTGATACTCTATTTTCTTGGTTTTCTGAGCATTGCTCTGTTCTGCTTCTTGTCCTTTCTATCTCGTGGCTCCTTCACAGTCTCTTAGTATATTCCTATTCAGATCTTGACCTCTCTCTGTAGATATCCTTCAGAATTCTGTGGGCTCTTTTCTTCTCCCTCTCTACTATTTCTCTTAGTGATCTTATTAGATTTAATTATTCCATAATCCATAGATCTTATGGATTTAATTACTAATGATTCTCAGATCTATCTATGCTATTCCAAAGTCTCAGGATATAATAATAACAAGAACATCAAAAATCTTATATATAATCCAAATACCTAAAACCCATTAGTATAGGATTCTTTCTTCCTTGGTGCCAAAAGAACAATGACTTCAAACATGCATAATAAACAGGGTGGAGTTGGTTAGAGAGGAAAAGAAAAGAGCTCCAGTATTTTTGGTCTTTCCTGGCTTCGGTCTTTTTCACTGTGTTCTTGCAGTCACTTCAGGTGCTTCTGGCTTCCATCTTTTAAAGAGATGGACCTATTGATCAGAGAAATGCAAATTAAGACAACTCTGAGATACCACTATACACCTGTCAGATTGGCCAGAATGACAGGGAAAGATAATGCAGAATGTTGGAGGGGATGTGGGAAAACAGGGACACTGATACATTGTTGGTGGAATTGTGAACACATCCAGCCATTCTGGAGAGCAATTTGGAACTATGCTCAAAAAGTTATCAAACTGTGCATACCCTTTGATCCAGTAGTGTTTCTACTGGGCTTATACCCCAAAGAGATACTAAAAAAGGGAAAGGGACCTGTATGTGCCAAAATGTTTGTGGCAGCCCTTTTTGTAGTGGCCAGAAGCTGGAAAATGAATGGATGCCCATCAATTGGAGAATGGTTGAGTAAATTGTGGTATATGAATGTTATGGAATATTATTGTTCTGTAAGAAATGACCAGCAGGACGAATATAGAGAGGATTGGCGAGACTTACATGAACTGATGCTGAGCGAAATGAGCAGAACCAGGAAATCATTATATACCTCAACAATGATACTGTATGAGGATGTATTCTGATGAAAGTGGATTTCTTCAACAAAGACAAGATCTAACTTAGTTTCAATTGATCAAGGATGGACAGAAGCAGCTACACCCAAAGAAAGAACACTAGGAAATGAATGTAAACTGCTTGCATTTTTGTTCTTCTTCCCAGGTTAGTTATACTTTCTGAATCCAATTCTCCCTGAGCAACAAGAGAACTGTTTGGTTCTGCACACATATATTGTATCCAAGATCTACTGTAATCTATTTAACATGTATAGGACTGCTTGCCATCTGGGGGAGAGGGTGGAGGGAGGGAGGGGAAAAATCGGAACAGAAGTGAGTGCAAGGGATTATGTAAAAAATTACCCTGGCATGGGTTCTGTCAATAAAAAGTTATTTAAAAAAATAAAGAGATGGACCATGTAAGTATTACTTCAGGTCAATGACGGGAGAATAAGACTCTGGGAAGAAGTCAATATGAGAAAGGGGCTAGCAGTTTCCATCATATCTCTATCCCCAGCTTCCAACACTGGAGACTTTAGGGAACTTCTCCTTGGATGAGACCTAGAAGTCTCTTGGGTAAACTGAGTCACCCAATCATGCTTCCATACTTTGTATTGTTTTATGTATAGTTTCCTTTGTTTTTATGTGCAATGGTTATAGTTTTGAACTTGAATCAGACATATATTTTGAATTGAATTTTTTCCATTTGTACTAAAATTGTCCTCTGTCTTTTCAGTCCTTTATGTGATTCAAAGACTAAACAAGCAATTAAATCTGGCACATGGGCATTGTCTGGAAAATGACAAAGTAGTTTTAAGCAAGCTTAATAATGTGACTGTTTTTAAAATGTAGATTGTGGGAAATCATCTTGCTACTGTAGACATTTTTAGCAAGAACAGAGCTTGAAGATTGATTTATGTATGCATTTTACCATACACCAGTAACTTTACTGTTACAGATATCACCTTTGAAGCATATAAAAAACTCCATGAAAGCTAAAAATGAATCCAGTCTCTCAGTTCAAGTAACCTTCAAGAAAGAGCTAAGCTCAGAAAAAAAATCTCACTTGTGTTGGTAATTGATGCCACCCAATGTAAATACTATTATTTGGTTTTAAGGTAAATTGGATCAGAACCTTGAAATTCAATGGGAAAGGTTATAAGAAGAGAAAATTTATTTTGTCAGAAAAACAATGATTTATGTTAGCATAGTTTAATCTATTTTAATATTCTTTAAAGAGCTTAATCTTGTTGCATATACAAGAAAGGAGTAGCAAGATTTCAAATTAAGTTTAGTGGCAATTATCAAAGGAAATTGTCAAAATTATCCCAGAATAGGATACCTTTATGTTATAATCCTTACTTGGGTCTCACAGTAAATTTCAGAGAGAGAATTCTGCATTCTTGTGTAGAATTAAGAACCGACAAGATTTATTTCTTATTTACTTCACAATCATAAGGTAGTTTTAAATGGATTCTAGGGCAGTTAGTTGTGACAGTAGAAAGAATAACAGACCTGGAGTCAGGGAGAGTAATTTTCCTGAGTTCAAGTCTGGCCTCAGAAACTTACTACCTGTATGACATTGGGCAAGTTATTTAACCCCATTTGCCTTAGTTTCCTCATCTGTAAAATGGCTACAGAAGGAAATGGCAAATTCCTGAGGTATTTCTGCCAAAAAAACAAAACAAAACCCAAATAGGGATCATAAAGTATTGGACATGACTGAAAATGATTGAACAAAGTGGTGATTTCTATGTAAACTCAAACATAATTGAATACTATAGCTTTTCAAGATTTGAACCCTTATCTTATACTGGAAGACTTTGATTTCATTAATGTGGACCGCTTTTTCTTCATTTGTACTTGACAACATCCTCTTATATATTTTCCTGAGTTGTGATCTCTTTTTCTAAGTGTGTACCTTCTTCATATTACTATTTATTGAGTTTACAAATATTTGTGAAAGAGTTGAAAAATGGTTTTTGATAACAGAGTTAAACTAACAAAGGTGGTTTAAACCAAATGCTATCAAATGTGACAATGCTCAGTTTATCCCAATTAGAAGAATTCAGCATGGGAATGGTATACTGCCAAAATCATCTCAATTCTTTGGTTCCTATTGCCACTCCCACTTCCCTTTTGGCAGTTCAGTTTTAATATCCTCTTTGTAATCAAGTCAAGTCAAGTCAAGAAGTGTCTATTAAAGCCCACCGCCACATTAGTGGTACCTTTAGCCAACTAGGACAAGGGGGTGGGAAAAGGGTGGGAATTGACTGGAATGTCTTTTTCATTTGTGTTGCTTCCTTGGGCTAACCTAGTATTGAAGGCAAATCATCATTATTTGAAGTTATTTTCTTGACTGACCAACCTTGGATTCCCTTGACTTTTGAACTGCTTCCTGTGCTTTCATACTGAGCTTTCTTTCCTAGACTTCTGGATTTAGTAACTCCCCGACTAGTTAATTCCTGGCTTTGATCTTTCAACCATGTTATTACTGCTGACTCTGCTGATTCCTCTGGTGTTCTATTTAGACTGCACTGTCCTATTTCCTCTGAGCTTGTTTAATCTCTTATTTTGTGACTTGAGATTTTATCCAGTAATTTACAGTACTGTCTGATTTTCCTTTACCCTCTATCCCAACAAGGGATAACAGCGATCAGGTATCTACCGTGTATATTCTTACTTGTATTATGAACAAGAAATGAAGACGGTCCATAATTGTGCTTTAGTTGAAAAGAAAAGACTTAGATGTTATCCATGTCCCAGGGTCTCCCAAGACATTGGACTCAATAGCCCAGGTCTAATACTGGAGGTTGATTCAAGAAAGTGATTTTCTCTTTTAGGTTAGGTTTCTTTTTTTTTTTTTTCTTTAATATTTTACAATTATCTAATACAATTTCCAAATAGTTTACCCGTATGTGGGTATCCCTTACAAAATGGATGAGGTATGTGGCTTAAGATGGAGGAGAAATGAGAAAAGGAATTCATAAACAAGTTGTTAGAAGGGAATTTAGAATTTTATTAATAGTATGCCCTATGGGTTTTATAGCAGCATATTGCTAGAATTCTCGTTATGCCAATTCTAACCGACAAGGGACTGATTTTCCTAATGTGCTGGTTACAGAGAATGTTCAAATACTCACCTTCTGTTTGTATTTTAATTTGGACTGCTACTTCATATTTTAAATATTTGGAGCCTTGTCAATTTGAAATCAAATACCTTGAAAGAATGTTGAACATTATCTCTGATTCAATTTTTCAAGACATTATTTTTAAGCTGGCCAAAGCAATTTTTAAGTATGAAGACAATGCTGTGAAAAAATATACAATTGATTTATTGTAACCTTTTCAAATGATTTACTTAATTGACTGCTAGTTGTAAAATGTGTAAAGGTAGCTTTTGAAATTCTAGTGCCTTTCATCTATTAATTACTTTGTATTTATCCTGTATATAGTTAATTTTATATTATTTAACGAACTTCTTTTATGAGATTAATATAGATCTAATCCCTAAATTAGGGAAGAATAGAGCAAAAAAAGAAGATATAGATTATTCTCACAAATAAATAATAATGCTTATATGAAATCATAGCAAAAAGATAACAATAATATATCCAAAAATATTCACTATGAGAAAGCTGAATTTATGCAAGGGATGCAAAAATGATTCAACATTAGGGAAACAGTTAAAATAACAAAATGAAAACAAAAATGCTATCAAACTGTATGTTTATATCAATAAATGCAAAGAAGTCTCTGATTATGTACAAAATTCATTTGTGCTAAAAACCTCTATAAATCATATATAAAAAGGCCATTTAAATTTGATAAAATACATATCTATGACTAAAAGCTAAGGTTATTTCTAATTAGTAAATCCTAGAAATATTACTGATGCATAAGGATGTAGAGGAGGGAATGAATTTAATGTATGATACTTAGCTAATATAGAGATATAGAAATGGAAAATTGAGTGTGATATGAGGAACACAGAGAGAAGCCAGTTTGTCATCAGTCCCCAAATTATTGATAGGATTCTATAAATGCTTATTGTTCATTGTTTGTCCTTGGTTCTCGAAAAGGATCATGACATTAGGGAGGTAATGAATTCAGTGGCCAGATATAGATCAGGACGACTAGAAATGGCTATATATGCAGTGGGAGACCTTAACAAAGGTTTTTAACAGATCTCAGTTTGACTGAAACAATTGCCTATTCAGTGATTAAGGGTAGGCAAATTTTGAGAAAATTCTATAAATGGTAGCAATGGTAATTAAAGAAGAAAATGAAATTACAGGCAAAAGTATTGGTAAAGGGAAGACAAAATTAATCATATTTCCTGATTATGTGATTGTTTTGTTTTACAAACACCAGACAATCTGCAAAGAATGTAATTGAGGTAGTTAATAGCATCAGCAAAGTAGGAAGATACAAAATTATCCCACACAATCATTAGCATTTCTATCAATAATAAGATTCAAGAAGAAATAACAACAACAAAAAAGAGAAATCCCATTAAAATAACTTTAAAATACATAAAATAACCAGTAGTCAGTTACTAAGACACCCTCATGATAGACTAAAAAAATCACAAAATATGTTTTAAAGAAATAAAGAATGACAAATAATTGGTGGAATATTCATTGCTTATGGCTGACTGAGGCAATGTGCTAACCATGATGATGATACCTACCTGTATTCATTTTCTCACCTGGCTTTTTCCCCTAGACTTTGTAATTTCCAGAAACTAAGAATTTTGATGGAAAAATTTTTGATAGGTATGCTGAAGCATGCCTCCTCAGCACCCTTGTCCCTGGGAATCCTACCTCCCTCTATTTGGAAAGGATGGAGAATGGACATTAGAGATTTCTTCCCAGATCCTCCATTGTTTGTGGGCGCTCACGGCTTTTCCTTATCTTTTGTCATAGTTACTTTCCTTGACCTCATCCTTTCTAGAAACTCACAATTTTGAGAGATGACACTAAAACTAGCACCTCCTTAGATCATTTCTTGCCTCTGGCTGCAGGACTTCATAATGTCCTCTCTGGGTAACTTTCTCTCTCCCTTTCTTTTTTTTTTTCAGCATCTTATTATTTGCTGTATTCTTTCACTAGATTGTGAACTCCTTGAGGGAAAGAGCTATCTTACTTTTCTTTATGTCTATCCCCAGAGCTTAGCATGCTACCTCAGGATCTGGCAAGTAGTATGTACTTAGTAATTGTTTGTTGACTCTTATTAACTCTAAATTCATTTACAGATTTAATGCTATACCAATGAAACTATCAAGGGGCTGTTTTATAGAGCTAGACTAAATAATAAAAAATCATTTGGAAAAAAATTTCTACCATCTCAAGCGAAATAAAAGCAATAAAATAGGAAAGAAAAGGGAATAGTATTTTTGCACCTCAAATTATATTAAAAGTTAACAATCAAAAATTATTTGGAACTGATTTAAAAAAAGATCAGTGGACAGATTAGGTAGCAAGAATCAGAAAAAACTGGACTCAATTACATGATACCATACCAAAAATGTATTACCACTTGCAAACTTTCTCTTTTTAGTAATATTTTATTTTTCTAAATACATGTACAGATAGTTTCTAACATTCATTTTTGTAAAACTTTGTGTTCCAAATTTTTCTCCCTCCTTCTCCTATCTCCTTTCTCTCTAAGACAACAAGCAATCTCATATAAGTAAAATATGTGCAGTTTTTTTAAAATATATTTCCATATTTGTCATGTTGTAAGAAAATTCAGATCAAAAAAGAAAAATCACAGCAAAGAAAAAAACAACAAACAAACAAACAACACAAAAAAGGTAAGAATACTGTGCATTGGTCTACATTTGGTTTCCATAATTTTCTTTCTGGGTGTGGATGACACTTTCCATCCCAAGTCTATTGGAATTGCCTTGAATTACCACATTGTTGAGAAGAACCAGGTCCATCACAGTTGATCATCACATAATCTTATTGCTATTATGTAAAATGGTCTCTTGGTTCTGCTCACTTCACTTAACATTAGTTTATGTAAATCTTTCCAGGCTTTTCTGAAACAAGCCTGCTCATAATTTTATATAGAACAATTTTATTCCATTACATTTATATACCATAAATTATTCAGCCATTCCTCAGCTGAAGGGCATCTATTCAATTTCTAATTCTTTGTCACTACAAAAAGGGCTGCTACAAACATTTTTGCACATGTGGGTCTTTTTACCTCTTTTATGATCTCTTTGGGAGACAGACCCAGTAGAGACAGTACTGGATCAAAGGCTATACACTGTTATTATAGCTCTTTGGGCATAGTTCTATTGGAACATTTCACAACTCCACTGACAATGTCCTGGTTTTACCACATCTCCTCCAACATTTATCATTATCTTTTCCTGTCATTTTAGCCAATCTGAGAGATATGAAGTGGTACCTTAGAATTATCTTAATTTGCATTTCTCTAATCAATAGTGAATTAGAGCATTTTTTCCTATGACTAGAAATGACTTTAATTTCTTCATCTAAAAATTGTCTGTTCATCTCCTTTGACAATTTAACAATTGGGGGAATGGCTTTATTCTTATAAATTTGAGTCATTTTTCGATATATATGAGAAATGAATTTTTTTTTATCAGAAACACTGGTTTTTAAAAACCGCCCCCCCCTCCCATCTTTCTACTTCCTTTCTAGAAAACCTTTTTTTGACGAGAATTTATGGGAAAATCAGAAAGTGGTTTTGCAAAAATTAGGCTTAGTCTAAACATGGATATGCAACCTGAATATAAAAGATAATACAATTAAAAAGGGTAGACAAGATTTCATGGGTATGATAACAGGGATAATTTTTAATCAAACATTTGATAGAAAATATAACTATTTAAGTTCCATGAAACTGATGCATTTTTGTTTCAATAAAGTCAATACAGCTAAGAAAAAGAGAGAAAATCTTTTCATAAAACATTTCTGATAAGGTTCTGCTACCTAAGATATATGTGGATATATCAGAACAATAACCAATTTCTAATAGATAAGCAGTCAAAGGTTACAAACAATTTACAATATATGAAAAATTCTTCCACATCACAAATAATAAAAGAAACCCACCAACTCTTAGACTTCCATTCATACCCAGCAAATTAACAAGGATTACAAAAGATGCAAATACAATGTCAATAGGCATCTAGGAGGCCTATTGTTTAGGCCTTTGTTGGTGTAGTTATGAATCAGTACAACTATTCTGGAAAGTAATTTAGGGTTATGTTTTGAAAAGTGATTAAAATGTCCATATCCTTTTGTCCAGCTATTCCACTGATGATCATATATCTCAAGATAGTGAAAGATAGAAAGATTATATATACCAAAATATTAAAAGTAACAATTTTTATCATAGCAAAATACTGAAAACAAACTGTTAATAAGGTGGTAAGAATTACTAAATAAATTATGATTCATGAATATAAAGGAACATTAATATACCATATATGAAGGATGAGTGAAGTATGGAAAGTATTAGAAATTAGTGCATAACAAACTTAAGTAGAATTGGAAAGACAACATATAACCTACAATGCAAGTTAAAAGGACAACACAAATTTCAAAGATGTATAACTATAGGAGCAAGTTTGGTCCTGGAAAATAATTAAGAAAATGCACCTTCCTTTCTTTATTGCCAGGATAATTGTCTTTGGGTATGGGTAATGTCCTTCTGGAGGTGGGGAGACAAACCAGACATTGTCAGCAGGTTCCCTCTGGGCAGAAGGGTCTTATACCTTACCCAGAGTTCCCCCACTATCTACCTCCCTCTATAGGTATAGAATGTTGTATATAATGTTAGAGGCAGTTGATATATTGGTTTGTCTTCCTGAACTGTTGAACTTACTGAACTCTTTCTTTTAAAGCCATTGTCATAAAGGAGGAATCACTAGGTATAAGGGTGAGAATATAAATGAATATAATATAAAAGTAAAAGGCATCAATATCAATATTAAAAATAATAATGATGATTAATACTACTTACAACTATTCATTATCCCATATACATTTACTTATTATTTAAACTAATATTGTGGGATGGTACTTGGGGTTGGGGAGAACATATTTTTAGAGATAAAGGTGCTGTGAAAATAATACATCAATAAAAATAAGATGATACTTAAAATAATTTAATTTTAGAAATGCAAAAAGGAAGTAGATGGCAAAATTTCTTAAAAGTAATTAGAAAAGTAATTAATTTAAAGTGAAAAAATTAGTTTGATGATGCACTATAGTCTTTCCATGCTGATTGCCATGATGATACTTAGCAACTTTAATAAACATGTAATAGATCCTTCTTACTTGACCTTCTTAACTCTAGTGACCTCTGTTTCTACTCTACTTTAATCATAAATGACTATCACTCAGCTAAAGACTTCATTATTATATAAAACTGTTCTATCCATCAGATCTTGAACTCTGAAATTCCTCTTTCAAATCATAATCCTTTATTTTTAGTCTCTCCCATTCCATCATTTCTATTGAACCTGTTCTAATCCTTTCTGTAACCTTTGGCTTCTCAATCCATTCTATTCTTTAGTTCTTTATTTCCATGTGATTTCTTTTACCTAGCCAAACACCATGATCAGCTATATTTCAACAATTCTCTCATCACCATCTTCCTCTCTCCCATTTCTAACTTTTTGCTGATAATAAGACTAATTCACAGTCCTGACCAATTCACATCTGCTGTCACTCTTCTATCTTCCTCTGAATGCTAGTAGCAGAAGTCACAAAATGATTCTGATTTTGTTCTTACTCTTCCCTTTCATCTGAGTCCTTACTGCTATGGACAGTCTTTTCATCTACTTCTGATTCTGTATAATAGTCTTGACAGCAAACCTTTTAATTCTTCTCATTTCTCAAACCTACAAACCTATTATTGACTTTTCATTTTCAATAATATGAGAATGACACCATCTACAACTTTACCAAACCTTTTAGTTTGCTTTTATTCACATTATGTCTTAAAATATGCTATTTCACATAGCTTTTATATTAGTGAAAATATTTTCCCTTGTTTCAGTGCTTTGAAAATGCTAGTTGTAAGTAGAGCTGTAAAAATGTGAGGGTTGTGTGTGTGTGTGTGTGTGTATGTGTGTGTGTGTTATAACTTGAACTGTGGAAATTCTGCCATTTTTCCTTTTATCCCTTTACCAAATGTTTTATTTCTTGTCCAAGATTAATTGTATTACTTATTTGGGAATTATTTCTATTTCTGTCATTGTTAGATCTCTGCTTTAATTATGAACAATAGGACAGGATAGGGACAAGGGTTGGGCCTATAATTTCATTGGAATGGGGTCTATCAAGGCAGGTCAAATCTTTTTTTTTTCTTCAATTTATAGTTATAAAGAGTAGCCTGGGGCACCAAGTGATTAAATACCATCCAGGGTCACACGTCCAGTATGTAAGAGACAAGATTTCGGCCCAGCTCTTCTTGTTGCTAGGGCCCTCTCACTACCCTCTATGCCACAGAATCAGGATTTGAAGCTAGAAGGGACATTGGAGATCTATTAAGTTCCATCTTTTTCTTTTTTTCTTATTTTTTTTAAACAGGTGATACATATAGTAATGTATTCAAAAGATAAATAAATGACTCAATTCCCCCACCTCTCCTTCAAGAAAGTGATAGAACTTAGTCCTCACTATTACTCCCCAAGATTCTACTCCTCTTTTAAAGGTATACTAGTATTATCCAAACTCTTTGAGAAGGGGGCATTTAAAGTGGAGTTACATAATTAAAATTACAGAGAATTTCAACCTCAAGTCTTTTGTTTAATTAAAGCTTTTTATTTTTTTAGTTTTATTTATTTTTACTGAGACAATTGGGGTTAAGTGACTTGCCCAGGGTCATACAGCTAGGAAGTGTTAGGTGTCTGAGGTCAGATTTGAACTCAGATCCTCCTGACTTCAGGGCTGGTACTCTCTCTGTTTTCTCCGTTGAGCCACTTTGCTGCCCCAGAGCTTTTTATTTTCAAATGCATAGATAATTTTCAACATTTATCCATATAAAACCTTGTGTTCCTCATTTTTTCCCTCCCTTTCCCCCACCCCCTCCTCTATACCTCAAGAAATCCAATATATGGATTATTATCCATATGTGATTCTTCTATGCATATTTTCACAATTATCATGCTGGACAAGAAAAATCAGATCAAAAAGGAAAAAAAAAAAGAAAACAAAATGCAAGCAAACAAGAACAAAAAGAGTAAAAATACCATGTTGTGATTCATACTCAGTCTCCACAATCCTCTCTCTGGGTGCAGATGGCTCTCTCCATCACAGAACTTTTGGAACTGGCCTGAGTCACTTCCCTATTGACAAGAGCCACATCCTTCAGAATTGATCATCTTATAATCTTGTTGTTGCTGTTTACAATGTTCTCCTGGTTCTACTCACTTTATTTTGCATCAGTTCATGTAAATCTCTCCAGGCTTCTCTGAAATCATTCTGCTGATTGCTTCTTATAGAACAATAATATTCCATAATATCCATATACCATAACTTATTCAGCCATTCTCCAACTGATGGGCATCCATTCAATTTCTAGTTTCTTGCCACCACAAAAAGGACTGCCACAAACATTTTTGCACATGTGGGTCCTTTTTCTTTTTTTATGATCTCTTTGAGATACAGGCCCTGTAGAAACATTATTGCTCAGTAAAAATACTGCTGGATCAAAGGGTTATGAACAATTTGATCACTCTTTGGGCATAGTTACAGATTGCTCTCCAAAATGTCAACCTTAAGTCTTATGGGAGGAGGAGACACATTGGAGAAAGGGAATTGTTTTCTTTCAGGGAGTCAGATTTAGAACTTCTTTTGTTTTACAATGTAAGTGATATATGCATATGCATATATGTAAAATGTCAAATAAGCAGCTCCCAATATTGGGAAGAACTTGACATCATTGCTAATTATAGATACAGTATAATAATAATAGCTAAAATGAATCTAGAACTTGATTTGGCTATGTACCTTCAGTTCAACTTAACACGCATTTATAAAATCCTTACTCTATGCCAGGTTTAAATACATTTGTGTGAACAGCTTGCAATATAAGCCTAATTATAATGAAGCACAAGAATTATTATTTTTATAGTTTGCTTTATATTTTTTAAAACATGTTTATTTAAAGTTTTGAATTCCAAATTCTATCTCTCTCTTTCTACTTTCCCTTCTACTTCTAGAGAGAGTAAGCAATCAGATATAGGTTAAACTTGTGCAATTATGTAAAGCATTTCCATATTAGTCATTTTGTACAAGAAGATGTGAAAAGAAAAAAAAAGAAAGTGAAAAATAGCATGCTTTAGCCTGCATTCAAACAATATCAGTTCTTTCTCTGGAGGCAGATCGTATGGCTCAACTTTAGTCCTTTGAAATTGTCTTGGATCATTGTATTGTTGAAAATGCCTAAGTCATTCACAGTTTTTCATTGAATAGTATTGCTGTTCCTGTATACACTGTTCTCCTGGTTTTTTACTTCACGATGCATTAGTTCATATAAGTGTTTCCAGGTATTTCTGAAATTTCCCTGCTTGTCTTTTCTTATAGCACAATAATATTACACTACAATCATATACCACAGCTTATTTAGCCATTTCCTAATTGATGGGCATCTTTTTGATTTCCAAGTATATAATTATATGTCATTTATGATAACTAATCTTGTGTTTCCCTCCATGCTATAATAAACCCTTGTTTATTATCTTCCTTAGCTCACCCTCCTTAATTTTTTTTTTTACTGCTTATCATCATTTTTCTCAATCCACCTTCTTTTATCAGTTTTCCTTCTCCCTTTTATTATCCCCATCCCTTTTTTCTTACTTCCTTATAGGGTCAGATCAATTTCTGTATCCAACTGAGTGTATATTTTATTCCTTCTTTGAGCCAATTTTGATGATAGCAAAGTTTAATCCTTACCCACCACTGCCCAAATGATAGAGGAAAGTTCCATACATCAATTAAATAAAAGAATACAACTAATTTTTCCAGTCTTTGAAGAATTAAAAATTAGTGATCACCCAAAGAACGTTGGAGAAAAATATGATGGACATGAGTAGATTGCAAGACATTACAATGACATCTTATTCTATAAGATGAAGAATTATGAAGGCAAACATATGTGAAGCTTGTCATCAGATAGGTATAGGTAGGGCTGCAAAAAAGGATGTCACATAGTGACAAATCATGTAACGAAAGTGACAGTTGATAGACAGCCCCTGTGCTTCACAGGAATTTATGTAATGTCAAGAGAATTAGATAAAGACCCTCAGCATGTCAAGTGAATTTTTTGCTGAGGGTTTATGGGACAATATGGACAAGAATTTCATAGACTGTGGCTTGCACCATCAGAGGGATCATATGTATTGAAGAATCTTAGCTCCATCCAAATACCAAAGTACCACTTAAAAATTCTTGTCAACCTAACAATGCTTAGGTTATTATTGCTAGCTAGAAAATATGGGTGCCTTTCAGCAGTCCATTGTGATTTACTTATTGTTCTTGCAGATGTCTTTTAATGAGTTATCAGGAAGATTTTATATTACAATTGGTACTTCTAGCACCCTCTTATGATGAGGTTCTTCTAGCACCCTCTTATTATGATTGTGCAGCATGATAATTGCAACATTATGAAGTTGAATATATCTGTGAAAATGAGTAATAGCTTTTGACTATGGCTAATGAATAAAGTAGTTGCACAATTTTATTTTCAAATAAAAAGGCAATATAACTTAGCTGGCTATACTTTGCAATCATTAATTCATCATAATTCAGTGTGTATGTATGTAATTCTCTGCCTCAAGGTAGAGTTTATGTTCTAAGAAATTATCAACTGTTTCAGAAACAGATGAAGCCAATTTTGTGACAGATGCTTCCCCAAATATCCTAGGTATGCATGTATTGTTTCTGGTAGATTTAACACTAAATTCTCTTACTTACCATTTGATATCAATTAGAGGAAATTCCAAACATATTGCCAAAAAATGGGAGATATTGTTATGTCTGTTTCACCATTCAATGGATTAAATTATTCTTTTAAAAACATTTTAGCAAAAAGTGCTAGGAAACAGATTTAATTCACTGTTAGGAAGGGACTAATATAGTAGAAGACTGTGTGTGTTCCATATGTATGTTTTATAACATATCTTTTTTGTGGTAAAACTGTAACTTTAAAATAATTTAACAGCTCTGCAGAAGTTTAAAATTACAAAATAAGTTATGCATTGAGTAGGAAGGGGTTTTGTTATGATACAGTATATTTGGCCTTAAAGCTGTTTTCTCCTCCATAAAGAATATTTAGCCAGTTTGCTTAGAGCATTATTGATTTAATACAACAAACATTTTAAAGAAAAAGATGGATTACATTCTTAAGGAATTTATAATTAAGTGGAGGAGAGTCAGATATGTATACAAATAAGTAAGCTTCAGAAGAATGTGAAATGAGTATGGAGGAAAAAGATCTAAGCAAAGTACTAAAGACAGATTTTTTTTCAATTTTAATTAATTTATTTTTATTTTGATAATAGTTTTTTATTTTCAAAACACATGCAAAAATAGTTTTCAACATTCACTCTTGCAAAAACTTGTGTTTCAAATTTCTCTCCCTTCTTCCCATTATCCTCCTTTAGTCAGCAAATAATCCAAGATAGGTTAAACATGTCTAATTCTTCTAAACATATTTTCACATTTATCATACCATATTCAATTTAATAAATACCAGGTTTTTGATGTGTGTAGGCAGCATGCATAATGGATAGAGAGATAGCATCAGAGCCAAGAAGACCTTGGTTCAAGCTTACATGCTAGCTATGAGACAAGGGCAACTCCTTTAACCATCCATTTCTCTGGGGAACTTTCTGAGACTTTAAATTGCAGAATAGGTTCTGATTGATTCCTTACCAGAAATTTCCTGCATCTTTGAAATCATGCTGGTTGAATTTGACCTTCGAATTCGAATTCAAAGCTTTCACTCTCAATTTTTTTGTCTCAATACATTGTTTCACACTTATGGAATCCATGTGAAATTTTAATATCAGTGGTGGAAAATTCCATGTTTGATACTTTTTTCTTCCAATGGAATCTTGTAATTTGATGTCATTGATTGAATGAGATATTTTGGAATTAATTCCCTCTTTAAATTTGGGGTCATGCCCAACTACTAAAGAGAGATTTAAGGAAGGAAAAATAACTTTCATCTGAAGAACTATATGTGGAGATGATGAGGGGAAGGCTTCTAGAGAGACTGACAACTCAGTACTTTGAAGGAAAGGAAAGGGTTCACCAGACTGAAACAGGGGCAAGAGAGAAGCTTTTTCCTGGAATGGGGAAAATGTGAATGAAAATATTGAAATGGGAAGAAAGCAGGACTATCCTGAGATATGGAAAGTAGCCCAGTTTTTCATATAACATACATGAATGGGAGTAATAATAAATTACAATTTCTGTATCTATATCTGGCTACTGGATCCAGGTGGTTCTGGAGGGGAAAGTGAGACAAGTGACCTTGCACAGCCTCCCTTCCTTAAATCCAATTCACTTGCATGCCATGATATTACCTCTCTGATGTCCTGGCCCTCTTCAAGAATTAAGGACAAGCAACAAGAACAATGACAAAGACCATAATTCCTAAAGACCATTATTCTATAAGTTTAGAGAAGGATGAGGTAATTTCTGATCAGGGACTTTGTGTCATTCGTGGCAATACAATTCCCCAGTTTCTTGGGGGAAGAGAGGATATTCCAGGTCAGAATTATAGAAATAAAAAAGGATTTGCTGTTGGAGTCATAGGAAAGACAATGAAAAGGGAGTAATAGAAACTAAGATAGTTAGATAGTTAGGTACTTATCTATAAGTTAGACATCTATATAGAAACTAAGTTAGATAGATATGGCAGAGCCATACTGTGGAAAGCATTGAATACAAGATGTCTAGAACCCCATGGTATTGGCGACAGAAAGATATTATTAGTTTGTAAGCAGAGGAATGACAGGATGAAAATAATGTTTTAAGTTGAATTTGTATTCAGGGGAGATGGGACAGGAAAGTGATTCAAGGAATCCTGTCAGACAGATATTGCAATAATCAAAACAAAATGCAACAAGGGCCTTCATAAAGGTTTAGGCAGTGGAATTATAGATGTCAATTCATTTTATAAAATAAATGTTTATTGGCATATTTTGTTTTGATATTTCTCAATATATTCCTCTTCCCTTCCAAAAGATTTCCCGATAAAGGGAAAGGGATTAAGCATTAGCACCTTCTACATATCAGGCACTGGGCTAAGTGCTTTACAGACATTATCTCAATTCATTCTTATGACAGAGAATATGCAACTTGTCTTTGAGATGGAAAGGGAGGGGCATACTTGCTTCTCAGTCAGTGCCTAAGAGACACCAGCCTGGAAACACGGGGTGCCAGCAGCTGAGGTGGCAAGCAGAGCAATCATGAGTCACAGCTTGGGTGATGCAATTACAGAAGTGCCTATGGGTTGTGACTGAGCTAATAGCTTCTGGGAGAAAAACCTTGAGGGCTGTCAGGTCTGAATGGCTCCTTTCTGACAGTTGGGCACCCATGAGAGGGGCAATGCTAGAACCTATAACCAGGGTGGTGAGGACCAGCAAAGGTTTGGCTCCTTTGAACTCTTTCCCCCATCCCCCTCCAATTCTTTTTTCCAAGTGTTTGTTAACCAGGTATGTAAACATATTTATTCCTCATGTGTTAACACTTTATTTGAATGAATGAAAAAAATACTTTATGTGTACAGCACTATACTAAGTGCTACAGATACAAATAAAAAGGAAAACCATCCCTGCTCTGAGGGAGAGAGAGACAGAGGGAGAGAGAGACAGACAGAGGGAGAGAGACAGACAGACAGAGGGAGAGAGACAGAGAGAGAGAGAGAGAGAGAGAGAGAGAGAGAGAGAGAGAGAGAGACAGAGAAAGACAGACAGAGACAGACAGAGACAGAGACAGACAGGGACAGAGAGACAGAGACAAGAGAGAGACAGAGGATAGAGGAAGGGAGAGGGAGGGAGGGGAAAAAGAGGGAAGGATGGAGAAGAAGGAAGAGGAGAAAAAGGAGGAGGAGAAATAGCGAGAGGGAGGGAAGGAAAGAGGAAGGGAGGGGGAGAAGGAGGGGGGAAAGGAAAGGAAGAGGGAGAGAGAGACACAGAGAGAATGGGGAAAGAGGGTAGGAAAAAAAGATGGGAGAGGAGGGAGGAGGAAGAGGAAGGGGGGTTTAAGTTCACATTCTAATAGAGAGGACAACACAGATGGCAAGACAGATGAATCCTTAGGGAGCAGGGACAAAACAGATGGCAAGGCTTCTTCTTTGATGCAGTTTCCACTGATAAAATCATATCAGTTTCTGATACTAAATTATTTGAAGGTGCCAAGGACTTTGGTGGGAAGAACTTTCTTTTCTAGATTTTCATCAAAGTAGCTATGGGTGCAGCCTTCAGGAGCCTCCATTGACTAGGCTGCATCCCAGGACAATGTCAGGACACTAGGCTACAAGCATTGCTTTTCCAAAGGTTCTTGAAAGGGTATCTTCATGAAGGTCTGAGAGGAGATGGTGATCAAGGTGGTGGGGATGAGGATCTGAAACATCCTTGGAACATGCTGCTTTATGTTTCTCCCTCACACATGGTCTGCTGTTTCAGCTAGGTTCACTTGTCTCCCTTGAGTCTGGCAGTTCTTAAAGATGGCTGACCTTTCTCCACAGGAATTGCTTACCTGATCTATGGGTTTCAGAACTAGAAACAGGAATGGAGTGTGTGTGTGTGTGTGTGTGTGTGTGTGTGTGTGTGTGTGAATGCTACTATTCCAGTCTCATTTGTGTATTTATTGGTGACACTTGGTCAATAGTTTTTGCAGGAGAGATGAGTAAGATGGTCTTTTTTCTTTTAAACAATAATTTCTTTTCTCATTGATATTTTGGGGAGCTGGATTGGAAGCAGGTCTGATGGGTTGCCAGGCACTGCTATTCCCAAGGTTCTTAGGGGCAGGAATCTACTCTGTCCCTATCCTCACAATTGGAGAGGAGATGGGAGTTAAGGTGGAGGTAATGGTGTGACTTCCTAGCAGATGTTGTCTTATGTTAATTACCTATCATAAAACCCTGTTGCCCAATAAAAATAGTAAGCTATTATGTGTATTTTATTCAATGACTACAGAGAGAGAGAGAGAGAGAGAGAGAGAGAGAGAGAGAGAGAGAGAGAGGAAGAGAGAGACAGAAAAACATGGAGAGAAAGACAAAAGGCAGAAACACACAAGAGAAAGAGACAGAAATTTTTCCTTATTTCAAGTTTTGAAACATCAGGTTTAGAGTGGGGTCCTGGAGCTAATTTAGAACACCTGGACAAAATTTGACAACGAATTCAAAATTCAGAAACAACTAAAAACAAATTTGTGAACTGGTAAGAACAACAGGTTTTAAGGGAGCCAAGGCAAATGTTTTTTTTTTCCTTTCTATTTTTGATCTACAAAATTTGATACCTTAGGTTTGGAAAAGGAAAGCCACAGTCATAAAGGGACTGAATTGTTAGAGATTCTACCACAAAAAGGAAGATGAAATGAGTGGATTGTAAAAGTTCAGTACATTCTCTGGCTCAATCCATAATTGGCAAATCAGCCTATTTATTTTTCCAGAGCTACTTGCTACTTACACATTTAAAAAAAAAAGCTAAAATTTCAGTGAAATTAACTAGCACATTGAAAAAGCCAAACTTCAAATGCAGTGTTATATACCCATAATCATCCGCTTCTTCAATAATTGAAAGAAATGCTTTTTATCTTTTCTTTTGTGCCAACTTAGTTATTATAATTTCACAGCATTTAGTTTCAATTACATTCTTGTTAATCTTTTCATTTACATTGTTCTAATGATTCTACATCTTGTTTTCATGCTTCTTTCCGTTTCAATTTGCTTTAGTAAATATATATCTTATGCTTCTCTGAAATCATCATATTCACTGTTTCTCACATCAAAGTATTATTGCTTTACATTGACATGCTACAAACTGTTTAGCTTTTCCCTAGTTGATGGTCATCTACTTACTTCTATCTGAAAGAAGCCATTCTTAAGACATATTTTAGAGAAAAAAAATCAATAACATTTCTTGATTGGATATAGAGGATAAAGAAGAGGGAATATGTAAAGATAATGTCAGACCTAGAAAATTTTAAGAAAAATGGAGCTCAGGGGCAGCTAGGTGGAGAAGTGGATAGAGCACCATCCCTGAAGTCAGGAGGACCTGAGTCCAAATTTGACTTCAGGCACTTAACACTTCTTAGCTGTGTGACCCTGGGCAAGTCACAAACAAAAAGAATAATGGAGCTCATGGCAGAAATAGAGAAGCTAAAGAAAAACATGTCATGCCTGCTTGTGTGGAAAGAGGACTGGATCTAGAGTCAAGAAGATTTATCTATCTCAATTCAAATCTGACCACATACAATAGTTGTGTGATCCTGGCACCTTATTTGTAAAATGAACTAAAGAAGAAAATGGCAAATCACTTCAATATCTTTGCTAATCAAACCCCAAGGGAAGGGTGTCATAAAGAGTTGGACATGACTGAAGCAAATGAACAACAGCAAAAATATCATGGATGAAGGAGGACACAGAGTATTTTATGTGGTCCACTTTATTTCTTTTTCTCTTAGCTATAAAATGTTTCTCATTCTCCTCTATCTCTCAGTTGCATTTGTTATTGTTAACTGAGCTCTCCTTGAATTCTTTCCTCTTTTGGTTGCTTGGCATTATAATATCCTTGTCACACTTCCAATAGACTTGGGATGGAAAGTGTCATTTGCATCCAGAGAGAACGATGGAGATTGAGTGTGAATTGAAACTTCGAATTTTCACCTTTTCTTATTGTTGTTTGCTTACTTGCTTTTTTTTTTTCTCTCTCATGATTTTTTCCCCCCTTTTGGACTGATTTTTTTCTTTTGATTCATCAGCATGATAAATATGAAATGGGTTTAGAAAAACTGCACAAGTTTAACCTATATCAAATTGCTTGCTATCTAGGAAAAGAGGAGGAGAGTAGAGAAGGAGAAAAAAATGGAACTTAAGATTTTGCAAAGAAAAAGATTGGAAATTACCTTTGCATGTATTTGGAAAAATAAAACACTATTTAAAGAAATAATATATAATATCCTTGTACTCTTCTGTATACATCCATTAAATATGATAATATCCTAAGGCTTAGCATCTTATTTTCCTGAAGAGTCTTTTTCTAGGAGATTTTGTCTGCGTTGGATTATTACCTCTATGTAAAAGCTTTCTAAATCTTTATCTCAAACTTGGCTTTTTTCCCCTTTGAGGTATAGTCCCATGCTTCCTTTTTTTTTGTTAATACTTTTACTTGGAGACTCCATGAGAAATGCCACATGCTTACATGGATAAGAAAATAATTGAATTTAGAATCAGAAGACCCACATTTTAGTTCTGGCTCTTTTCTTTTCTTTTTATTAAAGATTTTTATTTTTAAAACATATACATAAATAATTTTCACCATTTACCCTTGCAAAACCTTGTGTTCCATATTTATCCCTCCCTTCTCCCCAATCCCTCTTCTAGATGGCAAGTAATTTAATATATCTTAAACCTGTGCAATTCTTCTATACATAGTTCCACAATTATCATGTTGCACAAAAAAATCAAATAAAAAGGAAAAAAATGAGAAAGAAAACAAAATGTAAGCAACAACAATAAGAAAGTGAAAATACTAGGTTGGGATTGATACTCAGTCCCCATAGTCCTCTCTCTGGATGCATCTTTTACTTTTTCATGAATTTTTTTTTAAAACAAAAAAGAAATAGGATTAAAAACCATTTCTTTTAGTTTCAAATCATGATTTTGTGTTGAACTGGTTAAATTTCCTCCCAAATTAGTGCCTCCTCTTGAATTCTCAAGTTCTATTAACAGCATCACTATTCTTCTAGTTACCCAGCTTTTGAAATTTTAGAGTAATTTTTACTCTTCCCTTCCTCTTTCCCTCTGTCCCTCCGCCCCCCCCCCCCCGTGTCCATCCGTCTGTCTCTCCCCCTCCCTCTCTTTTAACCAGTTATTCTATAAATTTTTCCTTCTCACTTTCTCTAGAATCCATGCTTCCATTCCATTCCCATAGCCATACACATTTTGAGATTTTCTTTTGGCAGAGATACTAGAGTGGTTGCCATTTTCTTCTCAGACTCATTTTTCCAGATGAAAAAAACTGTTCAGGTCCTCATTATTATTATTATTATTATTATTATTTACACATTGCCTCCCCCATTAGAGTACAAGCTCCTTGTATAAAAAGACCTTGTTGTTGCCTTTCTGTGCTTAGACAGTGATGGACATATAGTAAGTACTTAAACACTTTTTGACTGACTAAAATGTCTTTCCTGAAAAGTCTTAGATAGCTGTCTTCTACAAGGAGTTTCTGAGAGACCAAGATAGTTAAGTCATGAAGTCTATGAGTGAATGAGAATTAAGTCATAAAGAATAAATCTGTGAGACTGGAAAAAGGACTCACATTTTAAAAAGTTGTCTGAAGAGATTTTTTTTGAGAATTGTATTTATGTTTATTCTTTAGGGAAGACATTTTTAGAATTTCTAAAAAATTTAACTTCCAGGTGATTTCAAAGGTTGTAATGTAGTTCCAGTGTTTTAGAGGACTCATCAGTGGCAGCTGTTGACTCTGGCTATATCTTTTTCGCACCTGATACATTTAAAAAATTTCTTCCATGTTTATGTATTTTGATCATTAATAATCAATTATGCAGCTAGCAAAACTGATGTTTTTATGTTTTAAAATATTAATGTTAAGCATGTTGGTTCAAAATTTTATACAGAAAGGAGAGAAAACAAAGAAAAGGGATTTCTCTGATGTTTTCAAATTGGAGTGAGAGTGTTTGATATTATAAATAAATGAGAGATATTACATTTTTAGTAATTTGTGAAGGAATATCAGAACATACTCCCTTGATTTTCTTTGAATTTGGTGAGAGAATTAATAAAATAATGTAATACTTAGCAGGTAGAAGGTTGGGAATTTAATGTGTTTGTCCTCATGAATACTTAAGAAGTATTGTTAGCACTCCACAATGTAGTTAAATTCAAATCAAAACACATCCCTGTTGTTGGCATATTGACTTAGAAAAATTACATATTAACTAAGTCTTTTTTCCTGAAGAGACTTGAGATTTGCTCTGCTTTTCTTCAAAGAGATTTAAAAAGTATTGTTCAGCTCTCTAAGCCAGTGGTATCATTCTCAAATAGAAAAAGGAGTCTTCTGGTGGTATGTTGCCTTAAAAAATCACAGATTAACACTATCTATGATGTATGATATTATGTTGAACACTTCTCAATTACAGCTTAATCTGGGTCCAGATATATGTGGAGTTTTGTGGGCTGCTTATGGTCAGTGGGCCTTGAGTTTGACATTTTTGCTCTTCACCATTGTGGTACCTTCACATGCCAAGGAATCACTACATTTGGGATCTAGATTTGGTCATTTAAAAAGTACATGGGCTTGCGCAAAGTCTGTCTATTGTTGTTGAGTTGTTTTAGTCACGTCCAATTTTTTGTGACCCCATTTTAGAGTTTTCTTGTCAGAGATACAAGAGTGGTTGCCGTTTCTTTCTCTAGGTCATTTTCCAGAAGACTTGCCCAGGGTAACACAGCTAGTAAGTATGGGAGGCTGGATTTGAACCCATGAAGATAAGTCTTCATGATTCTAAGTCTATTGCTCCACTCACTGTGCTACTCACTGTCCATACTATTATCTCTCTCTGTTACTAACCTATCTGAATTGTCTTATGTAGCATTTGAACTTGAAGATTAGGAAATACTTCACAGAAAAATGCTTTCCTTTATGCTACTGAATATTGTGAAGCAATAAGAAATCATTTTTAGTTAAGCAGGAGATAATTGGTCAAACTAATATTGAAACTTACCTGATTTGATTGATAAATCTAGGAGCTAATTACTGTGGTATGCTGTGATATTATAGGGAGAACAAATGTCATATTTGAGATAATCTTTACATTTTTTTTGCTCTTAAATTTCTCTTGATTGGGGGCACAAACATACATGGTTGTATCCCGTTACTGTTCATGTCTGAGTAAGCAATATAAAAACCTATAATCATAACAAAATAGCCCACTGTATCATATAATTTAAAAAGCTGTTTTACAGTGATAGAGCAGTTAAGGATAATATCTCTTCTGCAATGGAATGACTTAAATTGTTTTTTTCCAAGGTCTTGCTAGAATCCCACTAGCTAATAAAGCCAGTTCATTCTAAATCTTGTTTGCCAAAGAAGCAAGTTCTCTCCAAACTGTTAGGATAAAAATTTATGCAGATTCCCACATTTAATTTATGTCTTTGAAATGAACATCACTACCCTACTTCAAAATTCATGACTTTACAGATCTAGCACATATAATTAGACTAAGCACCCCTTTTCCATAGTTCCAACATGAGTGGAGACCTGTTATGTTCTACTCTTCCTTCCAATTAAAAAAAGTCCTATGGTTTTTATTCTTTGTTGTTATTAAAATCCTTTTATTTCAGCTTTTACCTTGTCACATACATGGTTTTCTCTTTATCAGAAAAAAATAGAAACATCTCATCATTAACATCTGGTTGATCCTGATTGGCCTGATGAATATTTTCTAATGAGAATAGCTAATGGCAATAACATTCTGAGATCTGAAAAGGTCACTTTGAAAGAAGTAGCAAAGCAACCTAAACAGAATGCTCAGTGGTGACTGTTTAGAGACTTAAAAGACAGCATTTAGGAATGAGTATATGCAGTAGTAGACATCATACAGTTCCAAGAAAAAAGAACAAAGGATAGAGAGGAAGAATTATAAATATGTTTTTGGATATGGCCATATGGTGATTTGTTTTGTTTGACTATGTTTATATGAAACCAAGGTTTTGTATTTCTTTCTTTTTTCTTTTCTGAGTATGGAAAGGGAAAAGTGAGAGAGAAAGAAAACAATGCTTGATAATTGAAAAAAAATTTTCAAAAAAGAGCATCAATAAAGTATTAAAAAAAGAATTCTTTTTTTAATGAAAACTTTATTTTCAAAACATACGCATGGATAATTTTTCAATATTGACCCTTGCAAAACATTGTATTCCCAAATTTCTCTCCCTCCACCCTTTCCCCTAGATAGCAATATGTTAAACATATTAAAATATATATGTTAAATCCAATATGCACATATATTTATGCAATTATCTTGCCACACAAGAAAAATCAGATCAAAAAGGAAAAAAAATGAGAAAGAAAATAAAATTCAAGCAAACAACAACAAAAAAGTGAAAATGTTTTGTTGTGATCCACCCTCAGTTATCACAGTCCTCTCTCTGACTGTAGATGGCTCTCGTCATAACAATATCATTGGAACTAGTCTGAATCATCTCATTGTTGAAAAGAGCCAAGTGCATCAGAATTAATCATTGTATAATCTTGTTGCTGTGTACAGTGATTTCCTGGTTCTGCTCATTTTACAGCATCAGTTCCTGTAAGTCTTTCCAAGCCTCTCTGAAATCATCCTGCGGGTCATTTCTTACAGAACAATAATATTCTATAACATTCATATACTACAACTTATTCAGCCATTCTCCAACCAATGGGTATCCACTCAGTTTCCAGCTTCTTGCCACTACAAAGAGAGCTGCCACAAACATTTTTGCACATGTGAGTCCTTTTCTCTCCCTTAATATCTTTTTGGGTTATAAGCCCAGTAGAACACTGCTGAATCAAAGGGTATACACAGTTTGATAGCTCTTTGGATGTTTGGATCCATTCACAATTCTACCAACAGTGCATCAGTGTTCCAGTTTTCCCACATCCCAACATTTGTCATTATCTTTACCTGTCACCTTAGCCAATCTGAGAGGTGTGTCATGGTATCTCAGAGTTGTCTTAGTTTGTATTTCTCTGATCAGTAGTGATTTAGAGCACCTTTTCATATGATTAGAAATGGCTTCAATTTCTTCATCTGAAAATTTGTTGAGATAAAAGATATAAAAAAGAGTTTATGTAGAAACCAAACTATTTGTAGCAGCATGTGTATATGTATGTGTGTGTGTTTATTAGCAAAAGACTGGAAATACAGTGAGTGAACATCAATTTGGAAATGTATAAAAAACTGTGGCATATAATTTTAATGGAATATTATTGAACCATAAAAATGATGAATATAAGTAATCCAAAAAAGTGGGAAGATTTGTAAGAATTTATGTATGATGAAGTGGAAGTGAGAGTACAATAATGCAAACAAAGAGAATTATTTATGATTAAATTATTATTGAAATAAATTTTGAAATAGAAATATAAACTGAGTAATTGTAATAGTCAATCATGAATTCAAGGTATAGATGAACAATTCACCTTCTCCTTTCCTTAGACTGATTATGTGAGGTTGATTATGTATGTAGAATGTTATTACATTATCAGATATGATTGATATGTTGTCTGGTTTTACTTAACTTGGTTACAAGGGAAGGCTTGAGCTGGGGAGTAAGGAGAATTATGTCTAGAAATTAATAAAATAAATTAAAAGAAGCTAAAAAGTTAAAGTGGCAGTGGGTAGCGCCCTGGATTTGGAATCAGGACAATTCATTTCAGACATTGACTAGTTTTGTGACCCTGGGCATGTCACTTCACTCTGTTTCCTTATCTGTAAAATGAGTTGGAGAAGAAAATGGCAAAACACTCCAGTATCTTTGTCAACAAAAAACCCCAAATGGGGTCACAAAGTGATGGACAGAACTGGAATGATTAAATAACAAGATATAGATAAAGCTTTAAATGAAGGAAAACAAACAAACAAAAAAACCCCAAAAGGCCAAGATTATTACAAATTCTTTTCAGTGGAATCTATTACTTAAAAGAAAAGACTAACAAATAATACACCATGAACTTGCCTATGTGATTTTCATGGCAAATAATTTAATCCCTTGTGACTTCAGTTCTTCATCTGTAAAATCATGGCCTGGACTACACAGCCTCTA
The DNA here is from genome assembly GCF_902635505.1 of Sarcophilus harrisii. Lineage (NCBI taxonomy): Eukaryota > Metazoa > Chordata > Mammalia > Dasyuromorphia > Dasyuridae > Sarcophilus > Sarcophilus harrisii. The sequence goes on along the minus strand of NC_045427.1, from coordinate 314,466,478 downwards.
AAGCCCCTTCCAATTCTAAATCTAGGATCAAGTCCACTGTCTGGATTCTTATATATACAAGTGGAAATAAAAATTATAAGAAATTCAGGAAATCATGGGAAGAATTACAGGAATGGATGTACAATAAAGTAAGCAGATCTAGAGCTGTAATGTAATAAAAAAGAACAATAAAATAAAGCTTAGCGTTATAAAATTATAATGACTAATATTTATTTCAAGGAAGATATTCTTCTTAGCAATACAATGATCCAGAAGACAATTCCAATACTCTTGGGATGGAAAATACCATCTGCATCCAGATAGAGAACTATGGAGATTGAATGTGGTCAAAGAACGTTATTTTCACCTTTTTTGTTTGCTTGCTTTTTATTTTTTTCCTTTTTGTTCTGATTTTTCTTTCATAACATGACTAATATGGAAATATGTTTAAAATGATTATATATGTATAACCTATATTGGATTGCTTGCTGTTTTGAAGAGGGAGCAGCTAAGGGAAGGAGGGAGAAAAACAATCCAGAACTCAAAACCTTAGAAAAATGAATGTTGCAAATTATCTTGTAATTTGAAAAAAACAAAATATCAATGAAATTTTAAAAAAGAAGATTTGAGGAATTCATCTAATTTTCATTGAAGAATTAGAGAGAGTCCATTTTATTATTTCATCATTTCATTTTTATGGAATAGAATTTGAGACATACTAACATGAACAACACACAAATCTATTTGTAGCAAAATGTTTTTTTTTTGGGGGGGGGGGGGGGGTAATGCAAGTTGTTTTTTCCCCTGAAGAATAATTTATTCTCTTCTAGAATTTTGTGGATACTTTTTGGCGAGTACATTGCCAAAATGGAATGCTCATTTTGTTTCTTGGATTAAAGAACAATCCTGTCAGTATAGCTTTTCTCTTTTCCCTCACTGCTTCACTGACTTTTCTGTGATAGAAGCAACTTAGAGAATCAAAACTTACAATAAACAATAGTGGTTCTAAGAAAGAAAGAATATAAGAGAGAATTGAAATCATGTAATAGCTTTCAGGTATTATCTCAACTATATTGATTTCAAAAATTAGTCTTATTTTATTGATATCTTTTAAAAAATTATATATCACATTCATTTCTAAGTATACCCTCTCTTCTTCCCTACCCAGTGAGTCATCACTTGTGACAAAGCTAAAAAAAGAAAGAGCACTTCAACAAATACAACACATCCAGTATATATGGTAGTCTACATCCATTGTCAATGATCTTTACAAAGGAGGAAGAAAAGTGTATTTCCTAAGTTGTTGTCCTAGAGCAAGCTTGGATCTTATAATTACAGAAGTTTATGGTTGGTTTGCTATTTTTTTTCCATTTACATTGCTGAAATCATTGTGATGACTAGTTCTGTTGAACTCTGCATTGGTTATTTTATAATTTTTTTTGTTTCATTGGGCTTGTCCTTTTAATAGCTCAATTATATTCCATTATATTCATATGTCACATCTTTGGAATTCCTCAATATATGGACACCTACTTTACACTTATGGCAACTACAAAAAAAATTGCTATAGATATTTTGACACATGAAGAACTTTCTTACTATCTTTTATCTCTTTTGGTATATAGCATAGAATCTCTGGGTAAAGAGTATGGACATTTTAAATATAATTTTAGATTGATTCCGGGAATTTCTAAAACAATTCATAATTCTAACATAGTACTTATCTTCCCTCAGCCCTTCCAACGTTGATGATTTTTATCTTTTTCATATTGGCCAATTGTCTAGTCATGAGAAAAAATTCAGAGTTGTTTTGATTTGCATTTCTCTTAGTGTTTTGGAGCCCTCTTTCATGTTTGATGGGGACTTTCAAATGTTCTGTGTAAATTTCCAAATGCTCTTTGCAATTCTCCATTTGAGAACTAATCATTCATATACTTTAGCCATTTTTAGGGGGAATGGTGTTTTATCTTCCCTGTTTCTATTTAGCTAGATAAATTTGATTTCTGGGACTAAATTCCAGGATAGTAGCCAAAAAACTGAATTTCTAGTGAAAATAATATTTTTTGAAATAAGATTCTAAGAACATACTGAAGACATTAGAAGGTCTATTGAATATTGTATATATAATTTTAGGGACTTATTTCACAATAGTGGATAAAGTATGTAAATGATTCCCTGGTTGTTATTTAGAAACGTTCAAAGATGCACCAGTTGCTCCATGTCTCTAGATTATTATTCTATATAAATACGTTCCCACCACACTAAATGATTCCCAAATAATTAAAGGAAAGTTAATACCTTTTTAAAGTGCTGAATCTGGAATTCACATAATTAGTAATATTGTCTATTTGAAAGGCAAGGTGGAAAAGTGGACTTGGAGTTAAGAAAATCTGAGTTTAAATTCTGTGTCTGAAAGTAATTGCATGAGTTTAAAAAAAAATTAGAGCAAGAGTTCTTAATTTGGAATCTGTGAACTTTAAGCCCTGAGTTTAAATCTAGCCTGAAACACCTAGTATTTAGCAGGTTGCTTAATCCCAATTGCCTTGCCAGAAAACAAAGAAACACACACACACAACACACACACACACACACACACACACACACACACACATACACACACACACACAGATGAGTCAAAAATATTACCTGTATTTCAATTTAATTGGTTTTCTTTGTATTCCTATGCGTTTTATTTTGGGCATTTCATACATTATTTTGAGAAGAGAGTTCATAATTTTTACCAGATTGCCAAAAAGGAACAAGGCATGTGTGTGTTTATGCACACACATATACATACACACACTGGTTGTGAATTTCTTCCATGTAAAAAAAAGAAGACTAAGAAGGAACCGGTGGACAGGTAGGAGGCAGACCAGAGAGAGTAATGTCACAAAAACCTAGAAAAGAGAGTATCAAGAAGAGGTAGATGCAAAAGTGTTAAAGACTGCAAGTAGGTCAAGAAGGATGAGGATTAAGAAAAAATTATTAGATTTGACAAAGAAAAAAATCACTATCAACTTTGAAGAAAGCAGTGTAGATGGAATGAGGAAGTCAGAAGTTGAATTATAGAGATTAAAGTGAGAGAAAAAGAAGGGGAGACACTTAATGTAGATGCTTTATCAGGGAATTTAGCATGAAAGAAAGGAGGAATGCAGAATGACTGTTAGTGGAAATAGATGAGACAAGAAAGGTGTTTTTATTTTTGTTTATTTATTTTTAAGGATGAGAAAAACCTAGGCATTTTGTGGGCAGCAGGGAAATAGCAGACAGGGAGATATTGAAGATGAATAAGAAAAGAGATGCTAGAGGGAGTAATTAGTGGAATATATAGCATAGAATGAGATCATTTTTGCAGAGAGAGGGGACTGATTTGGCAAATAGATGGAAAAGATAGTGGCAAAAGGAATTTGAATGATGTGAGATGAGGAAGAGAAGATGAGGGGGACTCAGTGAAAAGTCTCAATTTTTTTTTTTCAGTGAAATTTGATATGAGTTTCTTTTGGTGGGGGTTCATGGAATTTTTATAGAAAAATTCAAATGTGTAAGAATGCAAAAAGCCAACATAAAAAGGAAACAATATTTTTTCAATGCATAAGATTATGCATTGTCTAAAGATGTGATTTGAAGAGGGAAATGGCAAATGATCCCATTATCTTTACCAAGAAAGCTTTGCTAAGAATCAGACACAACTGAAAAATGACTGAAAAATGGTGTCATTTATTTTATTTAATTTTATTATTTGTGTATGTCCCACCACTGAAACTGCATATGTACAGAGCATCTAAACCACTGATGTCAAATAGAAACTTTCTTCCAGATCACATATTGATTTAGAAAATCACATGTATTTATATGTTTATTTCTATGAATACATAAAAACTTAAAAATCAGATAGGGACTACATTTTATGTTTATTCTTGGCTTCTAGCAAGTCATGTGCTTTACACTTCTGTTCTAAATTGTGATGGTGCAGTGAAGAAGAGTGCTAGACTTAGAGTGAGGAATATCTGAGTTCAAATTCACCCTTATCTTTTTATTAATCTTTTTTTAAATTTAAATAATTTATTTTTTTTCAATTATATGTAAAATAATTTCTAATATTTATTTTTTTAAAATTTGAGTTCCAAATTTTCACCCTTTTTTTCCTCCCCTTTCACTGAGAAAGTTACACATGTGCAGTTGTGCAAAATATATTTCCATGTTAGTTATGTTGTCACATACTAAAAAAAATCCAAGAAAAATGAAATTAAAAAAAAGTAACCTTCAATCTGTATAACTCTGTTGGTTCTTTTACTGGGGATGGTTCGTATTTTTCATTATAAGTTCTTTGGAAATGAAATAAGTTTTAATTGAGAGTGCAGAGAAAGAGAAAGTCTTGGGAAGTTAGAGGAAAGATAAAAAGGTTTGGAAAAATCACTGTGGGATGAGTGAGATAGTAAATCAACACAATGAAAGCCAAGTTGAGGTTGTTGTTGTTGTTCAATTGTTTTCAGTCATATTTGACTCTTTGTGATTCCATTTGGAGTTTTCTTGACAAATATATTGACATGGTTTGTCATTTCCTTCTTTAGCTCATTTTGCAGACAAGGAAGCTGAGGAAAACAGTTAAATGACTTGCCCAGGGTCACATACCTAGTAGGTATTTGATTCTAGATTTGAATTCAGGAAAATAATTCTTCCTATTTCAGGACCAGAGCTCTGTCTACTGTACCACCTAGCTGCCCAAGTTGAGGTTATATAACCTCAAATTATAATGGAACCTATCAGCGTGATTTTTTCTAGCTTCATCTGACAACACTAAATAGGGTGATGAGAATAATTCAATGCTAGGGCTTCATAGGCCACGATCTGACTAAATTATATTCAAGATAATCTGTTTTTGAAGACTGGAAAATATGCAATACATTTTAGAAAATTTATATCTAAAATAATTGAAATAAAGTTTTTTTTTAAGTGTACGTTCAGTTATCTGGAAATTCTGATTATCCAAAGTGATTCATCTCCTCAAGTTTTAAGTCAGTTGAATATTTTCTGAAATTGTCATTTTACAGTTGAAGGAATATCAGAACTTTTCCTCAAAATCACAACTTACCTTTCAAATAAATAGCAAAAATATATTTGAGTTTAAGCCCTAGTCCTTTAATATAAGTGGTTATGATTAGAAAATGAAAACAGAAATGGAAATAGAAATAGAAACTAGATTAGGCTTATGCTACCAGTACTTGATTTTTCTAGTGGTCATGGAGTGGGGATAAGATTCATTTATCTCTATGATTCTTTGATTTTGTAACATCTCTAATAATGAGTGAGTTAAGGAGCACATCATTTAAAAATTGAGAACTATGCACAGGAAAAATTTAATGATATGACAGCAAAATTTCTGACATAACGTAAAACAATCCCCAGAGGAACAATTATATCTGTGAAAAGATGCATTAGTAAAATGAAAAAAAAAAAAGAGTGAGTTAATGAACTACGTGCAGTTTTTGAAATTAGAAAATAAACAATATTCAACTCAGGCTTCCCATCATATCCAAGAAATCTATACACTTGAAAAACTGTGGAAATAGTCAGTGTTAAAAGGAATGTAAGAAGATAGGAACATTAATATGGTATTGCTAGAGCTCTGAACTGTCCCAAGCATTTTAGAGAACTGAACTAAGTTTGGACATTGTAACTAGCCAGCTTGGTTTAGTAGATCCTACCAAGTTGGAAATGCAATACTGAATGGAGATGGAGAAAATCACAGCCTATTGATTGAGTCTATTACAAATTTATATTATTTAGTATTAATTAGGCTCTCGCTGGAGAAGGCAAGCACTATTCTTCCCTGATTGTGCTCTAACTCTGCTGTCACAGAAGCCATTCTATACCCATCTCTTCTCCCTTCTCCTTCCCATGGCACCTTTCCTCTAACATGTTAGTCCAGTACCTTACCTCATAACAACAAAAAAAAAAAAATGAGTCCTCTTCTCTTTTCTTTTTTTTTTTTCTTCCATCTCATCTCATAACAGTTAGATACCTTTCCCCATCTTGTCTCCTTTACACTTGTCTCACACAAAGAGGTATCCCTTCTTTCCAGTGGATTGCATCTATTTAACATCTACCAATATAAGTACATTTTATGTCCCTGGGTTAGGGTAGAAGTTCCATGAACATAGGGATTGTTTTGCTTTCTTTGTATTCCTTATACTTTCCACAGAACCTGGTACATAATAACTACATAACAAATACTTACTGGTCAATCAACTGATTCCTAAAAGGAATTGTTCAGGGCTAGGTTCAATGATCTGATACAATGGGGACTCAGAGCTAAAGTATCTTATGGATTATTAAAAGATGCAAGTAAAAGAAGAGGAAGCTGGAAGACCATCCATCTTGTTGGTTAACGACACTTCCAAAAGAAGCATAGCAAGTAGGATCAAGTGACATGCCCTGCCTCTGGGTGCCTGCTCCCCTGCCCCCTTCCTCCATGACCCTGTGAATACTGATGTGGATGATGGTGGATGGAAGCTGAGGAGCAACCCCTACCCCACAGCTAAGAACTGATGAAGCATCTTGGTGAGATCACAGAGTAGCCAGAAGGGGTTTTGGTTCCTGTCTCTGTTTTGCCTGTTAAAGGGCAATTGAATCAGAGCTCAGATCTGCTTTAAATTGGTCCAAAATTTCTTCCTAATTCCTTTCTCTGGGAGAAGAATTCCATTGTGTTTTCTTACAAATGATTTGTTTCTCAATTGCTTGTCTTTATTGTTATTACCTAAGATTATATTAATGTTATTGAAAGTAAATAGGTTTACAAAAATGGATGGGCCTGAAAAAAAAATGATCTGTCTACAAAACTTTTAATGGGTTATTTATATGAATCCATGCTACCTCTATCTCAACTTTCTCATAAATCAATCAAATCAGTATTCTTTCTAACCTTTTCTACTTATTTCCATTTCTTTAGCTGGTTTCAATTTTGCAAGACTAAGCAAATGCATTCAGTGTTCATTTATAAATATCCATATTGAAATAAATCATCAAATAATTATTGATGCTTATAATTCAAAAGACTCAAATAACATATGCAACCAAAATGGATTTTCCACATTTTTTATTGTTAATGAATGCCTCCAAGTCCCAGATGTGTATATTAAAGGGTCAAATATAGCTAAGTTAGCAGAAGAAAGAGTACTTTTGCTTCTAGGACTTGGATTGAGTCTGCCTTTTTTTTCAGACTACTCATTTACATGAAAATAGAAAAGACAGGATTCAAAACTGGGGAACTTTAAATCCAAGAATTGTTTGGTAGTTATTTGGCAAATAGCTATAAGCTGGATTATAAAACAGTCTTCAGAGATTAAAGTTAGAGGCAGAGGGAGTAGTCATCTTGGGATAGAGTGCTACTTCATAGGGAGGTCCTAAATATGGTATTAACCCAATGAAAAGTTAAGTCTCAGCATATTAGTTCCCTGAGAAGAACTTGAACTCTTTCTTCCAAAGAATTTGTCTAGATACGAAGAAACTGGTTCTTCTGGTTCCAACCAATGATTTCTACCTTCTTTAAAAGAGCCATAGCAATAAAAGTCTGTGGATGTTAAGCTAATATTGTAGAGTCTTCTCTTCCCTCGAGGAAGACATAGTCAAATATTTCAACTGACTCAGAACCTGGAGCCAATAAGCAGTGTCTAAGTGAATGCAAGGACCATACTAAATAGCATTCAGTCAAGCAGAATCTGGTAAAGCTGTGAAAGGAATAAAGAGTCTGTCTGAGAAATATCCAGCATATTGGGATACTAGTGTAGCATAATGATATCTCTGCAGGATATCAGTAACTCTGAATTATTAAAAGAGGAAGCATATCTATTTATTCATGCTGGCCATGTTTGTTTCTTTACATTCTTTACAGGTTTCTACCCTTTCCTTTGATATAACATATGCACATATATTACATGCATGCATGCATGCACACATACATACACACATATTTGATGGAAAATTTGCCCCATTCTTGGGAGGCAGAAATGTTTTATGACATTTTTTCTGACTTTGACATTTGTTAAATTCTTTTGCTTTGAACTAATTATATCCTCTCAGCTGTCCTCAAACTACAGCCCCACGGGCCATATGTAGCAGCTGAGGACCTGAGGACGATTATCCCCCTCACCCAGGGTTATGAAGTTTCTTTATTTAAAGGCCCACAAAACAAAGTTTTTGTTTTTACTATAGTCCGGCCCTCCAACAGTCTGAGGGACAATGAACTGGCCCCCTATTTAAAAAGTTTGATGACCCCTGTGTAGTTGATCACAAAAAATGAAAATTATAGATGGGGACTCTGAAGCAATGGTTGTGGGCATGTAGACCCATAAAATTGTTTGTATGTGGAATGATCATTGCTTGAGGCCTTGGCCTTCAAAAAAGGTCAAGAGAAACTGAGCAACAAATGTGCTATTAGATGTTTTTTAGAAGCTTTGTTCATATTAGCCTATCCTAATTTGCACAGTTAAAATAACTATCAGATACACTGTTTCTGGGAGGGAAAGGGAAGTATTTTATGATTGTTATTTTTTTAAAATACCATATATATCTGTTTTTGGAATAAAATGCACATTTCACATATACATTATTGTATTGCCTAAATATTACAAATTAACTTTTAGAAAAATCAATTTAATTATAAAGAAATATCAGTTAGAATTCATAAAAGAATTTCACAGTGAAAAGAGCATGAAAGTAGGACTCAGAAGAACTGGATTTTAGTCACAGCTCTTATATTTACCTGTATGGCATTGGGCAGTCATTTGCCCATTCTTGTTCCTTATCTTAGAGATAGCATCTGTGTGTCTCAGGAAGTTACAAGCAGAAAGGGAGATAATATATAGGAATTATGCTATAAACCATAAAATCCTAAAATGTAAGATCACTTTTACATACATCTTTTAAGATTAAAAAAATTAAATGCTGTTCCCATATTTTCTCCCCATATTCTTTGTATAATGTTACATTTCTCCTTAAGGTTGATAGGAAGAGCAAAAGAAAGTGCTGAAAGACATTTATTATTTTATTTTTCTATTAAAAATATCCTTTTGATTTAGAATTTATTCTCACATTAGGAAAATGTAAAAATATTGTAAAATACATAGAAAATCTCAAGTGCATCTTAGAACCAGAAAAAATATGATATTCTGTGTGTGTGTGTATGTTTATGTGTGTATATGTGTGTGTGTGTGAGAGAGAGAGAGAGACAGATAAGAGAGAGAGAGAGAGAGAGAGAGAGAGAGAGAGAGAGAGAAGGAGGGAGAGGAGAGAGAGAGAGAAAGAGAGAGAGAGAGAGAGAGAGAGAGAGAGAGGGAGGGAGGGAGAGGAGATAGTGAGAACTATAAAATTTCTTCTTTTTCTATTTCACAGTTCAAAAAATATGCAAATATGGCAAGAGATTTGTCATAACACTGACACCCACTCCTGTCACTGTGGCAATGACTGAATCAAAGTTGTTACAATATAAGTGTGCACATTTCATAAAGAGGTACTTAAATTAATGAATGAAACATTTAGAAAGCTTAGATATTAGGCCTTAGTGTTATTAATAAAATATTAGTAGAGTAAATAATTTATATTGAATTATGGCTAAGTACTTGTCTTGAGAAATAATATAACATTCCCTGTTCTCAAAGATCTTTTTATCTGAAACTTTCAGTGCACTTAGATAAAAAAAAAATCACAAAAATATTCTCATCTGAGGGCATCAGGTAAAACTATCATTATCACTTTGAGGATGAAAATACTGAGACTAGAGGGGAAAGGTGCCATTTAACATCTCAAGTCTCATGGTGGCAAATGAACTAATAGACATTTAAAAAAAATTCTCCTCCAAGTTATTTCATTTTCAATTTAAATCCATTAAATGTCCAGGCAAAGTATTAGCTAAGAATCTTACATGTACTTGTCATGTGTAGTGACTTCCAACATAGAGAACATCAGCATTAGGTAAAGAGAAAGAATCGGTTCCTATCCAACTATACTGTCTACTTGCTAGAAATCAATTTAATTTTCTCAGGCATTTACCATTTCACATAGAAGATCATTCGAGTTCTAAAGAAAAAAAAGTGAGTTTTAGCACAAATTCTGAATTTTCTGGGTTCTGAGTCAAGAATACTCTACTGACAAATTGTCTTTTCAGTCCATAACATACTCGTTATTCCTTACCAAAACCACTAGTTGAAATGGAGCTTTTCAACTGAAATTTTCAGTGCACTTAAAGTCATTATGTAGAACTATCATTTCTACTTTGAGGATGAAAATACTGAGACTAGGAGGGAAAAGTGACATCTAACATCTAAAGTCTCATGGTGACAAATGAATTAATAGACATTAATTTTTTTTCCTCCTAGTTATTAGGAAAGGAAGTATTTTCATTCCCTCTCTTGATGGGGATGAATCTTTGTCTCTGTCCCTCTGTGTCTTTTTGTTTCTTTCTCGCTCTGGGTGTGTTTCTTTGTCTCTGTCTCCTTTTCTGTCTGTCTCTTCCTCTCTGTATTTCTGTCTTTGTCTTTTTCTGTGTCCCTATCTCTGTTTGTCTTTCTTTCTATTGCTCTCTATCTCTGACTTCCTGTGTCTCTTTGTCTCTCTCTTTCTTCTCTGTCTCTCTCTTTGTCTCTGTCTCTCTGTCCTGTCTCTCTGTGTGTCTCTCTGTCTGTCTCCCTCTCTTTCTGTCTTTGTCTTTCTCTGTCTCGTCTCTCTCTGTGTGTCTGTCTGTCTTTGTTTCCTTGTCTGTCTGTCTCTCCCTCTCTTTCTGTCAGGTCTACATCACAGACAACTGTTATGCTCCATCTTAGAAGAACGTAAGAACAATCCTAAGCTTTTAAGAAAGGTGTAGGACATGTGAAGAAGCATGAAAAAAAGTTAAATAGTTAAATAGAAGCTCTTTGAATCAAATGGCTTACACTTAATAGAATTTATGTTGTAGAGAACTTAATACTAATTGATTCCCATAGCAAGCTTGTGAAGCAAGTAGTATAAATATTAGTGCATCCATCTTACACATGTGGTAACTGATGAACAGAAAAGTTAAGTGATTTGCCCATTATTTCACAGCTAATGACTGGGAAAGTCTCAGGCTTAGGTCTTCTGATCTCAATTCTATGCCATTCTGCCCAACGAAAATGATTTTTTAAAGCCAGGGATTCTTAATTTGAGATTTATGAACTTAAAAAAATTGATAACTGAATTTCAATGTCATTGGTATTCTTTGTAATATTTAATGTTGCATATTTATTTTATGCATTAAAACATTATTATAAATTTCCATATTGTTGTTCAGTCATTTTTTTTTAGTTTTATCTGTCTCTTTGCGACTCCATTTGGGGTTTTCTTGGCAAACATACTGCAGTGGTCTGCCGTTTCCCTCTCCAGCTCATTTTACAGATGAAGAAACTGAGGTAAACAGGGTTAAATGACTTGCCCAGGGTCACAATGCTAGTGTCTGAGGCCAAATTTGAACTCAAGAAGTTAATTCTTCCTGATTTCAGGCAGGCAGTCATTCTATCCACTGTGCCTCCTCAATGACATATATAATTGTATGTATTTAAAGACATTACTCTGAATAGGGGTCCAGAGACTCAACCAGACTACCAAAGGGATATATGACACACACAAAGAGCAAGAACTTCTGTTTTATTTTCTGATTAATGGAAAAAAATGTTAAGAGTCTTGACTGAAATTGACTCATGGTTAAATTGAAAATGTTATGAGATTTTGTTTACTTGATAGATTCAACAATTTGAGAAAGGTTATTTTAAAATTATATCTTGTTAAATTTGTTTTTAAAATAAAGGAAAATTGTAAAAAAAATTTTTAAATCATACTTTGAATAATGTTTCCAGCTATATGCCCATTTGGGACAGGATACAGAGATCTTATTGTTAAGAATACTCCTATAGGAAAGAGATATTGAGGGACAACCAGTACCCCATTCTCAGTAACTTAAGATGTTTAGGGAAGAGTTAATTGGATGATTGACTGGCCAAACACCATTGAATAAATATGTAGTTTTGCTTGAGAGGCAGTGTTGTGTAATGAGTAGAAAAATGATCCAAAAGTCAGGAATACTCGGAGTCAAGTCTCACATCCAATATATACCTTTGGATACTATTTGACCTTTGGAAAATTAATTGACCTCTCAGTACTCTAGGCAAGCTTCTAATTTTAATACTGGTGAAAACTCAATTTAATCCAATAAACATTTGTTAAGTGCCTACTATGTGCGATGCAGAATGTTAAGTACTGGGGATAAAATTAATAAAAAAAAGCACTTACAATCTAAAGGGGAAGACAATACACAAAAGGAGATTGAAAGGACATCTGGGGATATCTTATTTCATGGAACTGAAATCAGACAAAGAAGCAGATGGGAGTGAATCTGAAAACTCTAGCTTTTGCCCTTTATAAAGAAAATCATTGGGAAGACATTGGTACTCTACCCTTGAGCCCTTCCACCATAGAGGAGAGGATGCTGAGGGAAAAAGTGTTAGCCAAGACTTAAATTAGCAGAATTTAGATTAGATTAGAGCTGATGAGTTTAAGGGTGGGGAGGAAGAGCATCTTATTCCAGGCAGACTAGAAGATATAGAATGGGGACCTTATAATGTGATGAGATCTATAGGTTAAAGATAAAATACAACCAGGACAAGCTGATGAGTTTGTCATCACTCTAGATTTTCATCAAAGCAAGTCAAATAAATTCAATTGTCTAGTTAACATCCATTCTACTAGATAATTAGGCAAATTTCTGATTCTCCTTTACAGTGTAATCATCACCTTGAATGAAAGATCATTAACAAAAATGGGCAAGATCTACTCACTCCTAGTCAAGTTCCTTAACTTGTCAGAACTCTAGGTACCTCTCTAAGTCTCTAAGTGGCAGAAAAAGTGCCAACCTTCATTGACAGATGGAGTTTCCTTATCTAGGATTAATTTATTAGTGATATAAAAAATCCAATCCCTACCCTTCTACCTTTTTCTAAAGAAAAAGGAAAAAAAACACATATTGCTGATTGTTCTTTCTGCCATTGGGAAGAATATCCAAAATCAAAGAATCATTTCCACTTTAACTTGTTTGCGGGGCTTAAAGAAAGCAAGCTGAAAAAACCATGCAGTGTAAGGATACTCCCTGATAATTTGGGTTTAGTCAGGCCATTTGTAACTGTTCTCTTCCCTCTCACTCATGTCTTCTTTTCAACACCCTCTATAAGCTGGTAAGAGCAAACCTCATGCCAGAGTTATAACTAGGAATAAGAGATAAATTCAGCCGGGGGTAGAGACAGGAGATTTCTAAGATGCAATTGCTGTTGGGGGCATATTAAAATAATAGCTAACTTTTTTTTTTCTGGCAAGGTAATCAGGATTAAGTAATTTGCCCAGGGTCATGTACTTAGTTAAGTGTCAAGTGTCTGAGGCTGGCTTCGAATTAATACCCTTTTGACTCCAGAGCTGGTAAATAATAGCTAACTTTATATAGCACTTACATGTTTACAAAGTACTTTACAAATATTATTCCAGTTTGGAAACAGAGATCATGGGAATTGATGACATTGATAAACTGGAAGGCCAGAGTCTATGAAGTGGACCAAAGGTTTCAGTAGGCAAAAAAGACTAAGTTAGATTTTGAACTTATTGGAGAGGGATAAAAATCAACTGGATGTTCATGAATGTAGCAAAAATGATCCGGACAGGATGGAGTGACTTTTAAAGGAGGAGATGCCATTGCTGTAATGGTGACAGATGAAAATGGTGGGAAGTATAGTCATATGGCATGTTTCCTCCTCCCTTATATGTCATGGTGATGTGGGAAAAGGGACATGAGTGTTGGAGAGGAGGCTAAGGGATGCAGCATTTCTAGATAAAGCTGGATTTCAATGAGTATCAGAAAATAAACAAATCTGAGAGAAAAAGATCTGTGATTATAAGATGATATTTACTGCTGGAAGGTACTAGTCTCTTCATCTCATAAAGATGAGACCAGAAGATCTCAGTTGAGATAGATTCAACTGGAAATGAGTTGCCCAATCTCATGCCAGTAGTAAGGGAGAAACTTGGCACCAAAATTTGGGCCATCTAATGTTGGCGTTTTTCTCTTTTTTAAAATAATAATAATAGTTCTTTCTGGGAGAAAGCTGGTTTCTCGGGGAGGTTTTCTGGAGGCAGCCTTAGTCTTAGTTACAAGTAAATAATTACTCCAAAATCGCAGCCAGCTGATAGAAGTTCACATCTTTTATTGTGTCCTTCAATATAGCCCGGTTAGCTCAGAGGCCTATCTCTCCGCTTTGTTCTAAGAGCTCTGCCCAAATGTCTCCAAATCCAAAGGTTTGTCCTTCGGACTCCAGCCAGCACCAAGGTAGAAGATACGATGAATCTCTCTTGCCTCGAAGATAGGGCTTGTAGGCTTTCTTGCAGAGTGCTCCTCTCTGACTCCTGGGAATATTCCCAAGTAACTCTATTCAGCTCTAAGAGCTTCCTGTGTATATATATATATATATATATATATATATATATATATATATAATCTCTCAAAGGTTAACTCCTCCTTCTGAAGAGAGAGGGATTCTGGATTATCTCCTGGAGTGCTCTCTGGCCCTAAGGGAGGTGTGAATTCGGATATCTCATACTAAGCCTGAAATCTCCCAAATCTGTGAACTCTATTGAGTACTTAGATACTTATGAGCTCTCTAAAGGTGTGAACACAAGCATTGTTTCTATCAGTTGTACTTAGTACCTTGTTTCAAGTTCTGGCCCAAAATATCTCCTTCTAAGATCAAATCAATCATATTGAACCATGCTAAATTAGATAATTATTGTCTCTATCAACTCCAATGGCTTAACAGTCTGTAAAGATTCCAACAATCTAGTGCTAAATCAGACTTTCTGACTCCATTTTCTTGTTAAGGATACTGGTAGTTTGTTATTACCTTCTTTGGCTCATTTTACAGATGAGGAAACTGAGGCAAACAGGACTAAGTGACTTGCCCAGGGTTCCACAGTAATAAGTATCTGAGGTCAGATGTGAACTCAGAAAGATGAATCTTCCTGTCTCCTGGTCTGGTACTCCTTCCATGTAGCTGCCCAGCTGTGACTGGTGAGGCCATTTGGAGGATTGCTTTGCTGCTGAATTTGAAGTGATCTTATTTTTTTTTGCCTGGAAATGATCCCTGGATGTGGTGCTTCATTATGGCCAGGAGGGAGGGGAGGAAATCTAGGGAGAAATCTCTCTCATCCTAGTGGGAAAATACTCTGCCAAAAGCCCCTGACAATACAGTTGTGACAATCTTAAAGACATTTGAAGAACTAGAGATACTAATTATTGAACAACAGAGATGTGTCATAAGGTTCAAATTGTGAAGGGATATAATAAAAATGTTTTCATTGGTCCAGTTGCATTGTTAGGGATGTTTTGTGACAGACACTACAGGCAGATAGGTGATAGAATACATAGAGAGCACTAGGCTTGGAGTCAGGAAGATCTAAATTCAAATTATTAAATTCCTACCATATGTCAGACACTGTGCTGAGTGTTTGATAAATATTATCTCACTTTGGAGGTAGGTGTCATTATTTTCTCCATTTTACAGTTGGGGAGACTGAGGCAGATAGAGATTAAGTAACTGGTTAAGAATCACACTGCTTGTAAATATCTGAGGATGGATTGAAACTCAGCTCTTCTTGATTTCAGACCTGATATTCCATTCATTGCATTGTCTGGCTACCAAGATAGTATATATATATATATAGTGCTTTTCAAACCTTAAAGTGCTATATAAATTCTGATGATTATTATTTTCATGCTACCGAGTCCCGGATGTGAACAATTCACTTCTTTCCTGCCATGGCAATCCTTATTTAAAAGGCAGACAACAGGTTAAAGAGTTGTATGTTTTCAGCATTTTATTTCATGTGAAATTGTGGGGATGCTGACTGAATGGGTAGTTTCAGAGCATGAACTCACTTCTTGGCAAGGTCAGCAGCACAGCAAGGCAGGTGCCCTGCAGGGCTTCCTCTTGAGCATCTCAGCCAAGGTTCTCAGTGGAACTAATGTGCTAAATGAGCACATTGCTCTTCAATTTCTTGGCTATTTAGCCATAGGGTTTGCATTGATTTTTGCTGCTGTCCTTGACTATGTGGTGCTATGTCTCGTGCTTAAAGCAGCCTCCCTTACTGTGAGAGCACCGAGCTCACCTGGTTTGTCATGTCTTCTGAAAGCCGAGGCCCTCTGGGAAACCATTCTCCCAGAAGGACCTGTCTGCTCCAAGTCATTTAGCTGAGCCTTTATGTCTCATTTTATTGGAGCCAACATGATACTGCAAGCACTTTAGGTCAAGAACTCAGCATTTATTTTTTCTCTGAAATCCTGATATCCTGAAGATTCAATTTACTTTATTGTAACCATAAGAGGTCTTTTAAATAATCCCTCCAAACGACCTTGTATTTTCTGTAGTGTAGAGCTTCTAAAGCAATATGACATCTGATTTTTTTCTTTTTTAAATGTAGAAGGTGAATGCTTACAACAATCTGAAAGAGAAGTCTGCAGATTGTAAGGGTTATTTAATGAAGAAAAAGGGAGTGGAGTGGAATACCAGATGAGCTGGCAGCAGCATTAAATAAACAAGGGAACTGCATTAGGGTAGTCTAGACCAGAAACATTTTTGAGGTGAACAGATAGCTTTTTTCAACATCATAAGTCTTATTTTTCAGACTCCCACAATTACAGTTATGGCTGAGAAGTAAAAAGATTTAAGTACAAGAAATATGCTTTAGAAAAGATTTATTATTGGACTCTGGAGAGAGAATGAAGTAATTTCATTTTGTTTACTTGTCGTAAATTGGTATTAGACTTTAATGTTAATGATTCAACAGAGGAGGTAGGCATAGAACAGACAACAATCAAATACCTGTCCAAATACATGTTCACTTAGTTTCTTCCCATTAATTATTGAATTCTGGTTTATTTGTTATCATTATAATCTTTTGAAACTTATAATCAAGCAACTGAGAGGTTTTTCTGAAGATTTCATTTTTTTTTTTTTATTAATCCCTTCTTTGTTTCAGAATTCTGTTTGAAATCCATGTACACCAAAGGCAGTTAGGGTGTTGGGAAGAGGGATTCTGTTTAATAACCCCTCTTTGGTAATATATTCATTTATAAGAATATGGTGTTTTTTGTTACTGCTATATTTTAGGTTTTGTTACATCTAGATGAAGTGTTGAAAGAGGAAAAGATAAAGATGTATGAAGCTTGAAGAATTTGAATAAAGATATAATTGGGTTCAGGAAAAAAACCAATCTTTTTTGCATGCATGCATTTAAAAGAAACTCAGTTCTTAGCTTCTTTGGTCAATGTTCATAAGCCATGTAATGAGAAACTGCATGGCAAAAGGAAGGTGCTGGAGATGAAGATTGAGCATGGGAACCAAAGATAAAGGCATGGATAGCATGCTTGTCAGCTTTGCAAATGACATAAAACTGAGGATGACAGTAGGAATCCCAAGGATTCAGCAGGCTAAGAAAGATATCAACAAGATGTTCTCTATTTGGGTCTTCCATAGATCTGTGCTTAACTCTGTTGTCTTTATCAGTAATTTTTAAAAAAGCAAGTTGACATAATAATGTTGGTCACATTGTATTTGCAAGACTGTATTCAAATCTATATATCATATCTTATGAAGAATATTGGCAAATTGGAGAATATCAAGACAATCAGGATAGTTAAGGATCTCAAATTATGCCATTCAAGAATTAACTGAAGAAACATAAACTCTTTAGCTTATAGAAGTGGAGACTTATGGAAGACATAATATTATTTTGCATTTATATAATGATTTAAATTTTCAAAGCACTTTATAAATAGTGTCTCCTTTTATTTTTACAACAACTTTGGAGGGAGTATTGCTCTCACCTTTTAGATGAAAAACCAAGATAGATAGTACTTAAAGGACTTCAAGGTTTATGTAGTCAGCAATAATCTGAAACTGATTTAAACTCAGATCTTCCTAACTCCAGGTTTAGTATTCTCTCTACTGTACCACCTTGTTGCAGCTATCTTAAAGTATCTGAAGAGCTATCACATGAAAGAAGGATATGATTTTTTTTTTTTTCTGCCTGTTCTCAGAAAGCATCACTGAAGCAATGGGTAAAAATAGCAAAGAGGCAGATTTAGGTTTGATATAAAGAAAACTTTCTTAATAGTTAGGATAACCAAAAATGGTTTCTTCACGAATTCACGAATAAATTAAGGCTTTGTTGTCTTTATCCCATTGTGGATAAAACTAGGGATAGGACCATTAAGAATCTGCCATGGAGAGAAATTATAATGAAGAGCCTTTAGTGGGAGGCAGGAATCTTAGTCTGTCCAAAGTAATCTGTAGCAGTATTACCTAAATTCCTGATTGTTAGAAGAAAGAGGCAGGGCATTTAAGCCAATACTAGCTTAGTTTGGCTAATTTGAAGTAACCAGGAAGGTGAGATTAGAGATCAGAGATAGATGTGTTTAGCATCTAGATGTATAAGTGAACAATATGACATCATCTGGATTCAAGGGTGGGAAAGAGAAAAATAAGATCTGCAGTTGGGAAAAAAAATTCAAGAAACCAATTGTTTAGACAAGTTTGATCTTATGTACAAAGGAGCTATGCAAAGGGAAAATTTATTTGTTTAATCCAGTGATCATTCAGCTATTCTTTTGAGTCCTACTATTTTGGACACAAATTTGCTTTAATTCTGGATAGCTCCAAGGAATTTATAAATCACACATATATAGGAAAATGTATATCACATGAGAAAAAGTTGTATTTACACCGTAGTAGATATATGTGTCCTAGACGCCATGGTGTCTTGTACATTGTAGATCCATGGGCAATGGATGTTTGATGGAATGCTTAAATTCTCTGGCCAACCAGTAAAAACTCATAATGAGGAAGTATAACAAGGTATGGGAAGCATAATATTGTATCTTAGCAGTTAATTAGATAATGATATCTCTTTTGGAACATTTACTTAACATTCTAACTCAGGAGGGATAGATCATTCACTCCCTGTTGCAGTTGCATCTAGAACTCTCTTCTCTCTCTTCCCTCATTTGCTCACATGCCAGACACTGGGAGTCAAGAGTCCTAGTCACCAACTTTTGATGACATTTGTGGCCTGGAATAGGGGCTATAACAGAGTGGGGAATGGGAGGTGAGAAATAGTAATTGGAAAAACAAGGATTTTTTCTTTTGAGGTAGGAGTTGAGCTTTCTATCTATATAGAAACTTCTTAATCTTGTTTGGATTCCCCAGATTTTTTATTTCAATTAGAGAGAGTTTTCTTTTCTTTTTACTATTACTGTCTGCTGTTTCTGATCAGGATTTCTTTTCTTGACACAGGACTGAACACAATACAATCTTAGTTGTTTGATGTTTTTGCTATTGAAGCAAACACACAGCCATTTTTTGCTTTTCTAGTTTTTAGTGAGAGTAACAAAATGAAAACAGGGAAAAGATTTCCGTCTGTGCAAAACTTCCCAATTTTTCCTTTTTAAAAATTTAAACAAATTATCTAGGCAGAAATAGGTATCAATAGTAAAGGGTTTTTTTTTTTTTTTTTTTTTTTTTGCCTATACTAATCCCAGAGATAAGATTCATTCTCATTTCAGAGAAAAAACATACAGACTTTTTCCTGGACAGAAGTATATGAACAGGAGGTCTACAGAGCCAGAAGTTAGTTGAAGGGAATAAAGTTTTATGGGGCAGTAGGAGGAGGGAATGTGATTCTTTTTCTGGGAGAAACTCTTCTCTTCAGGTTCTTCTCAGAACTCAGTCTGAAGTTATTAATCTTTCATTAAGAGCCTGCTATGGGTCAGGTATTGTGTGAAACATTGGGGATACAAAGAATAGTTCAAGGATGGCCCTTTCTCTTGAGAAGCTCATAGGCTAATGGGGAAGGACAAAACATAGATAACTGTACAAACAAGATACATACAAGATTAAAGGTGTAATATTAAGAGGAATCAGGAAAGATTTCTCATGGGATATGGGATTTTGGCCTTTAATACTTCAAACTTGGAATATTAAAGTGAAAAAGGCTGTGAATAAGCCTGTCTCACGTCTCTGCATTTCAGTCTACCTTTCACTCAGCTGTCAAATTAATTTTCCTATAGAGCTGACTATTGCCACTACCTTATTCCATAATTCCAGTAGTTCCCTATCACCTCCAGGATCAAATATAAAATTCTCCCATTTGAAATTCTTCACAATCTGACCACCTTTTATCTTTCCAGTTTTCTTATACCTAATTTTGCCCCATATACTGTGATTTAGTGACACTATTCTCCTTAGTCCTCACATGACACTGAGTCTTCAAGTACTGACCGCTACATATACACCCACCTTTTCTGTTGTCTATATCTGGACTTCTACTCCCTAGCTTAGTCTGACCATCAATCTCCTTTACTACCTTGGTCTTCCCACCAGGATGGAATAGGGTGGATTTCTCCTTCCCCCACTACCTACTTAGCCTGGCAACTGATGTTACTAAGTGTCCAGGATAAACTAAGGGAAAATTCTGGTTACTTGAGTTAGTGTTGCTTCTCTTTTTCCTTCTTCGTGGTAAATCAAGCACTAACACTTGTTCATCCTTTTGCTCTTCTGTCCACTATGCCCTGTGCCCAATAGACCTTTTTCCTAATGAGTTCCAGCAGAAGGATCTCTGAATTGAGTGTTAAAGGGCATGAATTTGAACAGTGGGCAGCTAAGTGGTGCTAAAAGCCCAGGCTGGAGTCAGGAAGACTTCCCAATTTCAAATCTGACCTCTACTAGCTTGACTCTCAGTTAAATCACTTAATATAGTTTACCTCATTTTCCTTACTGTAAAACAAGCTAGAGAAGGAAATAACAAAGTACCCCAATATCTTTGGACATGATTGGAAAATGACCAAACACCACCAACTCCATCAAACACCACCACCATTTGAACCATAGTTGTAAGATTAATAAGTTATTTAACCTTAGTCAAGTAATTTTGCCTCTCAAGACTAGTTTCTTCATCTAAGAATGAAAATGTCAGACTAGATGATCTCTAAATTTCTCAACAGTTGCATATCTATTGTCTTACGATCATGGGTCAATTTCTCTCATATTCTTTTCATCTTCTGGTGCTTCCTGAAACCAAGCTTTTATTGGAAAATACCACATTTCTTGGTCTTCTCCCTAAAAGTGAAACACTTTCTTTCACACCCCTTGATCAACTCAGGGTAAGGAGGAAAAGTTAACATACTCCTTGTAACTTGCTTCAGTCTTTAATCAATCTTTAGTCATCTTGTCCAGATTCTTACTGTGGCCATCTATGTTTCTCTGAGTAATTCTCCATCCTCTCCAATAAGAACTTGACTCATTGTTTTCTTCCCTTACCCCTTGCACCAGTTCCTTGTCTTCATTAATTTTCATGATTTATGTTTTTACTTGACTGAACCATACACAGGAATGGTCATATCTTAGAAATCATTTTCACTATTATTAGTATTTATGAATGGGCTGAAAATGTAATATCAGAGATGGATCAATTAGTGACAGTTGTAGGGAGAACAGAAGAGGACTGGGAGAAGAAAATTCGATCTTTGCTTGTCTGTTCTTTTTTGTCATTACTAATTCTTCCAACCACGCTCTGGAAGCACCCTGGGGTAGCATAAGAAGTGGAAATGTAATGAAGGGGAATTCTGAGGCTACAGGTGAGAGGGTGAGAAGGGGAAGTAGAATGGGAAGAAAATACTAAGAAACTAATTGGTGGGAAGGTCATTTTAAGGTAGTCATTGATATGTTAAGCTTGTTTAATATTTTATCATAAGTAAACACATACTAGAAACATGGAACTTTTAATTAATAGAAAATGATCTGTATACATGATGCTCACTCATTTAGAAAGACTAATTCCTTTTGTGATTTGTGTTATAGATATTAACCAAACACTCTAGTTTAGTTGTCATTAGCAATAAGACAAATTCAAATGTACAATCTCTTCATTCATTCCAGGTATTCACCATTAAAACCTCCCACTGATTCCAGTGACACTCAATCGCATTTTACAATAATGATTGTCCTTTAAGTGAATAGAATACAGTCAAATATAATGCATTCCAAGCATACATACAAACATATTAGAGATTCAGACTCTGCTATTCCAAAGGATCATTTATATTAATAAAATAGAGCTAGTGTGGATGTGATTGTAATTCTGGTTGATGTATAAAGATATAGCTATGGTTAATAATTCTAGAGCAGCTGTTTTGTTTTTTTTTAAATAAGTCAGACAATCATTTGACTAGAAGAGATTATTCCCACCAGTTATGAGGAAGGACTACATATCCAAGATTGTTAACAGGTATTTGTTTAAAATCTTTTTGAAGATTTCCAGGAAAATTAAAACACTATTCTAACTAGGCTCTTGCATAATTTATGTGAATGGACTTTGTGACAGTGCAGTAGATTTAATCTTAAAATGTGATGGGTAAATAACCTCACTCATTCATTTATTCATCTTTTTATTTTAAATCAAACCATATGATTCTAATATTTAAACTGAAAGAAACTTTAGAGGTTGTTTAGCCCAAAACCTACCTAAGCATATTCTCCCAACAAATGGTTTCCCATCCTACACTCAGCTGCCTCACATGATAAGGAAGTTATTACTTTAAGAAGTAGTCACAACAACTTTTGTATAGCACTAATCATTAGAAAGTTTTATTTGTATCAAACCAAATCTTCCTCTGAGTAACATCTATTGCTTCTCCTTCTGGAATAAAGCGAAATGAATCTAATCCTTTCTCCAATCTATTGTTAATTAAATTAAATCCTATTAACTATTTATCCTATTAAATAGTTAAAGGTAATTATTATGGTCCTCCTGTCTTGTCCTCTCCAGAATAAACATAAATCTTTTGTTTGATGTTATCAAGGATTTCCTCCTGATTTTTAATACTCTTTGAATATTTTCTAATTTGTAAAGGTCCTTCCTAAAATGTGGCACCTAATAACTGAACAGGCATGGTTTGATCAGGATAGAATACATTTAGTCAGTCAATAAGCATTTATTAAGCACCTAGTGCGTGCCAGGCTCTATGGTAAGCATTGGTGTGGAACTTACATTTCTTTCATCTGGGAGATGGTATCGATTAATGCTTTATAAAAGCTTATTAACTTGGGGCAGCTAGGTGGTCTGGGGATAGAGCACCAGGCCTGAAGTCAAGAGGACCTGAATTTAAATTTGACTTCAATCACTTAACACTTCCTGGCTGTGTGACCTGAGGCAAGTTACTTAACCCCAGTTGCCTCAGGGAGGAAAAAAGCATTTTACTTTTTTGGCTGCCATGCCACATTGTTGATTCATTTTGAGTTTTCTTATTTACTAAGACTTCATCCCCCAGGTTTTTGACATAAATTATTAACTAATCATGTCTTTCATACTTATACATTTAATTTATTAAATCAAAATGTAGAATTTTATTTATTCCTTTTGAATTTGTAGATTTGTTTTTCCTAAAATGAAGAATTTTATTTACACATTTCTAGCAATCCATAAAACTTAGCAATGTTAAATTTATCTTTAGGAGGAGTTCTAGAAAAGTTAACGAATTGTGGTAATTACAAATAACTTCCATATTTTAAAATTTGGCATGCCCGTGATTATCTTTCTTCTGGAGGCCAAGTAAATAATTAAGGACACCTGTTTCCATTATTGCAAAGAGAAAAGCTCAGGTTTATGACTCAATATTTTTTGCTTTATTTCTAAACCTATTTATTGTTTATTTGCAGGGGCATTTCCCCTGACTCTGTATTGATTTCTATTTTTGAATGATAATGCTTTCTTGAAATCTACCAAGATAAAATGGCTTCTTAAGAAGTCCCAAAGACTCCCCATGTTTGACTTCATAGAATAATTCTAGCCTTCTAGTCTGTAAAATTGCTTCAAATTAACTTCTTTTATTTTTCTGGAGAATGGGAGATGGATGAGCACTCCTGCTCACCAGGAGTTATATTAAAAAGCCTTTGGTTTCAGCTGAATGATTTTTGTATATTTGACCAAAAAATAGCCATTTCAATGCTTTCCATGTGTAGGATTAAATTTTTGATCTGGGATAGGAGTTCTTAAGCTTTTTTTGGGGGGGTGGGGAGGAGCATGTATTCATTTGGCAATTTAGTGAAGTTTAAGGACTCCTTCCCAGAATATTTGTTGCCTGTCTAAGTCCTAAATCCTGTGAAATGGTTATACTATTGGATTTTACATTGTATATATTTTCACTTGGGCTGGAACCAAAAGACACATTTTACATAATTATAACTTTGTTTAGTGTGAATTCAAATATATGTGACCATTTATGAATCACAGACGTCATTATTTGCAGTAATGGAGACTTAGCTGTGCATTGATAACAGTAGAAAATGTCAAATTTCAGCTAAAAGTTGTAAAAATAATGCAATTTTCTCCAACACGTGTTCAGGAATTTCTTAAAATCTTTCCATAGATCCTTTGGAGTTTTTTGGATCCTATAGGTTCTAGGTTAAGAAACTTTGGTTTACGAGAACTAGAATTTTGAAATATTTAAGAGATATAAAACCACCTAATAATTATGTTAAAATCTGATTCAATAGAAATAAATACGATCAAGTTCTTAATATCTCTGTGTCTTATTTTTCCCAAATGTAAAATGGAAATAACATCATTCTGAACTACTTCACAGCAACAAATAATTTGCCTAAAATGTGGTGAAGATATAATGTAGGATTATTTTATGAATGAAACTTTTTTGATGCATATCTAGGGATAAAGGGTAATTAAAAAAAAAAGCTTTTATAACCTGTCCTTATGAAAGAGACAGAAGGGGGTGAGGATCAGTGGAATACATATGTTATCAGGACAGATAATCAGTCCAGGATCCTTTTTTCGTTATTGTTGTTTTATTTTTGTCTTTTTATTCCACAGAGTCTGGCCCATTATAAATTTTTACTGCTTGTTGATTGATTGGGTAATATGATCTTATGTCACAATTCCAATATTATTTTTTTTTAATTTCAATTGTATTTTATTTTTCCAAATACATGTAAAGATATTTTTCAACATTCATTTTTATAAGACTTTGTGGTTCATATTTTTCTTTTTCCTTTCCTTATCTTCCCCCTACTCAAAACAACAATCTGAAATAAGTTAAATATGTTAAATAAAGAGGTTCTTAGAACAAGTTCGTTATAGAGGAGTGAAATATGCCAGAGGTATTCAATGTCAGTCAGCTCTGCCCTACGATTCACTACTACTGCTATGTTAATAAATTATTTCCTCTGGGATGATTAGGGATGGGGGTAGAATGTCAGGAGATATTGTCTCACAGGACTGATGCAGTGAAGACGAGGAGGCGTAGTGGAATGAGCAGTTTCTTATTGTAACAGGCTACTTTGGTGAAGCAACTAGGCTAGTATTGTTGGACTTGGGGTTAAGATAGAATTCAAATCCTATCTCAGACACTCACTGACTGTATGGTTGAACAAGTCACCCTTTCTCAAACTCAGTTTCCTCATCTGTAAAGTTGTTCCAATAATAGCATCTCACTCCCATAATTGTTGTGAGGTTAAACTGAAATAATATTAGTAAAGTGCTACATAAATTCTAGCTATTATAATCATAGTCCTACCTTAAAATTTTATAGTATATAGCTATGAGGATTGTAATAATTAAAAAAGAACAAGATACTAACAAGAAGTCAACCAAATTTGATTCTATTATAATCTATTTATTAGGTATTTATTAAATACCAGACACTGGGGATAAAAAAAAATAAGACTGAACATGGCCAGAAGAAACAAAACCACAAACATTATACTGTACAGTCTTCTGGAACATTATAATACTCATTTCCACACATAAATTAAGTCAGATTTTCATGCCATGATCAGTGGAAGAGTGGTCTTCAAAGAATGACTTGCATTTCAGATCAAAGGTGAAAGAGACCTAGAGGTATTTAATCCACCCATCTCAGTTTACATATAAGGAAACTGAGGTACAGATAAGTTAAGCAATTTGTCCCCCCTGATAACAAGTGGGATAGGTAGGATTTGAACCCAGACCCGCTGACTATATATCTGGGCTCTTTTTACTATGTCAAGAATGCTTTATATATTTATCAAATATTGTACTGAACATCAATTATGTGGAAGACCCAGAGTAGTTAAAAGGCTTGTTCAAAGTAATTTGGTGCACTAGATAAGAACTGTAGGCTTAGAATCAGAAAGATTGGAATTTCTTCAGATCTTTACTATTTGTGTGATCTTGGATAAATCGTTTAACCCTTCTTAATCTCAGTTTACTTATAAATATAAAATAAGGTGGCAAGATACAGTTTCCATATGAAGAAAATTCTTAAATATTTTATTTTTTTTAAAACCACATGTAATTTTTTAAAAATGTATTATTTTTTAAAATTTTGATTCCCATTGATCTCCCTTTTCCCTCTTCCCTCTTCCCCCTCACTGAGAATACAAGTGGTTTGATATTCATTATACATGTGGAGTCATGCAAAACATATCTCCATATTAGTCATATCATAAAAGAAAACAGATCAAAAACTCCCAAAAATAAAGAAAAGGGAAAAAAGTATGCTTCAATTTGAATTCAGACTCTATCCATCACATCCTCTGGAGGTGGATAGTATTTTTCATCATGAGGCCTTCATAATTGTCTTAGATCATTGTACTGCTTAGAATAGCTAAGCCATTAACAGTTGATCATCATATGATATTACTGTTACCGTGTATAATGTTCTTCTGGTTCTGGTCATTTCACTTTTCATCAATTTGTGTAAGTCTCTCCAACTTTTTCAGATATCATTCTGTTCATCATTTCTTATACCACACACACACACACACACACACATATATATATATATATATATATATTTCTTGTATCATTTCTTACATCACAAACAATATACTACAACTTGTTCAACCTTTCCCCCCTTGATTGGCATCCCCTCAATTTCCAATTCTTTGCCACCACAAAAAGAGCTGATATATATATATATATATATATATATATATAATTCCTTTCCTTTTTAAAAAAATCTCTTAATACTTTTAAAATCTCTTTTTTCCCCCTCTCTTGCTAGGAGTGATATTGCTGGGTCAAAGAGTATGCATAATTTTAAAGCCTTTTGGTTGTATCTCCAAATTATTTTCAGGAATGGTTGGATCAGTTCACAACTCTACTCACAGTGCAATAATTTCCCAATATTTCCATATCCCTCAAATATTTGTCATTTTTCTTTTCTATCATATTAGGCAATCCAATAGGTGTGAGGTAATACCTCTAAGTTGTTTTTATTTGCATTTTTCTAGTCAAAAGTGATTTAGAACATTTTTAAAAAATAAGACTAGATATCTTTGATTTCTTTGTCTGAAAACTACCTGTTCATATCCTTTGACTGTTTATCAACTGGAGAGATTTAGTGGCTTTTAAGATCATTTCCAACTTGAAATATATGTTAAAGTCATGATTTGAACCCAGGTCTTTTGACTCAGGAGCAAATGTCCTCCTCACTGTCTACCATTGATTTTAATACAAAATTGAGGAATTCAATTTGAGGAAGAATGGGGATGAGTGAAACTTCAAGGTCCTGGGAAAAAGTAATCCAGAAATTGTTCACTAAGCAATTAAACTCAGATATAGAAAAAGTTAGGGATTCATAAGTGGGTCATGTCAGAATGGGATATCACTGAAGCTTGAAAGTGTCAAGACCTGATTTATTTACTTAGCATCTTGTTACCCAATACCTGCTTTTTAGCATTCTCAGGTTATGTAAGGTTGTTCTTTTTATAATGCTCTGCAGTGGTGGCTGAACACATAACGTCTTAGCTAACAGAGAATTTTAGCCAGCAAAGGAGGCACCATTTTGTGAAGTTGTTTATGCTAGACTAATAGATTTAGAAAAAAGAAGCTAACTCCATTTCATTGACTTAGTCACAGAAGACTTGCTGTTCCTATTGCTTTGTGACCTTGGTATGTTCTCTTCCCCTCACCCCAAAATCAGATGATTCTTCACATATTTTCTAATGATTTTACTGCTGTCATATTACTCTGAAAGCAATACATTTTTTGTTGTTGTTAAGTCAATTAGGATTAAGTGACTTGCCCAGGGTCACACAACTAGGAAGTGTTAAGTTCTGAGGCCATATTTGAACTCAGGTCCTCCTGACTTCAGGGCCTGAAAGGAATACTTTTGCAGTTGAAGATAGCTATATTTAGTTTCAGATTTTGTGTGAAATAGGCCATGTCTTTAATTGTTAAGTCAGAACTCTACCTTAGTCCATATGCATAATTTTGGCAAAATTAACTCATGGTATAAATGAGGGGAAAATAGAGCAGCATTTGTGATATTTTTGTCTTTTTTGTAGAGTTTTAGATAAGCATAGCTGGTAATGTTCGATAAAAATACCACATCTTAGTGTTCAATATAGTGTAGCAACTTAAATAATTAAAACTATCTGACACATCTATTTTGCTGCTTCCTCCTAACAATCAAGTTCAGAGCCCCATCATTTCAGTCTGATCATTTTCTTGAGAATGAAAAAGCATAGTAATAGTTCAAATAAGTTCAAATAATAGTTCATAATAGCAAGATGATTCTTTCACTTCTTTCTAGATGAATGTCTATCCTACTCCCCATGGTGTCTGTTTCAAAGCTTCTCTTCTTGAACTTCCCATGTGACCTTTTGTCCCATCCTCTTTGCTGAGGACTTTGTCCTGCACTTAATTGAGAAAATCAAGGCTATTCTCTGTGAACTCCTTCTTCCCTCTTTATATCTCAAAACTCCCTGACAATAATTCGCCTACTCATTTCTTTTTTACTCCATGATGAAGTCGTAGACCTTCTCAGAAAGGTCAGTGTCTCTATATGCATCCTGATTCTATACCCTCCCATCTTTGACAGGAGATTATCTGCACAATTATTCTCTCTCTCCAATTTTCAATCTTTCATTTACTATAGGTTCTTTTCCTGATGTCTACAAAAGGTCCAAATTTCCCCCATCCCTAAAACAATTCCTCATTAAATCCTATCATCCCTCCTAGCCATCATTCTATAGTTCTCCTTTTCTCAGCCACTCTCCCAGAAAAAGCTATAAATACTGGTTGCTTCCACTTCCTTTCCTCATTTATATCTCAGCTCTTTGCAATCTGTCCCCTGATCTCATTTCATTTTAAAATTTTTTCTCAATAGTACTTTATTTTTAAAATTACATGTAAAGACAGCTTTCCCTGGAAACTGAATGGATGCTATCAATTAGACAATAGCTGAATAAGTTATGGCATATGAATGTTATGGAATATTAGTGTTCCATAAGAAATGATCAACACGATGATTTTAGAGAAGCTTGGAGAGACCTACATGAACTGATGCTGAGTGAAATGAGCAGAACCACGAGATCATTGTACACAGCAA
The DNA here is from genome assembly GCF_902635505.1 of Sarcophilus harrisii. Lineage (NCBI taxonomy): Eukaryota > Metazoa > Chordata > Mammalia > Dasyuromorphia > Dasyuridae > Sarcophilus > Sarcophilus harrisii. Next base: position 314,437,014 of record NC_045427.1, on the reverse strand, counting down.
CAACAAGATTATACGATGATCTATTCTGATAGATGTGGTTCTTTTCAACAATGAGATGACTGAAGCCAGTTTCAATGATTTTGTGATGAAGAGAGCCATCTACACCCAGAGAGAGCACTGTGGGAACTAGTATGGATCACAACATAACATTTTAGCTCTTTTTGTTTTTGTTTGCTTGCATTTTATCTTCTTTCTCATTTTTTTCCTTTTTGATCTGATTTTTCTTGTGCAAGAAGATAATTATATACACATGTATGTATATATTGGAGTTAACGTATATTTTTACCATGTTTAACATATATTGGATTACTTGCCATCTAGGGGAGGGCTGGGAGGAAGGGGGAAAAATTGAAACACAAAGTTTTGCAAGGGTCAATGTTTAAAAATTATCCATACATATGTTTTGAAAATAAAAAGCTTCAATAAACAAACAAACAAAGCATTAAACATTGAAAAAAAAAAGATAGTTTTCCATGTTCATTTTTGTAAGGTTTTGAGTTCTAATTTTTTTTCTTCCTCCCTTACCTCTCCCCACCCCAAGAAAGCAAGCAATCTGAAATGAATTATACATGTAGATTTGTTTTAAACATATTTCCACATAAACATGTCATGAAACAAAAATCAGAACAAAAAGGAAAAATCACAAGAAAAAAGCAAGCAAATAAACAAAAAAGGTGAAAATAAAATGCTTCTTTTGCATTCAGTCTTCATAGTTTCAACATTCATTTTTACTAAGATTGTGGGTTCCAAATTGTTTCTTCCTCCTTGTCCAAGATAACAAGCAGTCTAATATAATTTATATGTATACAGTCATGGAAACAGATTTCCACATTAGTCGTGTTGTGAAAGAAGAAGCAGAAGAAAAAAGTCACAAAAACAAAAACAAATGAAAATAATATGCTTCAATCAATATTTAGACTCCATAATTCTTTCTCTGGATATGGATGATTTTTTAGATCATGAGTCTTTTTAATTGTTCTGGATTGTTACATAGCTAGAAGAGTTAGGTCAGTCATATTTGGTTTGTTGTTGTTTTGGTTATTGTTGTTTTAATTTTTTTTTTATTTACAAAGCATATGCATGGGTAATTTTTCCAACATTGACGCTTGCAAAACCTTTTGTTCCAAATTTTCCTCTCCTTCCTCCCACCCCCTCTCCTATCTGGCAGGTAGTCCAATACATGTTTAAATATGTTGAAATACATGTTAAATCCAATATATGGACACATATTTATTCAGTTATCTTGCTGCACAAGAAAAATCAAATCAAGAAGGAAGGAAAAGAAAAACTGAGAAAGAAAATATAATGCAAGCAAATAACAAAAAAAAAAAAAAGATTGAGAATGCTATGTTGTGTTCCATATCTGTTCCCACGATTCTCTCTCTGGGTGCAGTTGGCTCTCTTCATCACTGAACAAATAGAACCGGTTTGAATCCTCCCATTGTTGAAGAGAACCATGTCCTTCAGAATTGATCATGGGATAGTCTTGTTGTTGCCATGTATAATGACCTCTTGGTTCTACTCATTTCACTTAGCATCAGTACATATAGGCCTCTCCAAACCTCTCTGAAATCATCCTGCTGGTCATTTCTTACAGAACAATAGTATTCCATAGCATTCATATACCATAAATTATTAAGCCATTCTCCAATTGATGGGTATCCACTCAGTTTCCAGTTTCTTGCTATTACAAAGAGGGCTGCCACAAACATTTTTGCACGTGTGGGTCCCTTTCCCTCTTTTAAAATCTCTTTGGGATATAATCCCAATAGAAACACTGCTGGATCAAAGGGATGAACAGTTTAATAACTTTTTGAACACAGTTCCAAATTGCTCTCCACAATGGTTGGATCCATTCACAATTCCACCAACAATGTATCAGTGTCCCAGTTGTCCCACATCCCCTCCAACATTTGTCATTATCTTTTCCTGTCATCTTAGCCAACCTGATAGGTATGTAATGATATCTCAGAGCTGTCTTAATTTGTATTTCTTTGATCAACAGTGATTTGGAGCACCTTTTCATGTGACTATAAATAGTTTCAATTTCTTCATCTGAAAATTGTCTGTTCAATTCTTTGACCATTTATTAATTGGAGAATGGCTTGAACTATTATAAATTTTAGTCAATTTTCTATATATTTTAGAAATGAAGCCTTTATCAGATTCTTTGGATGTAAAAATGTTTTCCCAGTTTATTGCTTCTCTTCTAATCTTGTCTGCATTAGTTTTGTTTGTACAAAAACTTTTTAACTTAATATAATCAAAATTACCTATTTTGTGATCAATAATGATCTCTACTTCTTCTTTGGTCACAAATTCCTTCCTCCTCCATAAATATGAGGGGTAAACTACCCTATGTTCTTCTAACTTGTTTATAATATCTTTCTTTATATCTACATCATGAACCCATTTTGACCTTATCTTGGTATACGGTGTTAGGTGTGGGTCTATGACTACTTTCTGCCATACTACTTGCCAATTTTCCCAGCAGTTTTTGTCAAATAGTGAATTCTTATCCCCAAATTAGGGGCCTTTATGTCTGTCAAATACTAGATTGCTATAGTCATTGACTATTTTATTCTGTGAACCTAATATTGATATTTTTCCAATTGCATAGATCTGACTTTCTTTGTGTAGAAAGTGTTTTATAGTTTTGTTCATATAGTTCCTGACATTTCCTTGGCAGATAGATTCCAAAATATTTTATACTATCAACAGTTATTTTAAATAGAATTTTTCTTTGTATCTCTTGCTATTGGATTTTGTTAGTGATATATAAAAATGCTGATGATATATGTGGATTTATTTTGTATCCTGCAACCTTGCTAAAGTTGTGGATTATTTCTAATAGTTTTTTAGTTGATTTTGTAGGGTTCTCTAAGTATACCATCATATCATCTGCAAAGAGTGATAATTTGGTTTTCTCACTATCTACTCTAAATCCTTTAATCTCTTTTCCTTCTCTTATTGCCAAAGCTAGCATTTCTATTACTATTAAATAGTAATGGTGATAGTGGGCAACCTTGTTTCACCCCTGATCTTATTGGGAGTGGTTACAGTTTATCCCCATTATATATAATGTTTGTTGATGTTTTTAAATAGATGCTACTGATTATTTTAAAGAAAACTCCATTTATTTCTATACTCTCTAGTGTTTTTATTAGGAATGGATGTTGGATTTTATTAAATGCTTTTTCTGCATCCATTTAGATAATCATAAGGTTTTTATTAATTTGGTTATTGATATGATCAATTATGCTAATAGTTTTCCTAATATTGGACAAGCCCTGCATTCCTAGTATAAATCCTACTTGGTCATGATGCATTATCCTGGGTATGATTATCTGTAATCTCTTTGCTAATATTTTTACATCAAAATAACTATATGGACATGTATACATATATTGTATTTAACATATACTTTAACATATTTAATATGTATTGGTCTACCTGCCATCTTGGGGAGGGGGTGGGAGGAAGGAGGGGAAAAATTAAAACAAAAGGCTTTGCAACTGTCAATGCTGAAAAATTACCCATGCACATATCTTGTAAATAAAAAGCTATAATTTAAAAAAGAAAAATAAAAAATAAAAAAAAAAAGATTTTTGCATCAATATTCATTGGGGAGATTTTTTTTCCATTTCACAAATTTGGTTTTTTAAGGAGTTATTTTCTTTCTCTGTTTCACAATTCTATTTTTCTCAGAGTTGTTTTCTTTTTCCATTTTACAAAATTTATCTTTTAATGAGTTATATGCCTTTTCCAAACCCTCTTGCAAAGTTTTCATTTCCTTTCCCCATTTTTCTTCTAGCTCTCTTTTAAAATCCTTTTTAATTTCTTCTAGGAGAGCCTTGTGTAATGGGGGCCAATTTATATCACCTTTTGGGACTTTATCTGGAGACAATCTGCCTTTAGTCTCCTCAAGGTTTGATAGCTGTTCTTCTCTTTCACCATAGAAGCTGTCTATTGTCAGAGTTTCTTTACTTTTTTACTCCTTTTAAAAAAAATGTTAAGTAGGACAGGGGAGGTTTTCCAAGCTTCCTCTACAAGCAGTGGCTTCCTCTAGAAGTGGCCTCAGCTGCACTGGGTCAGTGTTGACTAACTCCCGGTGCTGGATGGGTATATCCAGGTCCTATGAGATTCTGGTGTTTCAGGGTTCACTATTTACAAAGATATTGCCGGTTAGAGTTATTTTGTTCCTTGTACATATATTTTCAGCACTTTCTACAATGATTGGCACAGCATAGTAAATACTTGTTGATTGATTGATTCAACAATGGAGATTAAGAAACAGTAGTCAGTCAGATAGTAGAATTGAGAGAATAGTGTTATGAAAATCCAGACAAGAATATCCAGTAAAAGAGAGTCTGAGAAAATATTTTCAAATTTGTCATTTAAAAGATAAAAATCTAGAGAGAACAATTTCAGTAGAATGATAAGATCAGTCAAATTGCAAGGAATTGAAAACTGAGTGGAAAGGAAGTAGATGCAAGCAGTATTTCACATCTATCCTCTTTCAAGCTTCAAAGGATCTCATTTGAATAATTATGGGGGAAAAAACCTATATAAACAAATAAAAACTACTGGGAAAACTTAGAAGTAACCGAAAAAATTAGATCTAGACCAGTACTTCACATCACATACCATAATAAACTCCAAATGGATGTTAAATTCATGACCAAGATAAAACAAATTAGAGAAAGCAAGAAGATAATTTTCACAATTATGACTAGGGGGAGATTTCTCAACTAAATATTAGAGAGGATTATAAGAGATGAGGAGAGATTTTGATTGCATGAAATTGAAAAGCTTTTGCACAAATAAGATTAATGTAGTTAGAATTTAAAAAAACAGTTTAATTGGAAAAAAATCTTATCATTAAATTTCTGTGATAAATATTTGATATCCAAAATACATAGGGAATTGAGATGAATATATAGGAAAATAGATATTCCTCAGTAGATAAATTAAGAGTATGAGGTTTTTTTTTTAAAAATTATAGCTTTTTATTGACAGAACATATTCATGGATAATTTTTCAACACATGACCTTTGCAATCACTTTTGCTCCAACTTTTCCCTTCCTTCCTTCTATCCCTTCCCCTAGATGGCAGGCAGTCTCATACATGTTAAACATGTTAAAGTACAATATATGTGTACATATTTATACAGTTTTCTTGTTGCACAAGAAAAATCGGCTTTAGAAAGGTAAAAATAACCTGGGAAGAAAAACAAAAATGCAAGCAGTCCATACTCATTTCCCAGTGTTCTTTCGCTGTGTGTAGCTGGTTCTGTTCATCACTGATCAATTAGATCTGAATTGGCCAAAGATAATCATTTCCATCAGAGTTGATCCTTATATAGTGTTGTTGTTGAAGTGTATAATGACCTCCTGGTTCTGCTCATTTCACTCAGTATCGGTTCATGTAAGTCTCTCCAGGCCTCTCTGAAAGCATCCTGCTGGTCATTTCTTACAGAACAATAACATTCCATAATATTCATATATCATAATTTACTCAGCCATTCTCCAATTGATGGACATCCTTTAAATTTCCAGTTTCTGGCCACTACAAACAGGGCTGCCACAAACATTCATGCACATACAGGTCCCTTTCCTTTCTTTAGTATCTCTTTGGGATATAAGCCCAGTAGTAACACTGCTGGATCAAAGGGTATGCACAGTTTGATAACTTTTTGTTATCATAGCATAGTTCTAAATTGTTCTCCAGAATGGTTGGATCCATTCACAACTTCACCAACAATGCATCAGTGTCTCAGTTTTCCCACATTCCTCCAACATTCTGCATTATCTTTCCTTGTCATTCTAGCCAGTCTGACAGGTGCTTAGTGGTATCTCAGAGTTGCCTTAATTTTCATTTCTCTGATCAATAATGATTTGGAACAAGGAGTATGAGGTTTTAAAGGAAGACTTTTAAACTAACAATAACCACACAAAATTTTACCAAATCATTAACAATGAAAAACATTCAAATTAAAAACAAAACTCTGACACCTATCACATTCATTAGATTAGCATAGATGACAAAAGAGGAAAATGGTAATTGTTGGAAGGGTTATGAGAATGTATATCTATCTATATATATATCTATATTTATATCTATATATTACTCTCATTAGTGGAGCAATTAATTAGAGCAAACACTCTGGAAAATAATTTGAACATTTATGCCAAAGGTTACCAATAACAACAAAACAATTTGAAACTAAAAGGTATGAAATTATAATGATCTACCTCATTCTCAAACAAGAGCTATGAGAAGACATTTCCTCCCTATCCCCATCCCCACTCCCTACCCCCCCATTGCTTTGCAGAACTGTGGGATCATCAGGTATTGTTTTTAGTTTTATAGCTCTTTTTTCTCCCTTCTTTTCCCCCCACTCCATATTATATTATAAGAAATGACTCTGTGAGGGAGAGAGAGAAATATAATAGAAAATATAAATAATATAAAAACAAAAGACAAAAATTCTTTAAAAATTTAATGAGGAAACTACATAACAGGACTTGAGAGTCATATACAATCCTCTTAAATGTTCTTTATATTTTGAAATGTTCATCTTTGTTAAATGCATAATAAAAAGAAAAAAATCATTTTAATTTTATTGTGGCAACCCTGCATGATTGAGACAGCTTGGCATAATAAATACAGCACTGAACTTGAATTCAAGAAGGCTGAGATTTGAAATCTGTCTCAAACACTTGCCAGATGTTCAATAGTTAATTATTGGTCACTAATCTAAGACTCAGTTTGTTTATCTGTAAAATGAATGAGGACCAAATAATGTGTTATATTTATGTCTATATCTATATGTATGTACATTGTGCATTTATGTACATACACACCTATAGACAGGCAGAAAGAGATAGAGATAGACAGACAGACAGAAACACACAGAGACAGAGAGAAACACAGAAAGATAGACAAAGAAAAACAGAAAAGAGAGAGAGGGAGAAAGAGAGAGAGAAAGTGCATACATTGAAAATATTTATATATATCATGGAAATAGTAGCTCTTATTTAAATGAAACACTATTTTTAGTATTATATTGAAAATCCTCTATCAAACCCACAATAAAATTCTATAGAAAAATAATTATTCTCTTACATCCTTAACTATAATCATGATTTAAAATTGAATTCTTCCTTGTTTGTTTGCCATTTTAACTGCTACTTAAAGTGTGGATTACTGTTAGGTGCCATATGTGCTCATAATTAATTATACTGTCATCATTGTTTGGTGCTATTTCCCAAACTTATTTAAGTATGTTCTCAGAAACTAAAGCATTCCATTAGTTCCCAAGAATACATTTCTGATTCCTAGAAAATAATTCTTTGATGTCACTTTGAATATGGCACCATAATCCTATATTATGAAGGTGTTCCATAATAATAACAATAATAATTGCTAATATTTCACAGCCCTATTGAGCTATAGAGGAATTTTGCATAAATTATATCAATTGATTCTCACCAATATTGCTAGAGACTATTGGTACAAGTATGACTATAGATTAATATGACTCTGGCATAGTAATTATAGTAATACAATTAGTATTACTATGATTAATTTTAGAATTTCCACTATGTTAGCCCACTAGAAAAGAACTTGGGGCCCAAAGAGTTTAGTTAAGGGATTTGGCTAAAATCATTGACCTGAATGATAGAGATCTTTTGACTGATTTTGTTATCCTTTATATTATACTAGGCTGTTTCTTATATAAAAACATGCATTCAAATGTACAAATCTTATGGACTTTTGTGTTAAGCATAGGTCTATTTGCTGGAATGTAATTGCTCTGATAAGTAAAAGACAGGCAAAACTATAGATGTTCTATTTATGGAAGGTTTTTTAATCTTACAGACACTATAGAATATAAGCTAATCAAAGTTCTGTGAAGCCAAAACTTCCTCTCTCTTGTTTGTATCTGACCTTTATTAGATTGCATTTTTTACTGACAAGGTTTATTGCATTAATTTCCTTTCAGTAGTTACAAAGACCTAGCCTTTGCTAGGTTTTATTATATGCAGAGGTAATGCTCCATGTGAACAATGCTGACATTCTTTAAAGTTGAAGGCAATCTTTATCTCACTTTTTGGTTTCTGTACTTTAACTATCAAGTCTAACAATTGAGCAGGAAGAAAATGTTAGGGGAGGTCAAGCATCATGTGAATGTATTGCAAATAGTCTCCCTGGGAAACAGCAAATCAGTACTTGTAGCTTCCTGTAGCATCTCCAGTATAGTTATTTCTGAGTGTTGGTTAGGGTACTGGGGACCAAAGCTGACATTCCAGGGGAAGAAAAGGAAAATCCTGCCTTATGCTTACAGAACCATAGCCAAAGATGAAGAAGCATTCTGCGAGAGTGGCACCCTTAGTGCTGTACAGAAAACAAAACTCATCTGCAGCAGCTGGTAAATACTAGTTTTCTCTGTACTTAACTTTACTTGTTTTATATCCACCAGCAGTGCCTGTCTTTAGGTATGGAAATCTTTGAAGTTGAGCTAGTTTAAATTTGTTAGTCAAGTAGATTTACTTAGTTACTTACCCCTACTCCTTTGAACTCGTACTATGGATACAAACAATTCCTTTGGGAAAAAATGTAATAAGTTGGCTTGACTTAACATTTTTAGAGGACAGCTAATTATTGAATGACTATTGATGAAGCATTCAAATCCAATATTTAGGATTCATTTCATAAGTCTGGTATTTTAACAAATAGGTTTGTTTTTTGCAACTGCTCCCCCCTGAACATGTAAATAAATAAAGAATAAATAGTAAGAACTCAGTGTATAACAGTGTAGCATTCTTTAATGGGGAAAGGAAAAATGTATATTGTGCATTTCTGTACATACACACATATAGACAGGCAGAAAGAGAAAGAGACATATATATATATCAAAAAAATGGAAAAGAAAGTCTTTTTATCCACATTGAGCTAGATCAGGAAAATTTGCAACATTATTTGTTGAAGATGAAGACTATCAGCAGACCCTGCAGAATGCTATGATTTATAAGATAACAATAAAATAGAAACCTCAGGATGATTAAAAAAGTAATAGGATTGCATAGAGATAATAAGAATTGAAGGCTTTTTATGATGTGTCCTATATGTATTTTGAAATAAAAAATTTAAATAAGTTTTGCATTTAAAATTTTAAAGCATCCTTTTTTTTTTTTAGAGAAGATGCATTCCAAAATTTTTAAAATACAAATTGCTTCCTAATGTAATATATTTAAAAAGTATGCCAATAAGCATGCCATATCTCTTACATTTCTGTTTGAGCTTTTTTTGCTTTCAATTTTTTAATGTCATACTTCATTTTTAGTAATATTTCTATATGGGGAGGAATATAACTGTTGTAAAATAGTTAAATTAGGGTACTTAGATAAAAGATATAAATGAAATAATGTGAAATTTGACATGAAATATTTTTCAAGGAGTAATTTTCCTATTTTCAATTATATATATATATATATATACACATACATATATATATATATCACAACAAATTAGTGACTGGCAAGTTTTAGGTGATTTTCCTACTGGATATGGTCTAATGATGGATAAGAATTATTCCAAATTAGCAAATTAATTGTTAATATGCAAATTAGTGCTTTAAAACAATTTGTTATCCTTGAAAGGTTAAGCATTTAACGTATGTATTTTTTTTTTTTTTTTGGTCATCAGTTGACTTGGCAAATCTCTTTATTCTCTCTCACAGAAAAAGACTAAATTGAGGTCTAGTTTTGTATATAGTTGAAATGTTGATAAAATCTAAATCAGTATTGTAAACTTTAACGGGATATAATCTGAAACATATGTGTGTATGCATATAAATATATACATATGTGTGTAGTATACATATGCATAAATGTATATGTATACTACACACATATGTATATATTTATATACACACATACATGTATGTCCACATATACATATTATATATATATATATATATATATATATATATATATAAAGAGAGAGAGAGAAAGAGAGAGAGAGAGAGAGAGAAAGGGGTCTGTGCTCTGTTATACACTCAAACCCACAGCTCCATACACTTTAACACACATATACATATAGACATATATGCTAGATAAGAATGATTCTTTTTTTCCCCCCTGAGGCAATTGGGGTTAAGTGACTTGCCCAGGGTCACACAGCTAGTAAGTGTTAAAAGTCTGAGGCCAAATTTGAACTCAGGTCCTCCTGACTTCAGGGCTGGTGCTCTATCCACTGTGCCACCTAGCTACCCTGATAAGAATTAATCTCAATTAACAATATCTACATACACATACTCAGTATTTTCTCTCTCTCTCATACACACAATGCATATGCATTGCAGAACACAGATGCCTCTAATTGCCAAGGATGGAAAAGGATGGAAAAATAATAGTTTTTTACATAGAGAAGGTGATGTTTGACAACGTATATATTGCACTCTCTTCTTGATATCTGCTGGTGATTTTAGTACCTTCATGTAAATATATAAAGCAAGCTGATCTTTTACCTCAATATATACTTACAAAAAGTTGGAATAGACTTGAACTGTCATTTAGTTCAACTTCTTTTTCAAATCAGGAAGCCAATACCTTGCAGTATGACAAATTCTCCCCAGGGCTTTGCTAGAATAGGATTCAGGCCATTATAAGTTCCAATCTTTTGGATAGCACCATCAGAAAACTAAGAATAAGTCATATCAGTATAATAAAATAGCTTTCCCCCATGACTTTATAATTAGAGGAGAGAATTTGCATGTGGGATAATAAGATGGCTATACAATTTACACTGTATAGAAATTACAATCAATGGGTCAATAAAATACTTTAAATAAGTCATTCTTTGCTACCAAATTGGGGCTCAAGGAGGTAGATTAAAATGTCAAGACACTAAAGAATACCTGGAATGTTCTCCTAAAAGGAATGAATTTCTTTGACTTGCTTTTCATACATCTTCAAAGAATATAAACTCATCTCAGTTGTCCTGGGCTATTATCCCTTTTCTATATAGTCTTTATTGAAATGTAAGTTCCTAGAGTAGGCATTATCTCATTTGTTTATATATGTGTCTCCAGGGTAGCACTATACCTGTCACATAGTTCTTAAAAATGCTTTTTTTCATTCATTCATACCTTTGGAACTTTTAAATACCTACAGTTTGACTTTTTAAAACTAAATTGGCTGGGTTATCTTAATTTTCTTTGCCTATAGTATTTTATAAATATATATAATTCCCTTAAACTGTTACTTTTTGGCTACAAACTCAAGTGAATCAATTTATTAATTTACTAAAAGTAGACTTTGAATTAAGATCACATTTTTTATTTCATTGACTTTTATGATGTTCATGGATGTAGGGAGAAAGAAAGATATGCATAGAATATTTGATATGCATAGAAATTGAGTCACATAAAGAAAAGTAAAATATCTAGGATCAATAGCTGTCTTGTTATTACTAAGACAGTTGTAGAATGTACTTGTTCACTCGTGCCTATATTTTATGTGATCTCATCTGCATTTTCTTGGCAGAAATACTGCTATTCCCTTTTCCAGTTTATTTTACATATAAGGAAACTGAGGCAAACAAGGCTATTATGACTTACTTGCCTACTCACATCGCTAGTCAGGCTAGATTTGAACTCAAATCTTTCTGATTCCAGGCCTGGGAGTCTCTCCATTATACCATCTACTGTAATGCTGGAGAAACTGAGGCAATATAGGGATTAGAAAGGGTTTTTAATATTTTATTAGTGGAGAATAAAATTGGCCAAGCCATTTTAGCCAGCTGACTGAATTGGACTCTTGTCTCAAAGCATTCAGCAATGAGCGAGGGATTCCAGAGCCTCTTAGAGGGCTCCAGTGATCAGAGAAACAAAGGCAAAGGGGAGTGGAAAGTTCCAAGAAAAGACCATAAATTCAATTCTGACAAGTTGAGGGTAAGGAAGGAAGGATCATACATTCTGATAAGTTGGGAGGGAAGAAGCTAGGAGTCACTAAGTCTGGTTCAGAGAGTCCCATCTAAGCCATCTGGAGTTTTATGAGTCTTTAGAATGCCAGAATAGCCAGGGCTCCCAATCCTAATTATCTCAGTCCTAATGGCCAGGAAAGGAAGTTGCCACCAGGGGAACTGAGGCAGAACAATTCTGGGAAAATGAGGCATAATACTACTTGCCCTAGTTGAGTGTACTAGTCAGTACTTAATTTCCTGATTCCTAAGAGCATTGTTCTTTTTCTGTGCTTTCACTCTAACATTTCTTCAATGCACAATAGTGATATAAAAATTCTTATGATGTAATTTTGTAAAGAGGACAGATTTAATGTATCTATGCATTGGATTTTAAAAAGCATGCTTTTGATAAAAGTCCCAGCACACATTTGCAATAAATGCAGCATAAAATATATTGGATTTTTTAAATAAAAAAAAAAACCTTAAAATAGTATTTAGCTTAATAGGTTTTGTGTAAAATCTGTACACTCCATTTCTTTTCCTTAGCAACTATCTATTAGTGAGAAATCTCACTGCAGAATGAACATTGGATTTGTGGGGAGTTTATAAAAACATATACCCGCCTTAGAAAATATATTAACAGCCAAGGTGGAAGTGGCCTATAATCCCAGTTATGGGGGAGTCTGAGGCTGTTGGATCTCTTAAATTTGAAAGTTCTAATCTGCAGCAGGACTAAAGCTGACCGATATGGTGCCTGGGTGGAAGTGGAGGCTGCCAGGTTGCCTAAAGAAGAGTGAATCAACTGGGGTCAGAAATGAGAGCCAGTCAAAACTCTGGACCAATTAGTGGTGGGATTAGTCAGTTAATGGCTGCTATATATTCAGCCTGGGGGGAAAAAGAAAGAAAAAGAAAAGGGAAGGGGAGAGAAAGGGAAGAAAAGAGAGGGAGGAAAAATGCCTGAAATCTAATTCAAGTATCAAAACTCTTGTCAAAATAATAAATGTGTGTTATATGTTATCATGAGGACAAATATGAAGGGTGAATCATTAAGGTGTTGGGTGACACAATAGAAAAAACATTGTAGTTGAAAATACTGACCATATGACATGTCAGTTTTGTGAACACTGATAAATTAGTTTTCTCAATTATAAAATGGTTTAGTTCCTATTCCTTTACTTTTATTCATTTGGTGACAATGCGTTGCCATTGTGGCTTTTTGAGCTCCCATTCTCCTAGAATCATATAATTTTGGGATGAAAAAAGATCTTGCAAGTCATTTAGTCAGACCTCCCATTAAATAAATAATCTCAAATTTAGAACAGCTCCAATGAGTCTGACTTACTTATGACTTGCTAGCTGCACATTGTTTTCTATTTTCTGGGTGTACCTCAAGATAAATTTCTTTTTCCTTTTAGAGCAATATAATTTTAAGCTTGAATGTCCAAACTATTTCTTTTTCCTGTTGAGTAAACTGAGAACCATAATTTATAACAATGTTTCTATGAGAAAATGAGTTCCAATTTTCAAACAAATCAATTAGCTCATAAGCTTCTGAAACAATCTATCTACAAGTCATGGACTTTGCATAGTATGCTTGTTTCTTATCATTCGAAGTCAACGAATGATTGCTCAGTGCCTAATTCATGCAAAATAAGATTTGTAACATTCTAGTCAGAAGTTATATTCAAGTCTAAAATTTATAAATACGCAAGGGTAACTATGTAGATCACATTGCAAGAGTTCAAATTAGAATTTAAAAATAACACCTAATGCTGAAATTTACTTCCAAGAAGAGATCAGAATTTATGTCAGTCACAGTCAGTAGGAAAATGTTACTCATCCCACTGCTGCCTTAGAATCTTAGTGAGTTTTTGCTTTCATAATTAATGATGTCCTATTTCTGGGGGTAGTAGTGATTAAAAACCCCAACATTATATTATATTATTTTACAGGTCAATTGGGATTTCAAGAGTACATTAAAGGATAGAAAAGTGTCAGAGGCTGAGAGTAGAGTGGTAAGGGACTTTTCATTGCCTCAAGGGGAAATTAGATTAACTCACCAATTTTTTAAGGAGATGAAAGAGGCAGATCAATTTATCCATCAGCAAAATAAGGATTTAGCCTCAAATACTTTATTTTTAATCTAAGCCACTGGTTCAGTAAGGCACATGTGATAAGGATCAAGCTTTTTTTTTTTGATATTTTATTTTTTGAACTTTTAATTTTCAAAATATATGCAGTGATAGTTTTCAACATTCACTCTTGCAAAACCTTGTGTTCCAAATTGTTTTCCCTTCCTTGCCTTACCCCCTCTCTTAGACAGCAAGTAATCCAAAATATGTTAGACATACAATTCTTCTAAACATATTTCCACAACTATCATGCTGCACGAGAAAGATCAGATCAAAAAGGAAAAATAAGAAAGAAAATAAAATGCAAGCAAACAACAACAAAAAGAGTTGAAAGTACTATGTTGCAATTCACACTCAGTCCCCACAATTCTCTTTCTGGATGCAGATAGTTCTCTCCATCACAAAATTATTAGAATTGCCTTGAATCACCTCACCATTGAAAAAAAGTCAAGTCAATCACAGTTGATCATAATATAATCTTGTTGCTGTTTCCAATGTTCTCTTGGTTCTACTCATTTCACTTAGCATGAGTTCATGTAAATCTCTAGACCTATCTGAAATCAGCCTGCTGATCATTTCTTATAGAACAATAATATTACATTACATTCATATACCATAACTTATTCAGCCATTCTCCAACTGATGGGTACCCATTCAGGTTACAGTTCCTTGTCACTACAAGGGCTGCTACAAACATTTTTGACATGTAGATCATTTTCCTTTTTTTTTTTTTTTAATTTTTGGAATATAGACCCAATAGAGATAGTACTGGATCAAAGGCTATGCACAGTTTCATAGCCCTCTGGGCATAGTTCCATATTGCTCTCCAGAATGGTTGAATCAGTTCACAACTCCACCAATAATCAATTTGTGTCCCAGTTTTCCCACGTCCTTTCCAGCATTCATATTATCTTTTCCTGTGATTTTAGCCAGTCTGAGAGATGTGTCTTAATTTGCATTTCTCTGATCAATAGTGATTTATAGTTTCATGGTTTCAATTTCTTCATCTGAAATTGTTCATGTAGGGATCAAATAGGACATTCTTCAATGAGGCAATGTCCTCAATAGATGTGGTTTGGTACCTGCTCTGTCATTTGCAGCCTTAGAGAATTGCTAGAGGAAGGAATTGTTAAGTGACTTCTCTGGGGTCAGTGTTACTATTATATCAGGACTTGAATTCAGATCTTCCTGATATGTGAGTCTCTATCCATTAACATCACCTGTCTCTCAGATATACAGTAAATTAATAGACAGCTGCTGAGAACCTATATTCTGATGAATATAACCCAGAGCACCTGATAATTTGTATTGAACAGGGGAAGGACCTCTTGTTTCACCCTCTGAATAGTAATCACCCTAACAACCCTTTCATTCCATCTGTAAAAGACATAAGGCTAGGGCAACTTGGTCTGTTGTTGCCTTGAATCCTTGTTAGTGGCACACAAAGTTACTTGAGAGCTTTTATTAAATTTTACTGTTACTCACTTTTCACAGCATTAAGAAAAATAAGAGATCTGGAGCTTTTTGACCTTTCCATTAGTCAATCAGTAAGCGTTTATTGAAATTCTAGCAATATGCTTGAAACTGTACTAAGTATTATGAGACAGAGAAAAGAAGTATAAATCAATGGTATCTGTACTTAATTAATGACTTTGTAATTTAGTTAGGTCAGCAAGACTTATTAAAGTAATTAGTGAAGAAAGACTAAATGTGATAAGTGTATGCTAAATGGTGTGCTACGGCCCATCAAGAGTATGGTATTTCCCATCTTCATTCATGTCCTTGGAAAGGGGAAAGGTTAGAAACACTACTTGAAGTCTTGTTATTGCATTTCAGGTGATCCTGAGTTGTCGAAGGTTATGCTAGCAAAGACATAACATGTCCTGCCAAATTTAAAGATAAGCATAACAATAGACTATATAGTTATCATATAGAAATCAATTTAGGTAGGTTAGGAGAGCATTATTACCTGAAGTTTGGTGATATTCCTTTTCAGTCACAAATATCACATAAAGAAGTCTGCTAGATTGTGAGTGTTATGATCACAAGTTGTGATCTGATAGTTTTGGAAGATGGATTATTTGAACTATATATAATATGTATAATTACATATACATGCACATACACACATACAATCCCTATATATAGAAATAATTGATATTTCAATACATTTAATTGAATATATTTAAGGATAGGAAAGCTTCAGAGACTGTGAACAGAGTGGTAAGGACTTATAATTTTCTCAAAAGAATTATGCATAATACTGAATATAAGCCTGACTCCACTGCATTATATATAAAGTTTTCAAGAAGGTTTTCAGCACAAAGTGAAACTGGCAATTATCTGTTTTATTTTATCATTGTATTATACCAGGGAAAGAACATAATTCTTCCCTCTGCTAGGAACAGCTTGGTTCAAGGGTAGAGTGCTAGATAGAGTAAATGGTAAGGAAGACCTTGATTCCAATTCTACTGTTGACACTTCCTAGCCATGTTACTCAAGCAAATCTCTAAACATCTCCACTTTTCTATTTCTTCATCTTTAAAACATATTTAATGATTCTTGTAATGGCTAACTCACCAAGTTGTGGGATCCAAATGAAACGGTGTAAAGACTATGTAAAGGCTTTTCAAGTCCCCTACAACAAGCAACTTTGAATACTGAATGATCCTTTTGGGTTGAGTACATAGAGCAAATGAATGACCTAAAATTAAATATCTAATCAAATAATTGACAGAGATTTACTTTTTGTTATATATTGAGGATAGCAAAGTCTTCATCTTGCTTCTTGAATATAATGATCATTAAATATTTTGCTTTTCCTAAAAGCAATGAAAAAATCTGATCAAACTATATCTGAAGTATTATGTATCACATTTTAGGAAGAGCACTGATAATTTGGATCATAGCCAGAGGAAAGGAACCAGGCTTTTGAGGGCTCTTGGGAGTATGCCTTGTTAATATTTGAAGGGACTGAGAATGTTTAGTTTGAAGAAGCAATGACTTTGGATAAATAGGAGAGTTGTATTAAAACACTTGAAGGCCTTTAATATGAAAGGGGGATTAGACATATTCTACTTGATTTTAGTGATAATAACTGGGAGAAATGGGCTTTAAGACTTGACTTTAGATAAAGGCTTGACATCAGAAGAAAATTTCCTAACAAGAGCTGTCTACAAGTAGAATTAATCAAATCAGTGTGAACAAAATTTACACAATAGAAATCAGCAAATGCTACAAATCAAGGCTTGATTTATTTATTTTTGTTGTTGTTGATTACCTAGAATTAAGAAATTAATGGATAAAATGTTAATAATATCAATTAAGTTTAAAAGTGTCTTATAAGGTTTCTTTTCATCCAGAGAGTTGGTTGTTGAATATTTACCAACAATACTATCTCAGTGAAAATTTTTGAGCAAAGTCTTGATTATTGGCAGACTCAGTATAGCAAGAAGTTATGGATTGAATTGAAGAGTCCTTCCAAATTGAAATGTCCTGCGAGAGTTGACATTTTACATGCCAGTGAGCATTGCAAATGTGGTCTCCAAAAGACACTGGTCTCCCACCAAAAATTTACAGTTTTTCAAAGTAAATATCTATGCTAATGCCTTATCTTAGGCAAGAAGGAAAGCTAGACTTGGAGTCAAATTCTGCTCTAGATATTTACTAGTTGTATGAGGCAAATTAATTAACATCTGTCAGAACCAGTTTCTTTTTCTGTAAAATGGGCAGCTGGATGGCATCATGCTGCATGGACTGATAGAAATCAGGAAATCTTATTTTCTTGAGTTCAAATCTTACTGCAGACCCTTATAATATGTGTGACCCTAGGTATGTCACTTAACCCTTTTTACCTCAGTTCTTCATCTATAAAAATGAGCTAGAAAAAGAAAAAACAAACTACTCCAATATATTTGTCAAGAAAACCCCCAAATGGACTCATGAAGAGTTGAACATGAGTGAAAGGATTGAACAAAATGGAGATTATAATAACACCCACTTCTCAGGGTTGTCATGAAGATAAAATGAGACAAGTGTTTTGTGAATAATAAAGCAGGTTATAAATATTATTATTATTATCCTGGCATGGAGACAACACTAGATATTTGAAGAATGTGTCAATGGGGTATAAGCACTAACAGGTTCAATGAAGCTGGAAAAGTTTCAAATACCATTCTGGTAAGAAATTATGTCTACTTTTTGGAGAAAGTCTAAATACAGAGAAGCATATTACCAAAGGCTTAGATATTAGGCAATAATTTCTTTGATGGTGGCAGTATACAGAATGAAGAAAAATGTAAAACGGCTCTTACTTGTAGAGTAGAAAAGTGCTGAGTGGCTAAGATTGCTAACAACAGCATCTCTAACACTAGTTGTAGACATTAATTTAAGGTTGCTCCTTTAAATGTGAAATCCCTGCCTAATGGCCAACTTGATATATTATTGTAGTAACTGAACTATATCAATTGACATTCTCACAGTAACTGAAACTGGAAGATAAAAAGTTTCAGATAAATGTAAGCATGAGTCACAGTCTTCCTTGGAAAGATAAATAAAAATGTTGGCAGTGTTAGTTTCTTTGTATACTGAAAGGAAAAACACACAAACATTTCATGGGACTACTTGATCATCTCACTTTGCAGTGCTCATGATGGGTAGAAACCAAAAGACCACTGTGTAGGTAATGTCAATTGACAGAAATGATAAGGTAGAAAAATTCTAAGAAGAATTTGATAAGATTCTTTTTTTCCAGAATTAATTTATACATTGACACTAAGTGTATCCAGGTTAATCTAGACATAAAGAAGGATAAGATAAAACATGTTGCAAAATGTAATTCAGCATTAAGTAGCAAAGAGGCCAAGGGATTGTGGATGATTCAGAAGGCTTCAGGCTATAGATAATGAATACCTTTTTTCAAGGAGAGGTTGGAAATTATAGAAATAATGTATAATGAGTAACATTAAAGACATAAAATTTATAGTATTTTAGACAGAAAGTCACATTTTAGTGCTCATTCAGTAGCCATTTCGTCTAATACATAACAAAATCCCTTGTATAGACAAATAGAAATCTAGCTTCTTTTTGGACACTTTCTGATGAGAGGAAAACTAGCACTTCCCAAGACTATTCTATTTAGGGACAATACTAATTGTTAGGAAGTTTTCCTTGACATCAAACCTAAATCCACTTCTTTTCCACATGCTCCTTTGGATGTTTATGAAAACTGGACATTATGCCAATGCCATGCTATTGTTTCCATTTGAATTGTCTTAGAAAGATTCTGAAGATCATCTGGCAGGATAAGATACCAGACACTGAGGTCCTTTCTTGAACTTAACTGCCAAGCATTCCAACTCTACTGAAGAGAACTCAATTCCATTGGGCTGGCCACATTGTTTGAATACTTAAAGTATGCATGCCAAAAAAAGACTATTTTATGGATAACACAAGGTGGTCAGAAAAAGAGATACAAGGATATTCTCAAAGTCTCTCTTAAAAACTTTAGAATTGATTGTATGACATAGGGGACATTGGCACAGGACCACCCAGCATGGAGTGCCCTTATCAGAGTAGATGTGCTCTCTGTTCAAAGCAGAATTGAATTAGCTCAGAAGACATATAAAATGTGCAAAATTAAGAGAGTCCATCCCAAATGTCCATAGGGACTATTTATATTCAACTGTGGCAAAGCATTCTGAGTTTGTGTTGCTTTGATCAGTTGGACACACTGTAACCCAATTCTAACACAGTGATATCATTTTGGTTCACTTCGAGAACAAAAGACAGTAACTAACCAACCAACTGCTTCTGGTTATTTCCTCTCAAACAAGTCTTATCATCCATTTTCCAAGTAAAAATTATTCAGATACTTAAAGACAGTTATTTTATTTTCCCAGTACTCTGAGTTGAACATCCCTATTCTTTCAACCAGTCCTCTTATGGAAAGACTCAAGACTCTTCAGCATCCTGGTGATTCTTATTTGAATACTCCCCAGATAATTAGTTAGTTGTGCAGGGTAATGCAGAAACAGTTGCCTCCTTAATCTTGGATGGTATGTCTCTTAACACAGATCACTGCTGCATTAGCTCTTTTGATGATTATAGAACAATGACTTTATATTTATCTTTATTAAGTTTCAACTGATTTGATATAGCTCAATATTCTAAGAGCCAGTCAAGATCTTTTGAAATCCTGCCTCTTTCTCTGCCATTTGTCCTTCTGTGGGTTTGTCATTTGAAAATTTGATGAGCATGCCTTAATTTTATTCACCAACCCCATGCCAAGTTGAGCTTTAGCACTCCTGACACAATTTTGACAGAACGATGCTACACTCTTAAACTCATCCTCTGTTACCTGTCATTGCTTTCATCTTCTTTACATAGCTTTTTATAAAATCTAAAGTACTGACTTCTAGTTCAAATGGCAACATTACAAGTTGCAAAGAAGTCCCATTCTCTCACACAAATCATAATAAGTACCTGAAAAGGATCCCTGGATATATCTAAATATAGAAATATCCTCCACCATCTAGCTTAAAATTATATGAAAAGATGTCCAGAAGCCATCAAAGATTAGACCAAGATTTACAATAGAAAAATTAGAGCAAACACTGACTGGTAAATAGAAGTCATGAAGCTAGAGGATGAAATCCAGCATAAGATCTCAAAATTAATTCTGAATCTAGCTGGTGTTCTGAACAAGAGGCTCACATGATAGCACAAGCTCTAGTCTAGGTAACTGAACTCAGATCCCAGTGAGACATATCCAGCAACAATGCACAGGGGAATGTATGCTCAGTGTTCCTTGAAGCACTGGTAGTCTCAGGAGGAGACATGGACAACTCAGAGCCTGTGCCTGGGAGACTAGCAATAATTTAGGGATCAGCATATTCTCCAGCATTTAACTAGGGTTTTTAAGACCACAATAGAGGACAGAACCAAGAGTTGGATATGAGAAGAAAGAGAGATGAACCAATGTCACTGGATCACCAAGAGATTGAGACAAGAAGCCATGAGATAAAACAGGGTTTGGAGCAAGCCCCACTATTCACATTAGAAACACTTTAGAAGCAGATAGGTGATGCTGGATAAAGTGCTGAACCTGAAGCCAGAAAGGCTTCAAATCTGGTCTCAAACATTTTCTAGCTATGTGACCCTGTTCTAGCCACCTAACTATGGTCTGCCTCAATTTTAATAATAGCACTATTTCCCAGTGTAACTGTCAGGATCAAATGGGATAATAATTGTAAAATATTTAGCACAATGCTTAGTATATAACAAACACTATGAAAATATTATTATTGTTGTTGTTATTGTTATTATTGTTATCCAGAAAAATAGCAACATTGATATACAGACTACAAAGGAAATAAGACCAAAAAGTACCTACCTCAACCCATCTGAGAGTCTCAAAGAGCAATGATTTGAGCACAAAGTTCCAATGCAAGAACTAAGGATGAAAATATTAGTAAATAGAAGAAAATAATGACCATAATGAATAAATATTATAGGCTAAGAAATACCCCCAGAAGAAGAGTAACTTCACAACTACTATAAGCAGAACTTAAAAGAAAAAAAATGACTTGACCACAAGAAGGGTTGAAAGAAATAAAAAATAAAAATGAAATTATAATAGAAAATTGAGTTCCAGGAGAAAAATTTAGAAGAAAAATAATATGAACTATTTGAACAAAATCAAAAGATTGAAAAATAGAAGAAAATATAAATCATTTACTATTTAAAGTGACCTAGAAAACAGTCAAATAGAAGTAATTTAAGAATTATTGGTTTCTCTAAAAAAACCATAGTCAAATAAAAAAAATCTTAATGTCATGTTTTTAAAAATCATGAAGAAAAACTATCCAGGTCTATATGAACTAGAGGAAAAAATGAAAATAGATATAATACACTAAATACCTATTGAAAAAAATCACCACACTTAAAATATCCAGGAATGTTGTTATTGTTATTTATAGGATTCTGTAGTCATATCCTTGTATATAGGTCTATTTATATTAGTTACACATAAGATTGATTGATCAGGCATCTTGTAGCTTGTATTCAATACTGGAATAAAATTATATTTGTAGACCAGTCCCTAGGCTAATCAAGTCTTGGAGAGTTTTCTTGACTTTTTGGGAAAGAACTAATCTAACCTATATAGTAGGGGTATATGTATATGTTGAGAAGAGATCTTATAAATGTCATAATAAAAATCCAGAACTTTTAAATCAAAGAAAATACAGTGGAAGACAGAAAGATTTTGATTTCAAAGAATCACACAAATCTGTGCTGTAACTGCAACAAAGTAAAGAAAATGTTGAAGTAACACATTCTAAAAAAGCAAAAGAGAAAGGTATGTAACCAAATATAACTTACCCCAAGAAACTGGATATAATTTTACAGAAGAAAAATGGATTTTTAATAAATTAGGAGATTTTCATGCACTCCTGATTTAAAAAAAATACTGAAACTAAGGAGAAACTTTGAAATGCAAATATAGGAAGCAAGAGATACCAAAAAATTTGAGTAATTAGAAAAGACAAAATCATAATGAAGGGCATATATTTTCATACAGGGAAAAGAGATATGTGAACCTTCAGAATCTAAATGTTTACAAAGAACCCATTTTGTTAAATAAGACATGAAACATAGAGAAAGAGATGGGGGCAGGCATCTTTTGATCTTCTCTATTTTGACTCTGGGTTAGATCTGGGTCAGATAAAGAAGGGTCAAGTTTATTTTTCAAAGCATTTGGTCTTTTTAACCTATTAAATTTCAACCCTTCATAAAATTATATCCAGTTTTTCAAGGTAAGTTATTCTTATTTGTTATATATCTTTACTTTTTGCACTTTTGAATATTGTATTCTAGCATTTTCTTTTCTTTATTGTAGTTAACAGCAAAGTTGTATGAGATTTTGATTGTGGCTTGTTGGTGCTCAAATTGTTTCTGTCTGCTTGCATAATATTTGCTTTGATTTGCAAGTTCTGGACTTTGACTACGATATTTGTGACATGCTACATCAGCCAACTTTTCTACGTGGGTTATGCTAGCTCTTTCCCTGAAAGGCAAGAATGTTGTCCCCAAGACTTGAGGCTAAGTCTGAAGCTATCTCACCTTTGAAACAGCTTCCTGTTGGTTTAAGTTTACAGAGACATAACTTCCTGGTTAGGTTCTATTAGATTTGATAGAGACTCCATAGATGCCGTTAACACACTTAGCTCAGAGCCCAAAGTAGTCTCATTTCCTACCAGAAAGGGAAGAAGTAATACCGGACTACATTCCCCAGAAACTCATGCCATAAGGTTCTGAACACTACTTCCTGCCTGCAGAGATCCATCTCACATTAAATTGCTATATTATTTTCCTTGTATTTGTGAAAACCAAGATGTGTACATGGTGGTCTCTTCTCAATTAAACTTTAAGATCCTTGATGACAAGATTATTTTCTATTTTATTTTGCATCTCCTGTACCTAACATAATGCCTGGCACCTAGTCAGTACTTAAAAATACTATTGATTGCATGGTTACTAGAAGACTTAGTAGGTGGAGACCATGTCTTATTTGTATTCGTAGCTTCCTCTGGACCTAGCATAGAGTTCTAGAATCTAGGCACATCAACTATTGAATAAAAAAAAAGTTTGTTGTAATCAATTAATTAATGATTTATTAAGTATAAAGTTATACCTTAGTAACTTTAGAGAAGTAAATTTTAATCTAATGAAGTCATAATCCAGACTGAAAGAAGTTTAGTAGAGAGAAAAGAGGAAGTAAAGGCACTGATTATAGATTATAGACTTTCTTATAATTTAGCTAAAAAATGGAGGAGAGATTTGGGATGGTAGCTTTCAGGGTTGGTTGAATTAAATGAGAGATGTTTAAAGAAGGAGGAATTAGCCAGATGAGATTGAAGATTAGTGAGATATGAGGAAAAATGGAGAGGACTATCTGCTAATCTGCTATGGGACAGAATGGAATCATTTGGCCTTGTAGAAGGGTTTGCCTTAGGAAGGAGGACTATCTTCATGTGAGATGGAGTGAAAGAGAAAATAGTGAACAAGGGCATTTGGGACATGTGAAACAAGGGAGATGAGCAGAGAAGAATAGGAAACTCTTAGTGAACAGCCTCAATTTTTTTCAATGAAAAATGAGATAAGATTTTCAGGTGAGAAAATTTGAGGAAGAGGTGTCAGCTTTGAAGAAGGATAAAAAGGTTTAAGATAGCCAGCCATTGTAGTAAGTAGCATAGGAGATTATTAGGGAGGCACAAAATATTGCCTTGTTGCAGTCAGGGCTCTGTTGAACTCATGTAACAAATTCATATTGGATCCATACAGCATGGTTTTATGAGATTTTTTAGCTTTTTTCAGTAGCATGTGAATAGGAACAAAGGCAATGAATAGTGAGAATGATCCAAGGGTTGAAGCTTGATAAGGCATAATTGCCAATAAGATAAAAAAAAGCAAGGATCGTGAATGTAGCAAATAGTATGGAGTTGAAAGGATTGAGATAGAAAAGGGAAAAAATATAGTCAGTCCAAGGGGATGGTGTTGGACAAAACTGGGGGATGGAAGGACTGAGAGGCATTGTGAGAATGAAGAGCAGCTTTGGAGATTATAAAGGAAAGAATGAATAATAAAATGTGATCAGATAAAGCAATTTAAGAGTTTGTGGACATGGAAGTTGGACTCAGGATCCAAGATATAATACATCTGCTCATAGTTGAAGTGGGGTAGAGAAGTGGAACATGAGATGAGTAAATTGAAGAACTAGAAATTTAGGATGTTTGAAGGAATATCAACATGTATGATAAATTACCCTGATATAAGGGAGATGTTGGATGAGAGAGAAAAGATTGTGGGAGTCAATAGATAGTAACTATTAGAATGTTGATTAAATGCTAAATATGGATTGAATGAACCTCCAAGGAGAATGGGTTACTGAGTATTGATAGTAGAGACATATAGATAGTAGAGACATATAGATAGTAGAGGGAGAGTCTGGAAGTGATAATGAGAAACAAGGAGTACTCTCATTCTACCATAACTGAATTAGAGGTATGAATAAAATACATTGGTACTAGAAAGGGTGACCAATGTCATCAGGAGAGAACCAAGTATGAGAAAGGATGGAAGAATTTAGAAAGGGAAAGTTTTAAGATTAAAATTGGTTTGTTTCTTGAGAGTATAGGAATAAATGGACTTTTTCTTAAAATAGTCAGGAGCATATATTTAAAATCATCAGTAAGCATCATGTGCAATGGGGAAAAATTGGAACCTTTCCCAGTAAGATCTGGAGTGAAGCAAGCCCACTATCACCATTATTATTCAATATTGTAATAGAAACACTAGCCTCAGCAATAAGAGTCGAGAAAGAGATTAAAGGAATTAAAGTAGGCAATGAGGAAATCAAACTATCACTCTTTGCAGATGATATGATGGTATACTTAGAGAACCCCAGAGATTCTACTAAAAAGCTATTAGAAAATTGGTTTGTTTAACCATGGAGCAGTCATTTGAGAGAGCACAGTGAAAGGGATGAATAAATTTAGATCTAGAAGAGCATGTAGGGATAGGGAAGGGTTTTGTGTAAGAAAATGGGTTGTGGGGGGTGCCAAAATGTAACATTCGGGCTAGCTTTCTGGAGGGCCTTGGGACCAGCCTTGGTCTCAGCAGAATAATCATAACGAGAATAGTCAGGAATAAAGTCCAAAGTCTTTATTGCCTCCTTCAGTCTCCCAGTCTGAATCAGTCTGCTCCACAGTCTCTTCCAGTAGTGTGACTCACAGTCTGACTGACTATTCCCAGTTTCTTCCAGCAGTCTGCCAGTCTCCCCCATAGTGTAGGAGGCAGGAGAGCCATTACTAGGATAGTCAATGATAGAATGTCTATGGATGACTTTGTCTTCAGTTTAAATACCCTATTACAATTACATCAACTGTAGAACTATTATATCACCATGCTAAGTATTAAGTATATGTAAACTAGATAACCATTACCTCTTCAATTCCACTGAATTAACACCTTGTTTCAAGTATACTTGTCTAAAGTTCCGCCCTCTACATCAGGGGATAGAGAAAGGAGTTTTTTACAATGACATTTGGGATACCAAAAGAGGATATATGTATGCTAACCACTGCATTTAGGCTGATTATCAGTGGCAGGAGAAAAGTATATTGAGAGAGATAATAAAATTGTTCAAGGCCCTCTATTGATTTCAGTTGGTTGGTAGGTGGTAATATGTAGTTTGTGATGCCTAGGAAGGCAAATAGACAAACCAGACACTGCCTGGTGGAATCTGGGAAGGAGGAAGGAGGTAGCAATTCTAGATAGTTCTAATCTAGGAATAGGATCTGAAACATTATTCTTATTTGTAACATTATTATTGTATAGTTATTGTTTTTTGGGGGGTTCTGCTTATTTCATTTTGTACCAGTTCATATGATTATTTTTATGTTTTTCTGAATTCATTATTTCTTACATCACAGTAATATTCCATTATATTCATATACCAAAATTTGTTTAGACATTTTCCCATTGTTGGACATGAACTTTGTTTACAATTCTTTGTTCCTTAAAAAAAATGCTATTTTATTATTTATGAAAATTTTCCTTTCATCATTAACCTGCATGGGGATATATTCCTAGCAGTGGATCCAAGGATATAGAAATTTTATTCAATTTTTTGACATACCTCCAAACTGCTTTCCAGAATGGTTGAGCAATTGACAATTCTATCACAATGTGTCAGTGTAATCTACAGATTCTCCATGATTCCCTGTTTCCTTTCTCTGAAATCTTGTCACTTTGCTGGGCAGAAAGTGAAGCTTTGGAGTTATTTGGATTTTATTTCTCTTGTTATTATTATTTCAGAACAGTCTTTCATGTGGTTGTTAATATTTTGTAATTTTGCTTTTGAGAAATGTTTGTTTATATCCTTTAACCAATGGGGGAATAAATTTTGGTTTTATGTAAAATATAATGTCCTAGATATCTTGGATATCAATATCTTTTCAGAGATAGTTAATATAAAGATAAGTTAATATAAAGATATATTCTGAATTGATTACTTACCTTCTCATTCTAACTTCACTAGCTTTATTGGTGTGAAAGTTTTTAAATTTAATATAATTGAAATTATTTCTTTTATCTTGTTATTTTTTCAACTGCTTTTTGGTTAAAATCTTTCTACCTTGCCTTAGCTATGAAAGTTACCTGATCTTATCAGTTGGGGAGTTTTTTCTCAAGTAATGTATACTTTCAGGCTGATTGCCTAATAGGTTATGATTTCTGGTGGTTTCTGATCCACCCTTATCCAACCTGTTCCATTAACTCGCTTTTCATTTTTAACCAATATTATAAGTTTTGATGACTACTTTTTACTGTAATGTGAAGGCTAGATGCTATTTGCCTTTATGTTTATTTTTAAAATATCATTTCTCTCAAAACCTTCTATTTCTTTATGGCCTCTACCATTATTTTCACTTCCTCCTCAAAGGAATTTTGTTTCCATCCTTGTAATTCCCCATCCTCTGAGAGATGAGTCTTATCTTACCCAAATCAGGACTCCAAGCCATTTCCCTGTCATCTTCATATCATGTTGTCAAATGATTATCCCCATTCCAGTTCTTTCTATTAATTACCTTTCCCAATTAGAATATAGGCTCCTTGGAAGTAATAACTATCTCTTGCTTACTTGTATTTGAATCCCCTATATGTTCAATAATGTTCCTGGCAGATATATAATAACTCCTCCATCTTGTCTGAACATTCCTCAATATCCTTTGCTGTATCTTCATCCAAGTCATACCTGCCAAGTATGAGTATACTCCAGAGCGCTCTCTTGGGCGCTCTCTTCTTTACATATTCCATTTTATTTGTAGTCTCATAAGTTTTGTCGGATTTAATTAGCTCTATACTCATGATTCTTAGATATATTTATCTACCTCCAGTTTTAAATCCCCAACTACGTGCTGGATATCTAAAACTAGATGTCTTAGAGATAATCTTAAACTCAACATGTCCTAAATTCAGTTTATCATCCCTTTCCCTCTAAGCACTCTTCTCTTTGTATTTTTCCTATTACTAATTACTAAGGCCACCATCTTCCCAGTCACTCAGGCTTATGACCTAAGTATCATTCTTGACTCTTCCTTTCCCTCTCCCTTTCCTTTCTTCCCTTTCTCCCTCCCTCTCCCGTCACCTCTTTCTTTTCCTCCCTTCCTATGTCTGTCTCTTTCTCTCTGCCTTTCTCTCTCTCTCTTCTTTCTCTCCCCATTTCTGTCTGTCCTTTCTTTTTCTGTCCTTTCCCTTTTCCTCTTCCTTTTCCTCCTTTCTTTCTCCCCTCTCCAACAATATCCAATTATTATGATTTTTTTAAAATTTTACCACCTTTGAAAAATTTCTTATACAAACCTTCCTCTCATCTTTCATGGTTTTACACTTGAACTATTACTATAGCCTTTTTGGTTCATCTTCCTGACTCTTCTCTCATCAGTTTTTTCTATCATCCATCTGTTAAAAGTGATTTTCCTAAAGCACAGGTTTGCAATGTTAACCTACATTCATTAAACTCTAATGACATCCTATCATCTCCAGAGACAAATATGGCATTTAAAGATTTTCATAATCTCTTTGTTCTCTCCTATCGTTCCAATTTTAGATTTTATATTCTTCCACACATTCTGCAATTTAGTGATGCTGTCCTTTTTGCTGGGAATTTTCATTAGCTGTCTCTCATGGCTGGAGTACTCTCTTTTTTCATTTCTGCTTTTCTGGCTTCCTTCAAGTCCTACTTAATAAATTACCCCCTTTTGCAAGAAGCCTTTCCCAATTCCCCTAAATGTTAGTAACTTCCCTCCATTAATTATCTCCAATTTATCTTCATAGTTGTTTTCAAGTTGTCTTCCCATTAGACTGAGAGCTTCTTGGGAGCAGGGACCATCTTTTTCTTATTTTTGTATTTCGATTATTGAGTACAGAGCCTGACACATACTAGGCACTTATTAAATACTTGCTGCTATTTAACTCCAAATGAATTTGGCTATTATTTATTCCAATTCTATAAAGTAAAGCTTTGTTTTAGTTTCATTGCTTTGTGAACTAATTTTTGTTAACACTGCAATTTTATTATATTATTCAGTCTAAACATAAGAAATAAAAATGCTTACAAGTAGTTTTTTTTCTAAAATAAAATGTTGCAACTGAATATGTATAAATCTTAAATGTGCATTGAAGCTATACCCAAATATTTATGCATTTCTTAATTATTTTGATGCAACTTTCTTTTCTAGTTTTTCCCTGCCTTTTGTTATTTGCATTTAGAAATACCATTAATTTTTTTTTAATTAAAAGCTTTTTATTTACAAAACATATGCATGGGTAATTTTTCAGCATTGACCCTTGCAAAACCTTCTGTTCCCAATTTTCCCCTTCTTTCCCCTACTCTCTCCTCAGATGGCAGGTAGTCCAATACATGTTAAATATGTTAAAATATCCGTTAAATCCAATGTGTATATATATGTATTTTATATATATATGCGATGGTTTTTCCTTGGAGTCACCCTTAGTCTCAGTTGAAATAAATAATTACTCCAAAATCGCAGCCAGCTGGTAAAAGTGCAAATGTTTATTTCTCCTTCCAAATTTAGCCCAGTTAGTTGAGGCCTATCTCTCTGCCTGGCTCCAAGAGATCTTGCAGCTTTGTCCTTGGCTTCTGCCTCTGCTTTCTTCAGCCTCCAGTCAGCTCCGACTCGTGGCTTCTCAATCTCCAGTCTGTCTCAAGCTCCAAGAGCTCCCTCTATTTATGTGATCTCCCAAAGGTTAACTCTGCCTTCTGGAGGGAGAGGGATTCTGGGTTATCTCCCAGAGTGCTCTCTGGTCCTGAGAGAGATGTGAATTCAGACTAAGCCCTACATGTGTGAACTCCATTGAGTACTTAGATACTTATGAGCTCTCTAAAGGTGTGAACACAAACATTGTTCAATCAGTTCCACTTAGTATCTTGTTTCAAGTTCTGGCCCAAAATAATTCTTTCTAAGATTAAATTAACTCCAATGTCTTAACACTTTGTAAAGGTTCCAACATATATATATACACATTTATACAGTTATCTTGCTGCACAAGAAAAATTGGATCAAGAAGAAAAAAAATTGAGAAAGAAAACAAAATGCAAGCAAACAATAACAGAAAGAGTGAAAATGCTACATTGTGGTCTACACTCAGTTCCCACGGTCCTCTCTCTGTGTTGATGGCTCTCTTCATCACTGAACAATTGGAACTGGTTTGAGTTATCTCATTGTTGAAGAAAGCCACGTTCATCAGAACTGATCATCATACAGTTTTGTTTCCATAATAATATTAATTTTATAGGTTTCTTTGGTATTCTAATACTTTATTGAAATTATTATCTTAGTTTCTTTGGGGATTTTTTTTTTGAGATTTTTTAAAGTAAAACACCATATCATTAGCAAATGAGGATAGTTTTTTCTCTCTTTTTTTGTCTAAGTTTATCCCTTTAGCTTATTCTTCTTCTCTTATTGCTACTGCTACAGTTTCTAGAATAATTTTAATTTTTCTCTGTTTGGGGGAGAATAGTTTACCTAAAATGAAAGAAAAATATTATCTTGAAAACATACATTTGCAAAATAAAAAATGATAAGATAATGAACTGAATTTGTGATTAGAAAATCAGTAAATAAATAAAAAACAGAAAAGGTGAAATTTTGAAAATTAAAGAAGAAATAGATAAGATGAAAAACAAAAACTATAGTCTTGAGCTACAAAATTAAAATCTAATTTTTTAAAAAGACTAACAAAATTAATAAAATTTTAGGTAAACTATTCTCCCCCAAACAGAGAAAAATAAATTACAGAAATAAGCAATGAACAAAGTAAAAAACACCAAGGAGAAGAAATGTCAAAATAAAATTATCAGAATCTACTAGCCACAATTACATACTAGTAAATTTGAGAATTTAAAAGAAATTAAGGATTATCTACAAACATTAAACACATTTCAACATTCATATTTGTGAGATTTTGAGTTCCAAATGTTTCTCCCTTATTCCCTTCTTTCCTCCTTCCCCAAAAGACCAAGCAATCTGATATAGGTTACACATGTATCATTATGTTAAACTGAAATATTTACACATACATAATTTTTCTTTAATAGTCTCATTTAGGAGATTCTTTAGGTCTTTCATCTCTAAGTTCTCCAACATTTTATTTGGTTTGCTATTTTCTTTTTTAAAAAAATCTATTTCTTTTGTATTGCTTGTCTAAATACGAGAGAGAAATCAACGAAATCATAGGAAATGACTAAAATCATTAGAAAGGTAAAATTTTAACAGGTTATCTTTTACAATTATTGTTACTATCTGTATCCTTTTGCAACTCAATTAACTTTACAAATTTGAATCCTAGTACATTTGGTACATAAAGACTTGGTGTTGATAATTTTTCATTGTTTATTGTACCTTTAAGTATAATTAAGTTACTATGTTTTCTCTTGATATTGTGATTTTTTTTTTTTTTTGCTTTGCCTGATAGCAAAATTTCTTTCTCTTCTTTGCTGAATCTTCTGAGACCTTTCATTATTCCAACCTTTCATTTTCATTATTTGTTTGTCCTTATTTAGTCGATTTTGTTTCATTATCTCATTTTAATTCTATATTTGTCTTTGCTTTTTAGGTAAATTTTTTTGCACACAAAGCTTGGTGGAGTTTGCTTTCTGTAGCTTTGTCTTTTTTGATTTCTTAATTTATTTAAATTTAGAATTATAATGTTTACATCTGTGTTTTCCTCAATTTATTTCATTTGTATTGATTTTAAAAAATGCTCTTCTCTTTTAAATCAGTATTTTGTTTCTATGATAAGTTTTACTTTACTACTTTGGTGCTAGTCAAGTCCCCTAGACTGTATCCTGTCCTTCTACTTCCTTTTGACTATCTTATATAAAATTCCTTTAATTTCCTTAATCTAATTTTTTATTTTATTTATTTATTTAGCTTTTTATCCCTCTTTTCCCATAACTTTTCTACCCAGGTAATTTCAATATACCCCCCTCTCTTTAACTTTTTATTTTTAATAACTTTTAAAACTTGCTTTCTGTCCAAGTTTTCCTTTGCTTTCTCTTTCTCATTATTAGTCTTCTCTTTAATTTTTTATGTTTTATTATATGGTTATTTTGTTATTATATTTCACAATTACATTTTAAAATAATTTTTACATTAAAAAAACCTTTGAGTTCTAGATTCTTTCCCCTTTCCCTACCCCTAACCCCCATTAAGAAAGCACATGTAAAGTTATGCAAAACATTTCCATAAAGGTCATGTTATTAAAATAACACAGACAGACCATAGATCTCCACATATACACACACCAAAAAAAAAATACACTCTCAAGAAAAATAAAGAGAGAGAGAGAGAGAGAGAGAGAGAGAGAGAGAGAGAGAGAGAGAGAGAGAGAGAGAGAGAGAGAGAGAGAGAGAGAGAGAGAGAGAGAGAGAGAATGAATATACTTCAGTCTGTATTCAGACCCAATCAGTTTTTCTCTGAGTAAGGATAGGATTTTTCATCATAAATCCTTCATAATAGTTGTGGATCATTGTGTTGCTGAGAATAGCAAAATCATTCATAGCTGATCATTCCACAACATTGCTATTACTTTATACACGTTACATTTCACTTTGCTTGAGTTCACAGAGGGCCTTCCAGGTTTTTCTGAGGGTATCGTGTTCATCATTTCCCATAAAACAATAATATTCCCTCGTAATCTTATCTTCTCTTTTAATCTATTCTGAATTTTCTTTTTACTTTCTTCCTGTTGCTCCTTGATGTCTGAGGATTTGGTAGTATTCCTTCTCATCCTTTCACTTCCCTGTGTTTTATCTTTGAAGTTTTACTCATTATTCCTTCAATTTTTTTAGTATTTTTCTCTGTTGTTTTGTCCATTTGTGATTTAGGTTTGTATTCAGACTCTTTTTCTTATGCTCCCTAAGACTCACACTTGGGCTTCTCCATCTCCTCCAAGGCCAGACTCCCAGGATTGATCTGCTTAGTGATCTCAATTGACTCAAGTTGGGGTCCATAGGGATCAGCAGGATTGAGTCTCCTGAATATCGGCCAGGAAGTACTGATCCCACCTGGTTTTCCAGTAGGTTTTTTTTTTTTTAAAGGCCTGATGTACTGCTTTCTTCTGGCCTATGATTCTGAGAACCATGAAGGGCACATTTTTGACCCTTTCAATTCCCTCCACTTCCTTTCTTCCTTTCCTTCATGAGGCTGGACAAAACTACTTCCATTTTCTTCATGATAAGCAAGGAGGTGTCAACAGAAGCACTGCAGAGGGTCACCTGGGCTCCCATTCACAAACCTGTAAGCTTGCTTGTGTTTGTTGTGATGGACAGATGAGAGCAGGGCATGAGAATATTGGGAGCTATAATTCTTGAGTAAACATGAGGATTTTACATTGTATAAAGAAGTTTTCTTATTATCTAATATTATCACTTGCGATTATATTATATCAAATGTATACTGCCCTTCTTTTGAGGTTTTCAGGCTAAAGATATTTATGGAAAGTGACTATCTTCTCATTTGCTAGCCACATAATCTGACTTGATTTATTATCCAATGTTTTCCTGGGACTCCATCACTTTATAGCAGAACTTCAGACCAGAAGTTGAAGTTTTTGAAGGACTTAGTTATCTTTTTATTTCTTTTTCTTCACCAAGATTTTCTAAACTGAATTCATAACTAGGCAGCAGGAAACTGGTTTGACCTAGCTGCTAGCCATCCCAGAATAACAGGATTTGTAAGAACAAATGAAGAGGGATGTAGGTGTTTATCCCTAGTTACCAAAGGACTCTGAAGGGTGAGCAGATTTTGTGTCTCTCTTACAAGTGTCTAATTATCTAGTAAGTGGTTTTGCATAGAAAGCAGTTATGGGTATTCTAAGCATCAGGAATATGTGCCTTAATCTATCCTTGACTGGAGTCTCTCACAGGACAAAAGCATTGCATAATACATACTAGATGGCCAAGTCAAGTCTTTTCCTAAGGAAGAGTCAGCTCAAATTAATAAAATGAAAACCTTAACACTAAATTTCCTATAGTCCTGTACAGGTGACCATGTTCACACCTCAGGTTGTGCATTGATGATATCATATGAGAACTATATAGTCAGCTGCTATAAATAAAACTCAGAGGTTGTAACCAACCACTTATCTCAACTCTTTGATCCCAAGTATTGGTCATGAGACAGTCCCATGTAATTTTTTGTACTTTCTTTCTGTGAAGTTGCTATTGTCAAATGAAATAAAGTTAGAAGAGACTTTAGATTTTATTTATTAGAGTTCCCTCACTGTACATTTGAGTTAACAAAGTGAATTGTCTAAGGCCACAAAAATAGTAAATAGAGAGAATATGAATTTCAGGTTCATTAATCCCCAAATGGGTACCTTTTCTATTTAGTAAGAGTTTCATATAGTATTTTTAAAGTTTTCTAGGTGAAGGGATTGAATATTTATTTATTAATTACCTACTACGTGTCAGGCACTATGTATTACTTAATTTATCCTTTCAACAACCCTGTGAATTAGGTTTTATCATTATCCCCATTTTATATATGTTATCTCATTTGATTCTCATTTGCTGCCATTTTGCAAATGTAGCAAATACAGGCTGAGAGAGTTCATGTGACTTGCCCAGAGTCACAGTTAAGTAAGTATTGGAGGCAGGATTGGAACTCAAGTCCTTTTTACTCCAAGTTCAACACACAGTAGATACCCTGTGATAGACAGCTGCCACTTAGTAACTAAGTGATATTTGGCAAACTATTTTATTTCTTAAAATTCCAATTACTTCATAGTTAAAAATAAGAATACTTATACTTGCCTTGTCATATACATATATCCACAACACTTAAATTGTTCTTGCAGAATTTAAAAAACTTATTCTCCTTATCCATGAATGGCCAATGAAAAATTCAGTCTTTAAAGTTCTGCATATATGAAAAAACACTGTTGGCAAACTGTTGGTTTGGCCAGCTTGTGATCATTAAAATGTTGTGATGTTTTTCTGGGTCAGTCTGGAGCCCAAATGCTTTTAATATTTATGTGTGACATTTCATTGGATTAAGTTGGAGGGAAGAGTTAAATATATTGTAATATAAATATACAAAGCAAGTATTCTCAAAAAAGTAGATTCTTTTCTACATGGAAATATATTTTTGTTGAAGTCTAATATTAGATTTCCAAAGAATTACTATTTTAAATGGACCCTGGTATATACAGAGATAGTGATGATGATGGTGATGAAGGTGAAGTTAATGATGATGGTGCTAGTTCTGGCTTAAACATAATAAAGTAAGAATAAAAACAGATTTATTTCAAATACAAAGAATAGGGTGCATTAACCTGCTCATATTAGTTTAAAACATGTAAGCCAAGTTCCCTGGAGCTTCACATTTTCATTTAGCATTGCTTGCTGCTTTGTTTCTCACTTGACACGATGACAGTGAAACAGAGGTCCAAGCCTGATTTCAGCAGGTCACTGATTTCTTGATAGCTGCACATTTCCAGAGCATTTTTTCTCTGTCTTGTGTTGCTGTGGGGATGGCTGACTAATTTGCAATCTGAAATCTTGGCTTCATATCTAAATGTATATATTTTTAATTTTAGAGTAGCATAATTGCCAGTATTTGTTTTTATATGACTGTCAAAATGATGAGAAAAGGATTTATTGAGGCATTGCTTATGTATTTATGCCAATCTGAAGACATAATAGAAAAATGAACAATTTTTAAAAAAAATTATTGCCTCATTTAGGTAATGGATTAACTCAAAAGCTTCTAGGCTTTAGGATGTAATCCAGATTCTTTTCCCTTTGTGAGAGAGGTGGTGGCTGGAAGCCAGATTATTATGGAGGTACAAACAGACTTTTATCTTAACGCTACCCACACACTTCAAAATGCGCCCTATGCCCTCTAATAATAAATCTTTTGTGTTAGTTTTAGAATGTTTTTCCTCCTCTGGCACTTCTGGATAACAAGAAATACTGGTAGACCAGAGTATTTGCCTTTAGATAAATTTTGAGGATCACACAAAATCTTCAATGACAGAAACCTAGTAACAAATATATTTTAAAAAATGAACTCCTAGGTCTGGTACCAGAGCAAGAATCAGGGATGAAAATGATTTAATGATTAGTCATTCAATAAATATTCATTGAGTATACACTATTAACAGAGCACTAAGCTAAGGTATCATGGAGGGATTTAAAGGAAATAAGATAGAATCACTAACTTTGGAGAGTATCCAATGTCTTTGGGGGAAAACATGTGCTCATCAAGAATTACATATGAATTCAATGAAATTTAATTAAACTAATGAATCTATTGTGGGCTATGTATTTAGTATGATGCCAGGGTTTACATGTAATATGGGTATGTTGGTCTATGGAGGATCATCAGTTGAAGCCTGAGTAGATATTCCCAGCCATACATTTAAGTATGTAAAGATACTCTACATCTGGCTTTATGTTTTGATGTAGAAACTTGGGCACAGTTAATTTCTAGCCATGATAATTTAGGAGTTACTATGATGTAGTAATGAAATGTCTTCTAATTTACTGTATGGTCAAAAGATTTTATGACTCAGGGGTTCATACAAAAAAGACAATGTGTCCATCTTCCTTTCTCTCTTTATCTTTTCCCTTTGTGGCCATGAGAAGGTAGGACTACATTTTGCTGCCTCAAAGAGCCAGGTAGGGGAAGAATGGCTTTCCTATCTCCTATTTGGCTATCATGACTATGATGACATGGTTATGTATTTCTCTGGTGGTTATTTTTCCTCTGATTTTAGGCAAACAAATGTTCTAAATAGTTATATTCAAAAAGCAATTATTTGAATTCAGATAATCCAGAAATTGCACTCACAAGTGGGTAGATAGAGTAGCAATAGCCACAAGAATTGGCAATCCTGAGATGGATGTGCTGAGTCAGCAATTTGTGGGAATTTCAAGGTCTGGAGAGTTTGAAGAGCAATAGCTGGAACCTTCCCTTCCTAGCACCTGACCATAAATGGAAGAAGGAGAGTATTAGCAGCAGCTGAGTGGTATATTCCAGCATACATTTCAATAATGGTCTCAGAAATGGATAAACCCATCTAGCAGAGTTGTCATACTTTGCAAACACCCACTCCAGTAAAGCAACTCATCCAACACCAATACAACACTGTCCAACAAACTTCATGAGGACTCCACAAAGAGGATAAAGGACTTCCAGGACCAGGGGTTGGGCAACACATCTTTGACTTGCATATTCCTTGTCCATGTGCTGTGCTTTCACTGTACTCTTAACTTTAAAGACCATTCCCCTTGGTTACCTTTTAAAAGCAAGAAGAGAATGTTCACCTATTTTTTTTTCCTGGGGATTAAAAAAAAACTACTGTTCATACTATACTGTATCAGTAATCCCTTTTCTAAAGCTAATGAAATCAAGTGGTTGGTTAATAGTGGCAATTAGACTAGTGAAGACTTTGAGGTGATATCATTAAGAACTTTAGTCCTTCAAGGTTACCCTATGAACTCTGAGGAAAGTAAAAGTCAGCTGCCCTCTGAGAATTCCAAACAATGAGTATAAGTTCAGTTGAGGTGAGCCCCAAAGAGTGCTAAATTGCTCTCCTCATGAAGAATTCAAGTAAGGGGAAGATACTTGTACAAGATATCTGTAATATGAAATAATATATATTCACCAAGGCATTTGCCTATTTTTATGGAATTCAACCAAATAGAGAGCTTTCCTTAAGAAAGTGAGGTTTTTCTGGGAAAAAAAAAACTATTCAAATGGTTGTCCTTGTGATTTGATTAGTCCAAAGGAATAGATGCATTAAAAGCTCAGCCTATCTTCCTTAGACTTGGCAGAATTTCCTCTGACTTACAGAATGTTTTTTTGATCCAGAGTATCTGCCTGGCAAATACAGAAGTAGAAGGGGATGAAATTTATTTTTAGAAACTACATAATTTTAATCCTTTATTGAAATGATTATTTCATTTTGTTTTGTGGTCCACAAGATTTCATTGAATTCTAATTCAAAGTCTGAATAACAGGACTACCTTGAGCTTGGTCCAGTACAGAATAATGAACAAAGACTGAATTAGAAATAAGCATATTATGTTTAGGGTGCAGTGAGAGATTACTTTGGCTGGATTGAAAGGTCCTTGTTAGAGAGTAGTGGAAGATAGATTTGTATAGAAAAGATAGGATTATAGAATGGAGGATCTTTGAAACAAGGTTGAGTTTTGACATCATACTATACTTTTCCTAACTTAAAAAAATGCACTCTATCAAAATACATGCGCACCATAGGGCAAAAAAGAAAATCAACTCCACATCATCATAAGGTTTTCATCACTTCTTGCTTTACCAATGAGTGTCTCCTAATTGGTACCCTTCCCTCAAGCCACATCGATTAAAGCGATTTTTAAAAATAAAAAATCTGACCAGGTTATTCTTTTTTAATTTTTTATTTACTAAATAAATCTCAATAGCTCCTTATTAACTTCTGTATAAGTTATAATGATATATTTGACTTTTAAAGTCCTTTATAATCTGGACTCAATTTATCATACCAGTCTTATTATGCTTTATTACTTTTCTTGCATTCTCTGGTCCTACTAATTTGTTTGTTCCTTACACTTGACTTTCCATTTCACATCTCCTAGTCTTTGAACTTGCTAGCCACCATGGAATGAACTCCCTCTTTACCTCTACCTCTTACAATCCCTTATTTCATTTAAAACTCTGCTCAGTTGTCATCTTTTGCATGAAGCCTGTTCTATGGTATTTCTAAAACTGCTAGTTCTCTGACCCAATTATCTTATATTTACATTTTATATATTTTCTATGTATTTATGTATGTGCATATTACCTCCTCTTTCCCATGATAGTGTAAATTCTTAGATGACAGGACATGTTTTATTTTTGTCTTTCTGTCCCCAATGCTTAGTGTGGTCCCTGGCACAAAGAAGGGGTTTACTAAATACTAATTGATAGAATGATTAATTAAAGAAATCTCTGTCCTTTTTGCTAGACTCCACTGTTCATCAGGTGAGAGACCAGTACAAATAAATGACTGAATTATTGCCTGCTTCTGGAGAGTATTACAATAGAATGTAGTCTTAGAAAGATTATTCTGGCAATGATGTGCAAAAAGTCTTGCAGGGAATAAACTGGAAACAGACCAGACAGGAAACAATGGCTGGCCTTGAAAATAAAAGATAAGCATGATGTATAATTTGTATCTTCACAATAAGCATAGTTTGTTTTTTTTACAGGGCCAAGATAAACCTTTTGAATCTATATCATTATATCAACAATAAATGTAGTTGATAACAGAGGTACTGACACAAATATCTTGATGTATTCTAGATAGTTGACGGAATTTTTTTGGGGGGGAGTGTGTCTAATAATCTCATTGGTATAATGACCTAATTTTCATTTGTGATCTCATTGGTCTAGGAAGTTTCCAGTGAGGAAACTCCCTTTACCAATTCATACTTTTAACTATTCTGTAACTTATATTCTTAGAGAGTTGACTAACTACATAAAAGGTTTAATATTTTGCCTAGGATCATACCAAGTATGTGTCAGAGGAAGTACTTTAATTAACATCATTCTTACTTCAAAACTAGACATTTACACATACCTCTATTCTGGCTTAAGGATCTCCTACCTTGTAAAAATTAATGCTTTCTTCTTAGAATTCTATTATAAAACTAGTTTTTGTGGCCATGTCACTTCTTTTGAATGTGATATCAATATGAATTTCACTGTTGAGTTGCTTAAAAAAAACCCAAAAAACTGCTCTAGCTTTTTCCTCCAGAAAATTCTCAAACTGATAACAACAACAACAAAACTCTTTCTTCTCAGGTACCACTAGATCATCTGTCATTCGATGCAAACCAGGAGCCAACTGCCCCAATTCGCATAGTAGTATTATTAGGCAGCTGTCCCCTTTGTCTGGTGCTGAAGATTCTGCAGCCCCTATTCTTGAGCTCCAGAATCGAAATTCCTCTGGAGTTTGTGGACACAGCAGAGGAGAAAGACAGAACAGATCAGGTAGGCATATCAATTGCTTTTAAGATGTCAATGCTCTTTGTGACAAATGTTCTTATTTATCTGTCTGTGAAGGATGTCACCCTGTATGCAGAATGTGGAAGAGTTAACATATTAACTTTTGAATAATCAAATAACATAGGAATATTTGGGAGATAAGAGGCAGAAAAAGAAGGGAAGTCTAACATGAACATTTTCTAATAGTTGATAAAGTAGACACTGGCACAGAAAAATCTTAAAGAAGATTAAAATATAAATACCTAACAAATCTTAACAAATAATTATTTTCCCCATCTTCAGGCTTAGAGAACTCAACTCCTTTAATATTTTGAGCAATGGCATAAGCCTATTACATTCTTGGTTCTTAGAAGGATAATTTTGTTAAGTAAAAAATAATTAAAGAAATCTCAAGAAATCCATTGGAAATTGTTGTTCTTTATTTGGATTTCATTAACATCAGTATAGACGCAGAAATTAATCACAGTACATTAGGTTATTGTTGTTGGGATATGAGCAGGGGAGACCAGGGTAAAGAAGATAAGAATAAGAAGTTAGTATTTGCACATATGTTATATTACCCTATGCTGAGCTTACATAACATGAATCTTGATTTCTCACTTGGAGTCAGAGTTCAAATTCTGCTTTATATAACTCTGTGATAAGGAATAAACCATATTTAACTTCACAGAGCCTCAGTTTCCTCTTCAACATAATGGAGATAATAAAGATAATACTTCCTAAACCCAAGAATTTGTTAGAAAAACAATTAGCATATATTTTAAATGCTATATTAATGTGAATATCCATAACTATTCATTAGTTCTAGTTTCTATTTTATCCTATTTATTTATTATTATATAATATCCTATTATTATTTATATAATCCTATATTTATATTTATAGAATAAAATTTATTCTATTTTATTCTATTTGTCCTATTTTATTCTAATAACACATCCTATTTTATTCCTATTTAATCCTAGATTTTTCCCACCAGTTAGTTAATTAACTTTATTAAGCATCTACTATGTGCTGGGCATTGTGCTAAATGTTAGCAACATAAAAAAAAAAGCAACTGGCAGTTGCTGTTCTTGAAGAGCTCACAAACTAAAGGGAGAGACAATATGCAAATAACTATGTACAGACATGCTATGTGCAGACATTATAGGGTATTGAATTCAGAGTTAGAGCCATGTTCAAATCTAGCCTCATTAGATTTATGATTCTAAGTAAGTCATTTGACCTCTCTGAATCTCAGTTTTAAAAAAGTATTGAACTCAATAGTCTCTAATATTCATTCTAATTCTGATTGTATGATCCTATGACTAAGCTCATGATCAGCCCTCTTTCTAATCATTCAAACCATTAGATCCTTTTTGTCTTCTCTTTGTTGCCTTCAGCTCTAAAATGGTCAGCTATATTTTCACTAGACTAATAAAAACCCTCCCTCTCCTGTACCTTAACCTTCTGTTATACCTGGAAGGAGTGAATTCCACAATTTTCAATTTGTACTCCCATTCCTGGATTCTCATTCTCTTCCATTGAAAGTCACATTTTTTCTACTTTAAATTTATAATCTCTGTATCCATATGTCTGTCTCTCAATACTATTCAGTCATCCTTTTGTTTTTGTTGAAATTTCCCACAATAGCTATTCTGTATGTTTTAAAGTCAAATTACATTTCTTTTTGTTCACTTCAGACAGGTTAATCTAAATATACTTTACATGAGCTTTCTAAACTTTCATTCTTTCACCTCAAAATTTCTTTTTATTTCCATCATTCCATATTTTATCTTCTTTTCTATTAAGTATTCTGCTTAATAT
Source organism: Sarcophilus harrisii (assembly GCF_902635505.1). Classification (NCBI taxonomy): domain Eukaryota; kingdom Metazoa; phylum Chordata; class Mammalia; order Dasyuromorphia; family Dasyuridae; genus Sarcophilus; species Sarcophilus harrisii. The sequence goes on along the minus strand of NC_045427.1, from coordinate 314,394,967 downwards.
AGAGCTACTGAATGAGTGAATGAGCGTAAAAGCATTTATTAAGCGATTTTCATGTACAACGTATTTTGCTAAGTGCTAGAGATACAAATAGGAAAGCAGAAAACATGTCTGTCCTCATGGATCTCACGGATCAACATTCTAATAGGGAGAAACAAGACATGTAGGAGGTTTCAGCTACAAGTCATATGAAAAGGCCCAAGGTAATTAGGGTACAGTGGTGAAACTGATGGTGATGTGCTTTCTTTAAAGTTATTAACACTGATAAAACCAAACCTAGAACATCCTTCTTTAGGATTATGATCAATAACATCTCAAAAACAAAAAAGAAAATTTGGCAAGATATTCAAACAATCCAAGTTACTCTTATGGGCATTTAAGGATGAAAATGTAAGGAGAGCAACAAACAGCAAAAGAAAAATAGTCTCCATCAAATACAGTAGTGTTATCACACTTGGACACTAACCCTGTAGTCTTAATTGAGCTTGTAAAGGTGGTAAAAATGACAATAAAAGAAAAAAGACAGGAAAAACTTGGACAAAAATGTGATGATATTACCTAGGTATAAAGAATGAGATTATAAATAAATTGGAAAAGCATAGGATAGTTTACCTCTCAGACCTGTGGAAGAGGAAGGAATTTATTACCAAAGAAGAACTAGAAATCACTATTGACTACAAAATAGAAAATTTTGATTATATCAAATTGAAAAGTTTTTGTACAAACAAAATTAATGCAGACAAGATTAGAAGGGAAACAATAAACTGGGAAAACATTTTTATAGTCAAAGGTTCTGATAAGGGCCTCATTTCCAAAATAGATAGAGAATTGACTCTAATTTATAAGAAATCAAGCCATTCTCCAATTGATAAATGGTCAAAGGATATGAATAGACAATTCTCAGACGAAGAAATTGAAACTATTTCTAGCCACATGAAAATATGCTCCGAGTCATTATTAATCAGAGAAATGCAAATTAAGACAACTCTGAGATACCACTCCACACCTGTCAGATTGGCTAGAATGACAGGGAAAGATAATGCAGAATGTTGGAGGGGATGTGGGAAAACAGGGACACTGATACATTGTTGGTGGAACTGTGAATACATCCAGCCATTCTGGAGAGCAATTTGGAACTATGCTCAAAGGGCTATCAAACTATGCAGACCCTTTGATCCAGCAGTGTTACTACTGGGCTTATATCCCAAAGAGATACTAAAGAAGGGAAAAGGACCTGTATGTGCCAAAATGTTTGTGGCAGCCCTCTTTGTAGTGGCCAGAAACTGGAAAATGAATGGATACCCATCAATTGGAGAATGGTTGGGTAAATTGTGGTATATGAATGTTATCGAATATTATTGTTCTGTAAGAAATGACCAGCAGGATGAATACAGAGAGGACTGGCGAGACTTACATGAACTAATGCTAAGTGAAATGACCAAAACCAGGAGATCATTATATACTTCAACAACGATACTGTATGAGGACGTATTCTGATGGAAGTGTATTTCTTTGAACAAAGAAATTTAACTCAGTTTCAATTGATCAAGGATGGACAGAAGCAGCTACGCTCAAAGAAAGAACACTGGGAAATGAATGTAAACTGCTTGCATTTTTGTTTTTCTTCCCAGGTTATTTCTACCTTCTGAATCCAATTCTTCCTGTGCAACAAGAGAACTATTTGGTTCTGCACACACATATTGTATCTAAGATACACTGTGACATATTTAACTTGTATAGGACTGCTTGCCATCTGGGGGAGGGGGTGAAGAGAGGGAGGGGAAAAGTCAGAACAGAAGTGAGTACAAGGGATAATGTTGTAAAAAAAATTACCCAGGTATGGGCTCTGTCAATAAAAAGTTATAATAAAAAAAAAAAAAGAAGAAGAAGAGAGGGGATAGAGCTGCTGTAATCACAGTTTCTCAGACTACATCTGATGCCAATTGTGTCTTTAGTTTAATGCTTTGTTGATTGTCTAGATCTAAGAAAATCATAAAGCAATGTATATTAAAAATAAATAAATGGCAAAAAGAAAGGGAAAATAAAAAAAAGTGATGATATTGAGGGTTAGCATACAATATCTGAACTAAAGGAAGCTATTTAAAATGTGATAAAAAATCTTGGGCTTATTTAATTCTGAGAAAAGATGGTTAATCTATCAACCTATATCACTTCTGTCTTACCTATACACAATCTTTCTGAGTAATCTGCACATGAATCAAGACATGCTTAGTGAGGGTATTTGTAAAAAAAAAATGGACTTTCATAAATTATATTTGATCACAGACGACATTTTTATCTTTTTATGTAGTCTCATTGTGCCTATTGTTTGTTATTTCTGAAAAAAAGTATTTAATTTGTTTGAACAAAAAGTTGCCTTAAGGGCTTTTTCCCAACAATGTGCTCCTATTAATATATCAAAATCATTTTAAATTACTGCAAAGATATAATAAATGGAAATAAACCTTAAGGATCCTTTTATTATAAACAAAAGCTGAAGTATAAAATTAGGAGATCTATGCTTACCAAAGGTATTTACCAGTGTCTTCACAAAGTACAAGAGTGATTCCCTATGGTATAATGTGTTTCCTCAGCTGCATTTCTTTGTGGATACCATTTTCTAGATGGCATCATGTTCTAGAAAGCCTCTCGCAAAAGGGCTCTAATGTTCAAAAAATAATTTGGCTAATTATCTCACACAGAAAAGATCAACTGTATATAAAATGTTTATTTTCCAGACTAAAATATTTATTTGAATGGGCCCTTTTGTCCATCAGTATTTTTCTTAGGAATTGACATTACACGTGGACAATGAGTTGAGTCTGAAGTCCAAAAGAAGAAGGATTTCAGGGAATTGTAAAGCTCCTTTCTTTACCCTTAACTTTGCATAAAAGCAAAAACTCATCTCACCAATGCTAACATTCTACTGGAAGTGAGACATGGAATATATAAACTTCTGAAAAAATTAAAAATGAGCATAACATAGAGAGCATAGGTGATATATGTGATGGGCATGAATAGGTGACTATATATAATTAACAAACAACTTGTAAAAGATGTCAGCAAGGAAATATGTAATAGAAAGAGAAGACAGCAAGAAAATATATAACAGGAAGAGAAGACAGAAATATGTAATAGGAATTTGGACATCCAGACTGCTTCACTGTTACCTTGTGATGTCAAAATAAGTGAGGAAGGCTTCTAGCACATTGGGAATACCTCTTATGGCAAACTTAAGAAGGGGTCCTCAAACTATGGCCCGCGGACCAGATGCGGCACTTGAGGATGTTTATCCCCCTCACCCAGGGCTATGAAGTTTCTTTATTAAAGGCCCACAAAACAAAGTTTTTGTTTTTACTATAGTCCGGCCCTCCAATAGTCTGAGGGACAGTGAACTGGCCCGCTATTTAAAAAGTTTGAGGACCCCTGGAAGATATTATTCCTGAACAGCCTAGGCTAGCTCAATGATTCAGATTGAAGTGTTAAATTGTAATAAAAACACATGGAGACTATAAAAGGTAATGAAAAACAACTTTACTCTTCACAATAAATTAAAATAATATCTTTCAAATTAAAAAATATCAAACAATAATTACTTCTACTACTGTCGCGAGGGCAACTAGTTACATAAAGTCAGAAAGCACTCCTGACAGGCAGGTGGAGCTCTAATAAAATTTCTCATCCCAATTCCCTTAAGATTGTGTGTGTGTGTGTGTGTGTGTGTGTGTGTGTATGTGTGTGTGTGTGTGTGTGTATGTGTGTGTGATTCAAATGAAAAAGAAGTCAGACAGCCTCCATATCCCCTTAAAGAACAACCATCCATGTCTATAAAGCTATCTATCATCTATCCATCTGTGTATTTATTTTGTTAATTTATGCTTAAGATTAGGTCTTCCCATCTTGCCCACACTGATATGGCAGAGGTCTCTCGGAATGTGATTCGATGTTCTTCATTTCTAATCTAGATTTACTTCAACTTAGTTATCTTGGTGGTTCTCTGCTTCTGGGAACTCATTATATTAATGCTAATAACTTAGTTTGCACACCCAATTGACATAACCAACTGCAGCTCAGAATTCAAAAAATTATGAGTCTCAGCTTCCCTGAAACAAAAATAACAGACATGAGCCACCTTGTTCACCTTATTTAGAGAAATATAAAGAAGATATAAGCAAGGCCAAGTAACAAAATATGAATGTGATCAAGGCATCATTTTGTAAAAATATCAGAAAGAGTGCTAAAGTTTGGAATGTGCTAATGCTGGCAAGGGAAACTAAGAAAAACAAAAATTGGGAGAAAAAAAAGAGAATTGAAGAGTGGCTTGAGGATGGATAGAAAGGTGATAAATGACAACACAGAGAAAGTGAGCTGTTTAATTTATATTTGTTTCTGTTTTCTCTGAAAAGAAATATGATCTTTATACTAGAAATGACAAAACAAAAATGACTCATAAAGAAGTGATACCTAAGAAAAGTAAAGTGAAAGAAAATTTATCTACTCTTGATAAAACAAAGATTAACCCAGATTAACTACATCCTTGGATCCTAAAAGAACTGACTGACTTGATTGGTGAGCTGCTCATGATATTTGAAAGACCATAAAAATGGGTGAAATATCACAAGATCAGAGAAGAACAAATGTTGTTTCATATTTTTTTAAACAAACAGCAGAGTCTACAAATTATAGGATAGCTATCTTGCCTTCAATTCTTGGCAAAAATCTTGAACAGATCTTTAAATAGATGATTACTTAATATCTAGAAAGGTAAGGACTGATTACAAAGAACTAGCAAGGAAAAAAATCATTCCAGTTTAGACATAATTTATCTAGATTTCAAGAAAGTTTTTTGATAAAAAGCTTACACTATTCTTGGGGAACTTACAAAGATGCCAACCTAGGCTTATTTAAGATATTCCTTAAAATTGGAGGTTTCCTCAGTTTGTGAGTTGGAGGGGAAGATTCTCACTGATTCCTTTCATTACCTTTCCTCCTGCTTCCCCAGTTACAGTCTATGATCCTGGGTTATGATGGAGTTCTAGATGTACATCCTTTCTATTACTTCTCTCCATGAGTTATGTGCATAGGTCGTTTGAGTGTTCCACCCCCCCCCCCATTCCCAAAACACTTAGGAATTCAAAGGTGAGAAAGTTTAAGAGATGACTATACACAATTGGTTCCATAAAGAAGTACTTAACTTCTTTCATTTTTTTCCATATTCAATAAATTATTATGATTATAGTGCAGTCCATGGGAAGGGCAATGACTAAGAGAGAAGAAAATATGGATCATAGACTTCATATTATAATGTTTTGAAGAATATTCAATGTTATCATTATATTAATTCCATCCCTGGTCAATAACACTCCTTGAAGTGAGCTTCAGTCTGAGAATTCCATGGTGGCTGGGGATTTTGAAAGTTTAGAAAGACTATCCCAAACATGCATAGAATTTATATTTAAGGAGACCAATGATCTGGTGGTAGAAATATAATAGTATGTAGTATTCAACTAAAATATTGTGTTTCATTACTGAATAATTAATAAGAAACATGCAGTATTTCTATAGACTTAAGGAAAGTAAGACTTGAGTCACATAAACCAAAGATGCCAATAGTAGGGCTATAAAAATGAAAACATATGAAAGAATATTGAAAGAGCTATATAAAAGATATGAAGCAAGTTCAGCAGAATTATATGCTTATTTAAAAAACACCTAGTATTTATTTTTAAAATAAAAAAATTGATCTCAGAATTATTTTCCTCCTGTCAGGCCCTCCCCATCCATTGAGAAAGCAAGCAATATGACATGTGAAATCATGTATATGTAAAACATATTAGGCATATTGCAAAAAAATAAAGAAAAATGAGGAAAATGAAAAAGTATGCATTAATTTGAACTCGAGAATTTATCAGTTCTCTTTTTGGAACTGAGTAGTATTTTCACTATGAGTTCTTTTTAATTGTCTTAGATCATTATATTGATCAAATTTGCTAAATATTTTAGAATTGACCATTGTTACAATATGTTTAGCCCTGTTTTGCCTTTTTGTTTGATTATTATTTGTTATGACTCATTATATTGTCCAGGTACTGACCTGGGAGTCACTGTGCTGAGCTTGAAGTCCAACTCTGTCACTCTTTCTGAGGCTCATGTTCTTCATTTGCAAATTGAGATGAGATGATCTCAAAGGTTCTTTTTAGATCTAGAATAAAAGCATATTCTTGATAATTTTTGTCCAATTTTCTATATATAGTCTCAGCCTAAAGCCTCAGAAAAAAGAAGAAAAAAAGAAAAGTTCTAGATTTTAAAAAATTTATTTATAGTAAACTTTTGTTCTTTAAGTTGGTTTAGTTACATAGTGCTCTGGTTTATGTTATATTCTGAATAATAGCAATTAAAAAATCTATCAAATGTGATCAGTTTGGGGGAAGACTAAGTCCTTGCAAGGAGAGAGGAAGCTTCTAAAGACTAATTTGCATGAGAATTGTAATCTGAATAGAGAGCTAAATTTAAGAGAGAAAGAGAGAAAGAACAAGAAACAGAATGAGAGAGAGAAAGAGAAAGAAAGAGAGAGAGAGAGAGAGAGAGAGAGAGAGAGAGAGAGAGAGAGAGAGAGAGGAATTCTTTCAGCTTATCATCTCTGCCTACTCAAACCTTTGAGAAGGAGATGTGATTATATTAGATTGAACTTGCTCTTTGGAGTTCATAGAAGCAAGTGAAGTGTTTTAAATTGTATTCACTGTCTGCTGGTGTAGAGCAGACATTTACTTTGACATTTCTCTATTTAAATTTTTTTTATAATTATTGATTTTTCTAATAAGTTTATCTGAATATTGATATGAAATATTGACTAGTAGTAACTGAAAGGATTTATGTATGTACATTATTTATTTGAAGGGGAAAATCAGTAGTGTTTGATTAGCTATATACATAAAGAGGCAAAGAACAGATGATTTTTGGTTTATATGGGTTATTGCAGAGGTAGGGAAAGGACTGACTCACCTGGGGCTTGAGCCGTGTGAAAGAAATTTTTGTGGATTTTCATTATTTCTTAATAACCCTTATAAGCTTCTCAGAAGCAGAGAAAGTTAAATCATGATTTGGGATGGTTTCACTAAGCTATTGAGTCATTGTTAAACAGAATTAAATGGTACAAGATTTGAAAAAAGCTCAGGGAAATTCATTTCTCTCTCTCTATATGTCTCTCTCTGTCTCCCTCCCTTTCTCTCTTCATCCCTTCCTCCCTACCTCTTTTTTCCAGCCTTGTCTCCCTTTATTCCTCCTTTCTTTCCTTTCTCTCTCTCTATCCCCTCTCTTTTAGCTGTTCTCTCTCGACTGAGAGCTGAAAGGAGCAATTGATTAAGGAAGGGGTGAGCTGGTATCTGGAGGATGTGCTAAGTGAGGGTTTGAGAAAGAATGAACATGTCCAAAAGGTGAGGAGCCATTATGAGGAAGAAGTAGTTTATCCATTCAGCCTCTCTGAACTACTGTTTACACATATATATAAATAGCATTTAATTGTCTTAGATCAATATTCAAATTCAAAATGTAATATCTTATTTACTTATAGTGTATAAAAACTTTAGTAATTGATATTTTGGTAATGCAAGAATTGTTATCTTTATTTTACAGATGAGAAAGGTTAAATGTCTTCTGACTTTGAGTCAGAACTGGGTGATTCAAAAGGTAATACAAGATTTGATAGTGTCTGAGAATCACCATCACAAATGTCAGGCACATTATTTTACAGATGAGAAAACTGAGTCAGTTTAAAAACTTGATCAGGGTTACATATCTGTAATGTCTGAAGATATATTTGAGCTCATTTCTTCCTGACCCTTAGCAATGCTAAAATAAATTCACAGGTGCGAAAACACATGAAAACAAAACTAATATCAGAAATATAGAAATGCTATGTGGATGTAAATCATGATTCTCTGAAGAATTACGATTCCACGTGACTCAAAAGACAATAGGGAGACTTGTGCTGATGGTAACTAAGATGTAAGATGTTCCCAATAATGACTGTATACAAAAAATGATAAAAAGGAGATTATCAAGAAAATGTGAGATCAGAAAAGAGGGTGGGCTGGTCATGTAGCTATAATGTATGGGGGTAACACAGTAAAGGAACATAAGTGGACATTCTGATAATTGTGTAATTGTAATACACAATTTTTGTAGTTTTTTGTAATTGTAATACTCCACAATTTAAAAAATCTGGAAGGGGTCTCCAATATATCAAGGTAGATCACCATGAAATATCTTTGGGGATGGTGTATAGAAAATTAATACAAGTTGAGAAAATAAGACTGGGTTATGTCCCTGATATGTCACTGACAACACAAGCCCATTTATTAATGCTAAGTAATTTTTTAGGGTTACATACCCATGTGAGTTAGGATTCTAACTGAGGATTTCATGACTCCAAGCCCCAAACACAGAAGTCTTTTGTAGCTATTGAATGATTTTTTCCCCAAAATGCCAAATAAGATAGTTTCTATGTGTTAGTAAAGTTATTCTTTTATCTCCTAAATCTATTACAGTTTTCTTTTGTCATAAACTTTTAAATTTGTTCAACACATTGCTCGTTCATCATCTGTATTTGGGTAAAAGTTATCTTTTGTTTTCAGTATCAACTACTTATAGACTACCACAAATTTTTTACAGGCCCTTTATATCTACCTGGGAAAATTCTAATCAAGTTTATTTTGCAAATGTAGTTATGCAAAACAGAATCTGCTATGTCTTCTAAGGAATCTTATGATAGTTCTTGTACTGTTGTAGGAATTACTGCTGGTCTCATGCTGAGAAGTTTGCCCACTGATGTTAAAGGGACTGTGAAAATAAATAATAATAGTAATTATATAGTACTATTTAAGACCCAGTGTTAAGTGCTTCACAAATATGATCTCATTTTTATCATCACAACATCATAAGATAACTGCCATTATTAGTCCTATTTTATAGATGAAATAAGTTAGACAATAGAGAAATAACTGGCCCCAAAGTTACACAGATAATAAATCTCTAAGACTGAATTTAAACTCAGGTCTTTCTGATTCTAGGCTTTGGTGCTCTATCCATTGCACCATCTAACCACACAAGTATACTATAAGTAGAATTGTAAATTGGTTTAACCATTCTAGAAAGGAATTTAGAATTATACACACACACACACACACACACACACACACACACATTTGCTGAGGCAATTGGAGTTAAGTGACTTGCCCAGGGTCACACAGTTAGGATATGTTAAATACTTGAGGCCAGATATGAATTCAGTTCCTCTTGACTCCAAGACCAGTGCTTTATCCATTGCTCCAATCTAGCTGCCCCAGAATTATAATCACAATATCTTTGTGCCACATGGCAAGTCTAATAGAATATTATTACAAAAACATATATCTTTGTTTCCAGGGTGATTCTGGGGTTATTTAAGGAATATTGCAGTTTCCTGAAAATAATCTGATCCCCTTCCTTCCTCCTTTTTGATTTCATGCTTAACAAATTATCCATCTGTAATGTGAGTCTCACAGATTCATATTGATGAACAAATTCTGTTAAGTTGTTCATCCAAATGCATGTTGTAATCTGGATAATAGGCAGTTTATACATACTCAGTTTAAACTAGAGATGTCTAGCTCATAGTCCACATCACTCCCTGAGGATGGCCCAAACTAAATTAAAATATAATTTGGAAATACTTAAGAAAATTTAAAAAACTGCTACAAAACATAGATAATATCAATATATGGGTTTTTGAGTCAATAATGTTCATGTACAATTTAGTGGTTTCCATTTCTATTTGAGTTTGACATCATCAGTCTAGAGGACTTTACTATCTATGGGAAATATTCCTTTTCCTTGTATTCTGTGCTAAACAGGGAAGAAGGCTTTGAGCTTTTATCTCACTGTTTTATGCCTCCTGTTATTTACATCAAAGAATTCTTGAACAGATATTTATGTTGTTATGTTTTGCAAGGAACTTTGAATGATTTTGATGAATAAATATGAAATTCCTTGTTGGAAAAGAGTCCTAAAATGGGTCTTTTCTGCCAAATAAAAGTTTTTTCATACTCAAAAAACAAAATGAATTCTCATAATCTCTGTATCTCTAAGTCGATTACAGAATAAGAAATATGTAAACTATAGTTGATCACTGCTCATGAAAGTCTGCTTGTTCTCTACAAATATCATTATTGAATATGTTTTAAATTATGTAAAAGTGATTTTCAAAAAGATTTTGTATAGATAGAATAAAAGGCATAAAGATTAATAGATAATTCTTTAAGTTGGCATTTTAAGGATATTAACGGAGTTTAGATTTGCCCCACACTTTTAGTATCTTATGCCTTTTCAGGTATCTTTTATATTGAACTCTGAAACATCTTCATAATTTAGGTCTTATCTGTCCATTTTTTCTTTCTTTATTCTTTTTCTTGTCGTTTCTATATCCCCTAAAAGCTCATCTGGGTTGTGATGTTACATTCCAAATGTAATAGTTCCATTTTTCTTGATGGAGAAAAAAAGTACATTTAATGATTTTCTTTTTACAAATACTCCTTTGTAAATTGTATTATCCTCCTTCCACTTTCATCCTTGAATGTCTATGGTATATCTTTGTTTGTTTGGATATCTTATTACCAAACTATTTTTGTTCTCATTTTACCCTCTACTGATTCTCTGGTCTATCAGACAGTAACTACTCAATCCTCCAATAAATTTCTTTATAAGATTTTTTTACAAATGAATAAATATTCTAGGTTGGTGTTCCCTCTGACTGCCATTCCTCTCTATTTCATGAATAAGTCAAATGTTTGCTGATCAAGGTACCTTCTCCTCTTTTTATTGTGGCATTAGATTTACATAGACTAAGTTTCTGTGTAAGTCTATGTAAGTCATTTTAAGTGATGTCATAATTTCTTTTGTTGATTTGTCTATTTGCCAATTTGTTGATTTATTGCCAATTATTATTTAAATAGTTCAAAAAGTAGTTGATTTTAATATATGTCATGTTTTTTGCACTATTATTCTTGCTTTTTGCTCATTTCTATCTTGGTCCTAACAAAACAGTGGTCCGACTGTCAAATGCTCAAATGCTCAAATTCGTTCAGGGATAAGTTAATTCGATATCAATAACAAGTCATTTCCTGCCCGTTAAAGAGGTAATGACTGGACTTGTAGCTTCATTAATGTTAGGAACTTCTGGAATCAATGTGAGTTGGCACTTTCTCTTATAAGACTTATAATCATAGTTACCTGAGAGGTTAAGCCCAGAATGACATAGGCAAATTGTGACAGAGACAGGATTTGAATCCTATTCTCCTGGTTCTGAGGCTGGCTATCTACCTACCATGCCACATTGTCTTTTTGTCTGCTAAAATGAAAATATACTTCATTTTAATGAACTAATCAAATCAAATCCAGCACTAATTATTTTCTCAAAAAAATGGATTCAGATAATCTATACATTTTTTGCTTCTCTCACTCCTTTTTCCTGAGTCATGTTTTATCTATATTTCTTACCATCCTCATTATTTCCCACTTTTTCACTAAATTTATGAAATGTCAGAGTCCACATTGATTTAATTTGGAGGCTCTTAACAAATTCTTCTTGAAATTTCTCTACCACTTTATTCTTAACCACCAATGGTGATACATAAACTAAAATATTTGTGACAGTTTTTTTGCAAAATACTTTTTATTTGTATTGCAGCATGAGCAGACATGGGATATAATATTTTTTGCTGCTTTGGAATTTGATAAATTCAGTTCTGCCAACTCTTTCGTTTGTCTGTCCTCTGATCCATTCACACATATAGTTGTAACTTCCTTTTTTTATTATTTTTCCTTGTAATGAGAAAGTCAAAATTGACGTGATTCAGCTTCTCTAATAGTCCACTTGGTTAAGGAACTCACCTTTAGTGTACTAACATCCACATTTTATAGACAGTCAAAAAGCTGATTCCTAGCACTATGGTAACTTTCATGATATGTGAATGTAGTTCAATATTATGATAAAATAAGAAAAGATGAATATGATGAATCCAGAGAAGGATGAAAAGACTTAGGTGAACTGATACAAAATGAAGCAAGCACAATAAAGAAAATCACATACATATCTGTAACATACATTTGTATGTATTCTATGTATATACACATAAACATATGCATTTATATATACACAGATAAAATTTTCCTGATAACATTTTTGCATGCATATGTATTTATGTATTTTATATTCACATATGTATGTTATTTGAAGCCAACATCAAATGGAGGGAAAAAAAAAAAAGAAAAGTGATTGAATGCTGTAGAATTATAACAACTAATTCTGGCCCCAAATAAGAGATATAATATGAGAATATACTTCTCTTCTTTACAAATATGGGAAACTATGTGTGTGGACCACTACTTATAAAATTGGTCTTCTATCTGTAAGTTTTGCTGAACTTTTTTTCTTTTCAAAATTTTCATTATATGAGATATTTCTCTGGAAGGGGAAAGGTAGATATTGGGAAATGTACATATTATAAAAAGAAAATCTTTAATAAAATATTAAATAAATTAAGAAAGATGACCAATAGGTAACAGATTATTTTGGTCACAGAAAATCAGAAAACTCTCTCTCTACTTAAGATGTGAAAAAGTTAAATTAACATTGTTAGAATACCTATCCCAATGAAATCAAAGATCTTTGAAATATTGGTACTATTAGCCATATTAAGTCATATTAAAGTAGATATAATTTTATGGTTTACACAGAACTTTCTTTACAACAACCTTGCCAAATAGGTGGAAATAGGATGTCCACATTACAAAAGAGGAAACTGCAGATTTGCTCTGGGAATTTATTTGATCAAGATTACTAATTTAGTAAAAGACATTTTGCAGTCATTAATGACTCCTAGTTACCAAGAAATATTACTTTCTAAATTGCAAATATAATCATGGGATAAAGGGGCTAGATTTTAGATGTATATTGTACTTTGGGAGGGTTAAGAATATTAGTGCCTTTGCTGGGAAAATTGGAAACTAATATGGCAGAAACTAGGCATTGATCCATACTTAACGCCGTACACCAAGATAAGGTCAAAATGGGTTCATGACCTAGGCATAAAGAATGAAATTATTAATAAATTAGAGGAACATAGGATAGTTTACCTCACAGACCTGTGGAAGGGGAAGGTCTTTATGACCAAAACAGAACTAGAGATCATTACTGATCACAAAATAGAAAATTTCGATTATACCAAACTGAAAAGTTTTTGTACAAACAAAACTAATGCAGACAAGATTAGAAGGGAAGCAATAAACTGGGAAAATATTTTTACAGTCAAAGGTTCTGATAAAGGCCTCATTTCCAAAATATATAGAGAATTAACTCTAATTTATAAAAAATCAAGCCATTCTCCAATTGAAAAATGGTCAAAGGATATGAACAGACAATTCTCAGATGAAGAAATTGAAACTATTTCTAGTCATATGAAAAGATGCTCCAAGTCATTATTAATCAGAGAAATGCAAATTAAGACAACTCTAAGATACCACTACACACCTGTCAGATTGGCTAAGATGACAGGAAAAAATAATGATGATTGTTGGAGGGGATGCGGGAAAACTGGGACATTGATGCATTGTTGGTGGAGTTGTGAACGAATCCAACCATTTTGGAGAGTAGTTTGGAACTATGCTCAAAAAGTTATCAAACTGTGCATACCCTTTGATCCAGCAGTGTTACTACTGGGATTATATCCCAAAGAGATTATAAAGAAGGGAAAGGGACCTGTATGTGCACGAATGTTTGCGGCAGCCCTTTTTGTAGTGGCTAGAAACTGGAAACTGAATGGATGTCCATCAGTTGGAGAATGGCTGAATAAATTGTGGTATATGAAAATTATGGAATATTACTGTTCTGTAAGAAATGACCAACAGGATGATTTCAGAAAGGCCTGGAGAGACTTACACGAACTGATGCTGAGTGAAATGAGCAGGACCAGGGGATCATTATATACTTCAACAACAATACTAGATGATGACCAGTTCTGATGGATCAGGCCATCCTCAGCAACGAGATCAACCAAATCATTTCTAATGGAGCAATAATGAACTGAGCTAGCTATGCCCAGAAAAATAACTCTGGGAGATGACTAAAAACCATTACATTAAATCCCCAATCCCTATATTTATGCACACATGCATTTTTGATTTCCTTCACAAGCTAATTGTACAATAATTCAGAGTCTGATTCTTTTTGTACAGCAAAATAATGTTTTGGTCATGTATACTTATTGTGTATCTAATTTATATTTTAATATATTTAACATCTACTGGTCATCCTGCCATCTAGGGGAGGGGGTGGGGGGGGGTAAGAGATGAAAAATTGGAACAAGAGGTTTGGCAATTGTTAATGCTGTAAAGTTACCCATGTATAAATCCTGTAAATAAAAGGCTATTAAATTTAAAAAAAAAAAAAAAAGAATATTAGTGCCTGCATGAGTTGCATTTTATTTTGCTTTGAAAATGAGGTAAGAATAGTATCACTTGTAGCTCTGGGTTAATATAAAACCAATTTGATCTTGGGAATCTGTCTCTAGAAATGTTTCTCTTTGACTAAATTTTTATGGCGAGGCAATTGGGGTTAAGTGACTTGCCCAGGGTCACACAGCTAGTAAGTGTTAAGTGTTGGAGGTCATATTTGAACTCAGGTCCTCCTCACTTCAGGACTGGTGCTCTATTCAGTGCACCATTTAGCTGGCCCTTCTGGATAATTTTGCCACTGCTTAGACTAAAATTCTAGGGAAATGTCTAAAACAAAGCTTAAATATGGTTTATTTCTAGAGTTTTCCCCAAATAGGCAGCAGGCTATTAAATCTTATTTAACATTCAGCATACAATTTATTTCCTTTACTACAGAAAATGCATAACACAAAGACTTTTTCTCTTTACTCCTATATAGAAGTGAAACACAGAAAGCACAAATTTTTCTTTCATATTACATTCCTTTGGTCTTCAGCTTTAGCTAATCTTTGGTAAAATAGCAAAGGAATATCTGCTTACTTTTAAAAGACTGCTTCTAATAAACTGAAGTGATATTTAGGAAATAAAATATCTTAATGTCATTTTTTTTAATTCAAGTAATCTAATATATATTTTCTCTCCTTCTTCAGGAGATGAGGGGACACAGACCCACCCAGACAGCAATAGCCAAGAAAACAGAATTAAGACTCGGTGTCAGTCATGTGCATCTCTCTTTCTCAAGGTCATTTGGGGATTTCTGATCATTTTGTCTGTCTCTTCCTCTTGGGTTGGAACCACGCAGATTGTAAAGATCACATATAAAAACTTCTATTGTCCATTTTTCATGACTTGGTTTTCCACAAATTGGAACATTATGTTTTTCCCAGTCTATTATTCTGGACATCTAGCTACTGCTCAAGAAAAGCAGTCTCCAATTAAAAAATTCAGGTAAGTTTCATTTTAATGGAGTATCATTAAATGATTTATAATCTGAATTAAGATGCCTGAGAAGTAGCATGGCATGATGGATAGAGAGCCACACTCAAAGTTAGGAAGATCTATGTGTGAGAACTGCCTTGGACACATACTAGCTGCCAGACTCTGAGCAAGTCATTTAGGAGAGCTAAGTCATGTCTCTCTGTGCCCCAGGCAACTCACAAACACTGTAAATAGGAAAACATTTCTGGATTTGCATTGGTAGAGGGAGTTTTAATAGTTAACAATATGAACAAGAATTTGGGTAATGAGTACCATGAGCAGAATTCAGCTTGAGCTCCTGACCCTCTGGTCCACAAAGAGATTAAAAAGCATCCCAATAGTGTTATTTTGTTTTATTAAAATGGGAACTTTGCACATATGAGCACTACTCTGCTGGCCAAATATATGTGTGTTGTTTATATGAAAGAGACACACATATATGGAGAGAGAGACAGTCAGAAAGACATAGAAAGAGACAGACAGAGAAAAAGAGACAAAGAGACAGAGACAGACAGAGACAGAATCAAGAGAGGAAAACAGAGAGACAGAGACATAGAGACAGAGAGAGCACTTTACCTGTTCAGTAATCTTTCAGCTAGATTAGATTTGTAATTCTATAATTCTAGAAGAGGTTTAAGGTTGTGAGGGCTTGTGTTTGTTTTATAATTAACCAGGCTTCTGTAGCATTCGTCTCAGAGAGCTCAGTCAACATAGCCACTAATTGAATCTATGGCTTCCCTATAGCTGTACTCAGGGAGTCTGACTAAAGAAATTATTAGAATCCAGTATCTGCACATAAAGAAATCCAGAATTATAGTATGATATAAGGCCATTCAATGCTTTCTTAGCATTTTACTGATTTTGGCAGAATGGCTGAAATCTTAACTTTTTCTTTGTCTCAGTATTTAGTGGCAAAGGAGAAACTGATTATTAAAATCTGAGTCATGCAAAACAAAAATTTCAAAGAACCAACAAAAAAGTTTGACACACAGTATGGCCTGTTTATTATTTAGTGAAAATACTTCACAGATTCAGGTTAGTTGAATGTGTGTGTATGTGTATCCATTTATAAAGACTTAAATTATCACAAAAAGGAACAAAAATTAAATCACTAAAAGTTCTTTGCAATTAAATTGTAATTGGCAGCTAAAGATAATTTTGTATTCAATTTCCACTAAAATAAGTACAATCTTGGAATATATATTTTATGACTATGCTTAATATAGTAATTATAAGAAAAATTAATATAAGAATTATAAGTAACTATAACATAATATGATTATATGAGAAATGTTATACAATATGCTAATTGTTATATAATATTAATATAATACTTATATATACCTTTACCCATATCTAAAATAATTTTAAGGTATACATATGTGTGCATATGTATATTTGTATATGAGTTCCTACTCTACAATTCCCACAGTTTAGTAGTTATAAGCAGTTTACCAAAAAAAAAAAAAAAAGTCTGTGAAGCACTTCCAGAGTACCACAAAGAAAATGAAATCAGTTTTGTTTGAAATTATCTACTTATAAAAAAATTGTTTGGGTTGTTTGCTCTTGACTGGAAACATTACCTTGGGAATGAACTTCATTTCCTCCATCTGTCACGTGTCTGATTAACTCAGAAGTTCCCTTAACCTGTGGTGTAACTAAACATGTTCAGCTGTGAATTTTGTTGGAATGAAGCTTTTTTTTGGGTTATTTTTAATAGTATTTTAATTTTTTTCTAATTACATGTAAAGACAAATTTTAACATTAATTTAAAGAATTCTGAGTTTCAAATTTTCTCTCTCCTTCCCTCACCTCCCCATTCCCTAGGATGGTAAATAATTTGATAAAGGTTATATAGTGCAATCATGTAAAACAAACTGGCATATTGGAATGAAATTTCAATGTGTTTGCAATCAAAACAAAGGACTTGTGTCAGCCACAAAGTATTTGCTATGAGAGAATATTTTCCTGGTGTTCTTCTTCATGTGTAGGACAAATGTAGTTAGAAAATTCCTAAAGCTTTGATTCCTGCTGTCTCTATTTTCATAAATGTCACCTATCAAGAAGAGAAGAAGCTGAATTCTCTTTCATTTACTCTGCTGTTTGAAATAAGAACTTGGATACTAGAATTAGTCAATGTAATAGGGGACAGAATTTATGCCATTTCAGTTTGTGAAATCACTTTCTCTTTTGTAGCATGAAATTGTAGATATTTATTATAATTAATATCAGAATAATTTTCAACAATGTATTCAAGACTACATGTTACAAACTGTTACAAACTCTAGATTATCTGTTTGGGAAAGATCCTGATAATTGAGTCATGTATGCAATTTACTTGTGTTATAGAATAAAAACCACTTTTTTTTTTTGAAAGGCAAGACTATTCAAAGCTTAAAAAACAATATCAGGTGGCCAAGCTAAGGAATACTATTTGTTTAGGAATTAGCTCCCATTCCATCTTCAAAAATACAAGTCTATCAGTCAATAAACATTTATGAAACATCTATTATTAATTAGCCAAGATGGTGGATTAAGGGCAACTGCTTAGCTTAACTCCCCCAATCTTCCTTCCAAACAACTTTAAAATAATACCTCATAGAATTTTAGAGCAGCAGAGCAAAAGTTGGGAGTGAGATATTTTTCTGGCCTAAAGTGAAGAGATTGGAAGGAGAATTCTGTATTATTGGGGTGGAGGTCTATCATCAGCCCATACATGTAGCTGTGGCTACAGCAGCTTTGCGAGCTCTCAGCCCAAAGATGGTGACGGGATCTGAGAAAGATTATAGGGGACCTTTTGCTGGCACTGAGTAAACTGATTGGCAACTCTATTGCACATAGTCAGGTCTGGATCTTAGTTCCAGGAGGGAGAGAAGTGCTGGTGGTTAATCACCAGGAAGCAGGAATCCTATTATAGTACTAAATCAGAAAAAAGCTCTAACATATGAAGCTGTAGAGAACCAGGGGTCTTTCCCTAGTAAAGATCCAAGTGCAGATCAGGACAGCAGGATTACATCACTTTGAAAGCACTAAGAACTGGAAGACTCCCAAAACTAGCTTTGAAAATAGCAGCATAAAATAATCTGAAGGCAAGGCTTATATGAATTGATGCAAAGTAAAGTGAGAACTAGGAAATCATTATGCACAGTAATAGCAATTGTAATGATGATCAACTATGAAAGACTTGGCTATTCTGAAGAATACAATGATTCAAGACCAAAAAAAGTTCTATCCACTTCCAAAAAAGAAAACTGATGAAATCTGAGTATAAATTGAAATATAATTTTCTTGCTTTCTTTGTTTTTTCTTGCTTTTAAAAAATATGGCTCACATGGACATATGTTTTGCGTGATTTCACATATATAATTAATATCATTGCTTGTCTTCTCAGTGGGTGGGAGAGGGATTGGGAAGGAAGTAGAGAACTAGGAACTCAAAAAGTTTTTAAAAAATAATCTTTAAAATAAATAAATAATACATTGAAAAATGAAAAGAAAAAAAAGTACCTACTATGAGCCAGGCATTGTGCTAACTACAGAAAAACACCCACTCTCTCTAAATATATATTTACATATAATTCACACACATATATGTATAACACAGATACACACATATATAACAGGCAGCAAAGAAATACAGTGGATGGAGCTTTGGGTGTAGAGTCAGTTAGACTCAACTTCCTGAGTTCAATCTAGCCTTAGACCCTTACTAGCTGTATGACCCTGGGCAAGTCACTTAACCCTGCTTGCCTCAGTTTCCTCATCTCTAAAATGAGCTGGAAAAAGAAATGTCAAACTGCTCTATTATCTCTGTCAAAAAAAATCTCAAATGGGGTCATGAAGAGTTAGTTACAATGGAAAACAACTGAAATACATACACACACACACACACACACACACACACACACACACCCCTATATATATCAGTCAGAGAAAACTTTTTTTTGGTACTACTCCATGATCAAAGAGTCAGGGTATTTTTAGAATCTCATCATAAAAATCTCTCACCTCATAGAGGCAAGAACATGAAATTAAAAGTTACCTAAGATTCACTTAGATGTTTGGTGTTCAGTTAATAGCCAGACAATTCAGCTGAATTGGGAGATTTTGACAGTATGATAGGAACAACAAAAAAGCTTCATATTGAAAATTTTAAGGAAAAGTTTTACAGAAATTTTGGAACTTTAAGGAGAGTGATGGCAAATTATCTGGATTCATGGAACAATTGTTTCATGCATGTCTACCTTCTATGTTATATTCCAACTTTCTTTTCCTTTGTGTATATATATAATATATATATATTTGGCTAGATATTCTGTTGTTCCTTTCCCAGGAATGGTGTGTTTTATTTAGATCTCTATGTGTAAAATCCATTTAATTTATGAATTTTTTTCTTATAGGGCTTAAGTATCAAAGATATCAAGGTGGTATAGAATTTTTAGACTTGTAATAACAATGATTAAGAGAAAGAAGTATAAAGGAAAAAGAAGACTGCTGAACAATATCAACTCAGTCAACAAATAGCCTAGGCTCTCTTCTTTTACGTTCTCTTAGCTGACTTATAGGGGAGGAAAGAGAATCCCTCCTTTTAGATACATTTCCTTCTTTTCCTGTGTTGAAACTCTGAAGGAGGAGAAGGTTCATACAAACAAATATTCTAATAAAGAAATTGAATACTGCTTTTCTTGTCAATATAGACAGAATATCAGGTTGGGTATGAAATTTGCCCATAAGCTTGTCCTATAGGATTTTATTTTGGGAGGAGAAAGGAAGGAATTTTTAAGAAATAAAAGGTCTTAAGTTATCTTCTGTGTGATTCTAAAAGATAGGATGATTCTGTAGCTATTAGGAAGAGTATAAATTGTAGAAGGTGTATTCATGCAAAGCAAATGATTTTTTAAGTGAGACTTACAGTATACTAAGGGTTCCTAAAACTTCATCAAAGGCCTTCTGCTTTCATTTAAATTCTTGCTTAAGACCATTAACTTCTAGGAAAATTATCAATTTTCCCTTTGTAAGTGTATATGCCTCTCTGTGTGTCTGTGTTTCTATTTAGAAACTGTCTTTCTTAGCTTTTGGATTTGATTTATTTCTGCAATAAAGTTTTCTTCTCAAGTCAAATTTCTCTTTGAAAACCATAGCTTGACTATGCTTTCTAAGACTATGCTTCCTGTCCAGTAATCTTCCAAATCAAGTGAAGTCTGACAAATTTTCTGGATCCAAATTTAATTATCCCCCAATAGGTCACTGGAACTTCAAACAAGTTTCCCTATTTGAAGAGAGAATGAGTTTTGGAGTGTGGAGTTGAGTATTAATTAAGTAAGAGTGAGGACAGAGGGATGGCAAGAAATTTTTACAATGAAACTTCATATTTCAATACAATGTGGCTTTCAAAAAGACTTCACTTTATGTTAATGGACTTCCTTTTGTCTAAAAACACTGGTCATGAATTATTTAATTTATCCTTACCATTTCTCTTTGAGGTAAGTCAGTTTATATGTATTGCTTCCTTCTGAAACAATTGCTAGAGTAAGCAGTAAGGGCCATGGAAATAATCTTATGAGCATTTGTGAATCTGGAAGTGTAAACTGCTACTTGCTTTGAAACCAGCAGTTTTCTTAAGTATAACTTGAGTCTCAGTATATAGAAGTAGAAACTATATTTATGTGCACATCAGTTTTACCATTTTGAATGAATTGGCTAATAAGCCAATTTTCAAATTTCAAATTCTACTACAGATACTCAGTCCATCAGAAATCAAGCAACCACACCATCTAATTAAGTGTTTTTAAAAAATGAAATGGAATTCATTTATTGACCCAAAATACTCATAGCAACATCCAATATTCTGGTTGATTCCAAGAAGTTGAACAATTTGTGTTTTCTCATTTGTTTATTTTTAAGATGATTTATGTCTAAAAGCAATACGATATTTAGGCTTTATCATTGTCTCTCTACCAAAAAAGTTCTAATGGTACATCCACACCCATGTCCTCTCTTTCCACTCCACACATGTAAAGAAATGTTACAGTGACCTGAGATTATAAAACTCCATCTCTTTGTGTGGTATATTGACAATGATGATGGTTTAGACATCAATTATTTCTTTTATTCACAACCTTAATATGCATTAAATGATACACAAAATTAAGATTCTGTTCAAATTTCCGTTTTTGTACTATTCCTTGAGCACAGGAAAAAAATCTTCCCATTGCCATTGGAATCCTCCAGTTCTCTCATTGTCAAAAAAACCCCAAAATACAATAAAACAAAAAACCAAGAAACTACCAGTTACTGTCATTGTCTGCCCTGCTTTGGTATTGAACAGGAAACTGCTATGATAAGTGACAAATGGCTACACCTCTGATTTCAAAAGCATATCTAGAGGCTGCAATGCTGGTTCTGTTCCTTTGGAGATCTAATGCTCTTTTTATCATGAAAACCTCTGAATGACCTGTTACCAGTAAAATGGAGAATTGGGTAAACATGTTTGCAAGATAACTGATTGTTTATGCATATGTGTGTTTTTCGCCCAAGTTATTCAATCATGAATGTAATTTTGTGATTCCATGCTCAAGGAAACATGAAGTCAAATTCTATTTGAGTACTAACCTCTTTTCTCTCCTAGGGAATGCAGTCGGATTTTTGGTGAAGATGGTTTGACGTTGAAGCTCTTTCTTAAAAGGACTGCTCCCTTTTCTATCCTATGGACTTTGACTAATTACCTGTATTTACTGGCTTTAAAGAAACTGACAGCCACAGATGTCTCTGCCCTGTTCTGTTGTAACAAAGCATTTGTCTTCTTACTTTCTTGGATTGTGCTGAAAGACAGGTTCATGGGAGTAAGGGTAATGATATGTGTGATTTTCAAATATGCTACTTTACTTAGTTGTGAATTGATAATATCATAAGATCACAGATTTAGGACCCAAAAAGTTATTAAAGGTTGCCTTCATTTTATAAATGAAGAATTGAGGCTCAGATTGACCAAATGACTTCCAATGTTTAATGTGGTATCCAGCACATAGTAGGTGCTTGATAAATATTTATTGAATTAAATTGAATCATACTATTAATAAGTTGCAGGGGAGTATTTAAACCCAGGATCGCTGTCTCCAAAACTTGTGTTCTTTCAACTATATCTCTTTACCTCTCATTCTGGCTTATGTTTTTTATGATGCATTAAGAATCTTAGCTCTTATGATATGAAGTGAGAAAAACATGATAAACATTTTCAACTGTGAAATTAGTTGCACAATTTCAATAAACCTCTTTTTCTCCCTTCCTCCATGTCACCTTAAAAAATGCACTGAAATCTCTTTCCAAATTAACCATTCTCTGCTATTTTAAACAGATAAGCAAATATTCTTTTTAATGATAGCTTTTTTATTTTCAAAATACATGCAAAGATATTTTCAACATTCATATGTGCAAAATCTTGTGTTCTAAATTGTTTTCTCCCTCTCTTCCCTCCACCTCTCTCCCCCAGACAGAAAATAATCCAATTTATGTTAAACATGAGCAATTCTTCTATACATATTTCCACATTTATCTTGCTGCACAAAAACAATCAGATCAAAAAGGGGGAAAACTGAGAAAGAAAAAAGAGCAAGCAAACAATGAAAAAGGTGAAAATTCTATGTTTGTGATACACATTCAATTCTCATAGTCCTCTTTCTGGATGCAGGCGGTTCTCTCCATTACAAGTCTATTGGAATTGGCCTGAATCACCTTATTGATGAAAAGAGTTACATCCATCAGAATTGATCATCATATAATCTTCTTGTTGTTGTATACAGTGTTCTCTTGGTTGTACTCACTTCACTTAGCATTAGTTCATGTATGTCTCTCCAGACCTCTCTGAAACGACCCTGTTGATTGTTTCTTATAGAACAATAATATTCCATCACATTCATTTATCATAACCTATTCATCTATTCTCCAACTGATGGGCATCCACTCGGTTTCCAGTTCTTTGCCATTACAAAAAGGACTGCTACAAACATTTTTTGCACATGTAGTTCCTTTTTCCTTTTTTTGGATCTCTTTTTTACAGAACCGGTAGAGACACTGTTGGATCAAAGGGTATGCAGAGTTTAATAGCCCTTTGGGCATAGTTCCAAATTGCAGAATGGTTGCATCACAATTCCAACAATGTATTAGTGTCCCATTTTTCCCACATCCCATCCAACATTTATCACTATCTTTTCCTGTCATCTTAGCCAATCTGAGAGATAGGTAGTGTTACTTCAGAGTTGACTGAATTTTTATTTCTCTAATTGATAGTGATTTAGAGCATTTTTTCATATGATCAGAAATGGCTTTAATTTCTTCATTTGAAAATTGTCTGTTCATTTCCTTTGACCATTTTGCCAGGAACTCCAACTTACTCCATACTTTTGGATGCTAACAGTTCTTGGAAACTCAACCACTCACAGTCTCCCAGTGACTGCCATTTCTGGGGTTGGGAAGATTATATGGTGTTGCTGGTGATTGAATATTACTGTTCCTGCACTGGAAATCCTTAGGGCCAAAATCTTTTTTTTTTTTTTTTTTTTTTTTTTTTTTAGATCTCCCTTCTCTGACCTGTATGCATCTATCTTTCTATTTCTCCAAAAAGAGTATCAGGTCTATCATTTTTCTTTTACAGACCCAGTTAAAAGGGTGACTCAAATCTTCATTGCTGATCAAATAATTCCTAGTCATTAAAGATTCAAGCACTTGACTCAATGAGTTGTAAGTATTGAATATGTAGACCAAAAAGATGACCTTTAATTTTTTTTAAAGAAGGGAGCAGCAATCACCACAATACTCCAAATGAGGAAATAAAAGGTGTCAAACAAAGGCAACTTTATCAAGTTGACCAATGAACTTATCAGTCTTCTGGGGAATAGGTTTGAAAATGGTACTTTCTGAATAATAGAATCTTAGTTGAAAAGAAACTAAGAGTACAATTTATACCTGAGTAGGAATTTTTATAATAGACATGGAAAATGGTCATTTAGTGTCACTAGAAAGCCTCTAATAAAGGGAAAACTACTACCTCCTGAGCTAGTTAAATGACTCTAATTATTAGACAATTATGGCATGTTGCTTATATTTAATAAATGCTTATTAGTTAGTTTATTATAGAATTTTTATCTCAACCCTAAATCAGCCTCTTTCTAGTTCTGTCTTCTGGAGACCAAACATAATGAATTGAATCTGATGGGATGAGTGAATCAATGAGCATAGCACTGGGCATGGAATCACAAAAACCTGATACTAGTCTCAAATACTAGCTATATGACCCTGTTTAGATCACTGAACATGTTTGCTTCAGTTGTGTCATCTGAAAAATGGGGATAATTATAGCATTTATCCTCTAGGGTTGGCATGAGGATCAAATGAGATAATAATTGTAAAGCATTTAGCATAGTGCTTGGCACATAGTAGGAGCTAAAAAAATGTTAGCTTCTATTATTAATCTCTTTTCCACATGACAACCCTTCAAATGGAAAGAATTAAACAAGTATTTATATAATACTTATGTGCCAGGTACTGTATTAAGCTTTTTACAAATATTATCTATTTTGAGATATAAATATTAATTAAAAATAGGAAGCTGTGGACAAGGTCTTGTATTTGAAGTTTAGTGCCTGTGATTGAATACTGACTTTGATTGGCCTAGTCATTTAGTCTCTTTGGGATTCAGTTTTTTCAAATTAATAAAATGGGAGGGAAAGGATTGAGATAAATGAACATCCATTTCTAAGCTTATATTCCTACAATCATGTCCACTTTAAATCTTTTTTTCCAGTTAAAGGTGATACTAAAGAAGTGGCGAATGTTCTTTATAGAAAAGCATTAATTATGGAAAACAATCATATGAATCAATAATAGTCACTGGGGTGAAAAAATTCATACTAAGAGATTTTCTAGTAACTAATCTTGGAATTAAGACTCAAATGGAATTAGGCTGAAATCATTTGTGAACTCAGTTGTAAAAGAGATTCTGGCTGCCTCTATCACTGATGAATCTTGACCAATGTCAAGTTGGTTCCATGTAGACATAATGGAATCTTTGCTTCCTTACTATAAAAAAATTGAAAGCAAGGAGGAAAGATATAAGGAGTTATGTGGATGTTCCCAGCATGGTCAAAAGGATGATTTATATTCCAGAATATAAACCATTAGGTTTCCCCATGAGAAAATAGCCATGTTATACTTGAGGTTTGTCTTTCTTTTTTTTTTTTTTTTAAATTATAGATTTGTATTTCCAATTCTCCACTGATGAGAGAAGCATTGTATTAAAAGTCCTATTTATTTAAGATACTCCAGACAAAAATAATTCCCCCCACATATTCCCCCACATAAATTAAGCAGTGTAGAATAAGTCAATGAATGAAATCAAAGGCTATAAATGTGAACCTCAAGTTTGCTGCTTTCTGGTTTGTGTTATTTAACCTCTTTAAGACTTGGTCTTTAGATAGTAATTTATTGAGAATTAATAACAGACATGCTGATAGAAGTCATATTTTCCTGTTTAACCATCATAAATTGCTTCATTTCTTACTGTGAATATTAAATAGTGTCATATTCCAAAAAAATGTCAAAGTGAAATTTTAATGATGCTGCTCATAATCAGGCCATGGTGTATGAGAAATTTCAAAACATATTCAGCATTTTGTCTTTTGACAGCATCAGCATTTCTTTGCCTCTGGAGACCTCCTGAGAACATGCATAATTAGGTCATTTGAGAAATTAAAGGAGAAATACAGTTCCAACAACATAAATACATCTACTACTTGTCTCCTGCATCTATAAATAATCTCAAAGTATAGTTTCTTCAGAATCCATCCAGTTAGACTGCTTTCTTCCAGTTGCTGGATTTGCCTTCAGACATTTGGCTGAAAAGTATATTTTTGGTTCAAACTGTTGCTCCAGTAGCTGAGAAACAGATGGCTAGCCAGTATCCTCATTTGCTTTATTTCAAGGTGGTCAAGAAAGATGATCAGGCCCACCTGTATATGTTTAATGCCAAAACAGATTCATGGGCAGAACCGAGGATGTTTGCTGTGATAGTTGTGGTAAACACGAATTCCATATAGTAATGTAGTTTGCCAGAAAGCAATGCTCATAATCTTAAAATTTAGTGATTAGTTTGTTGATACAAACTATGAAACATAAACTCCATAAAGCAGAGAAAGATGAAGTATGAAATGTTTAGTTTTCTGTTGTGAAAAGGAAGTCACTTTTACCATACTCGTGAATATTTTTCACATTCAAAGAGTATTTTTGAATAGTAATTGAAACTAATTTAGAAAGTTCCATGACAATTAGCAAGCTCCATGGAAATTTAAAATTGAAAAAAATATCTTAGTACTTGCTATATGCCAAATGTACTATATATTATAATTGGAATTTTTCAAATTCACAGTGACCAGAGGTTACAGCTTAATAAAATATTGATCTCTGAGAAGAATGTTTCCCACATTCTGCGGCCAATTCCACTTTATTGGAAACTGAGTTTAAAATGTAAAAATCAAAACATTTCTTCTAGATCTAGTGCCTCTTTCTAAGTCTTTTATTATTGAGGAAATTTTTTCTCTGACATCCAAAGCACCTCCTTTTTTCTACACAAGGAAATAATTATATATAGCTAATAGTAATAGTAGTAGTAGTAGTAGTAGTGGTGGTGGTGGTAGTGGTGGTAATAATAGTAGTAGTAGCTGTTGTAATTAGCATTTATATAGTGTTTTAAGGTTTGCAAAGTCCTTTACAGATATTATCTCATGTGATCCTTATAATTCTGGGAGGTTCTGTTATTATCAATTTAATTATCAATTAAATCAATCCCAATTTTACAAATGAGGAAGTTGAAACACTAGTTAAGAAAGTTTATTAGGTCAAAATTGAATGCAAATCCTTTTAATTCCAGGTCTAATCCTCTATTTACTGTACTTTGTTACTGCCCCCTAAATAATTCAACAAATACCAACTATCTTAAAGAATGTTAATATATAAATGGTTTATTTTCAGTTCAGCACCCACACATTTTTCTGTCGTTTAAGGATACAATAATCATTATATAAAATGCAATTATTTAGTTTTAGCTCAAGATGAGGTATGGAGGAACTCAAGAGACTTACATGGACTTCCTTGAATATTTCTGCTTAGCCTATTTTTTTCATGAGTATCCTATATCTCATAGTTTTCCTATAAGCAGGATTTTGGGGGAAAAAAAAGGATTATGATCAATTTATTTATTATTCAAAATCAACTGGAGACTTGGAATTATTTTCTCTTTCCTTGTTCATTTTTACTTGGATAGTTGGCTAGGCATATAACCTTTACCTGCTATACCTTCCTATCCTGCATGATTCATGTCCACATCCTTTTATTTATTTATTTTGATATTTCATAGAAGACCAACAAGCTGAAGAACTTCTTTGAATTTTCTTTTCTATCTATTTTGAAGGTGTCATTTAACATGGAACTATCATATGTATCATCTTTAATCCTCATTCCACAACTGGTACACTCCTTTTACTAATCATACATATCTTTGATGATTTTATTTGTATACTTTCTTGTATACCAGTCATCATTGATAATATGAATACATGCAACATATGTCTTCATAATGGCCAGTAATTTTGATCTTTCCAAGAGCTTTATTTCATGATTTGAAGCCATAGTTTATGACCAAGATAATAGCAGTATTTACAAGATGATCTTTCATGACTTAAAGCATAAGACCTTCCTAGCTGTTCTCATTGCTCTAAGTATCTACAGGGATTGTAAGAGCCAGAGTTAATGAGAGTGTGAAAGAAATAAAATTTTGTCTTTTGGCTTTCAATCTCAAAAGAAAAGACATGCTGTTCCAGATTCTCTTCAGCAAAGGTCCCCGAAGGGAGTGGTACCTAAAACAAGTGGTAGAGATGGCACCTTGATCCTCCGTCCTCAGAAACACAAACGTGACGCCTCTGCAGTAGAATCACTGACTTTAAAAAATTGAAAACACAGTGCTACTTCCCAGATGATAATAATAGCTAGAATTTACATAGTACTTTAAGATTTGCAAAGTGCTTACAAATATTCCATTTTATCCTCTCAATAACCACGTGAGATAGGTGTTATTATATTCTCCATTTTACAGATCTGGATACTGAGGCAGGTAGTAGTTAAGTGACTTGCCCACAGGTGAGATCAGATAAATTCAAGTCTTTACTCTAAGTATTGTGGTCCTATTCATTGTAGTATTTCTTAATCCAAATATAGCTCACTATCTGTAGCAATCCATGTTCAAGTATATTAATGGACTCAGTGAGCTGCCTGCCTGCCCAGTTGCTTATAATTAGAAAATATATATTTTTCATTTATTTAGTTTTCTGGCAATGATGCTTATATTGATTTCTTTTGAATAAATATCTCACTGGTATTCCAGGGACTGGAACAATCAACAATGAACAGCATATGTGGGACAGAGTTTGATATTTTCTAGGATTCTTTTTATGTTATAGTAAATTAGGGCAATTGCTCTATACTCTTTGGGGAATATTATGAAAGTCGTGCCAAACAATGCTTTAGGAAAGCATCTAGTGAAGGAGAAACAATCTCTGATACCACTGTCAAAAAAAAAATTAAAATCTGAATTTCTTCTGAGGTTTAGCCTATATCTTCCCTTATCTGCTTTAGTAGGTAGTGATATACTTTTCTTCTCCCTATATCAGCCTTTCATGAAACATTTTTCTTCAAAGCTACCTGAGAAATCCATTTTAACTTGATTTCACCTAAATAAATATCAAGGGGAAAAGCAATGTGATTTTCATTGTTTGTAGCTCAGAATTGGCAGAATGTCTAAACTCCTTATGATAACAGCCCCATTTCTTTCATTTCTTTTGCACCCAAGTATTTCTTTAGATTTTTGTAGGTCTAGACTCTTTCATGATTTCGTTGGACTCAGTTCTAGCATCTAGTGAAATTTAATGATCATGTATGACAGGATATTTGAAAAGATTTTCACAGAGAGAACAAAAGAGTAAATTTTTTTTTAATCTTTGCTAATTCTTTTTTTTTTTTTTTGTAAATATAATCTATATGTTTGGGGTTCTTAAAGTTTTCTCTATTCTCCATTGCTCTTGGCTAATCTCTACCCACACAAGAAATAAAACAAAAATATTTCTTTCCATTCATTTTACTTCTGGGGGTATAAAGGCTTTAAACCATAAAAAAATGATCTCCCAACTGGAACCAAAGTCCTTTTGGGTCCCAGCAAGTTTCAAGAAGTAATATTAATGACAGGAAAAAAGATAGACATGATTATTCATTCAGATCTTTAAGATTCTACTGCACCTTTCTTTGGGGGTGTATTGTGCAAGAAGGGGACTGGCCTATTAATAAGGAAGGTCCAACTGAATGTGCTATTTTAAGATATGTTTGTTTTTTCAAAGAAAAGAAGCATTGATAGTTCTGTTGATTTTATTAATATTCTAGAATCACCACATGATGAGGGTGAAACTCAAGGACCTATTCCAAGGACTGAAGCTAGGAGAAGGCAGAAACTATGACACAAGAAAGAAATGCAAAAAATTATACTATCAGGAGAATAAGATGAATCCTTTTCCTTTGGATAGTATTGTTTCTGTCTGGGGATATTGTGACTATGTTGACGTGATTGCCCCAATGTGTTTTGAAAGGTTAAAAAATTCATTTGGTAACTTTATGATCCTCATACAGCCAAAACATTTTCACCAACTGAGAGTTCTTCTATTTTAATACAATTCCTTTTGAAGATTTTTCCCTCTTGCTTATTTTTAGTTTGCTTTGTTAATTTTTTTACATCTCCATATTTGTGTACAAGTTAGAATTGATTGACATAATTTAGAACCCAAGCAATTGAATAGTTTTAGAAATCCTTCAGAAAATATGCATTAATTTATGAAAATCTTAGAGAATATGGCACTGGACCTAGAGTTGAGAAGACTCAGGTCTTCAAATTCAAATTCAGCCTCAGACACTTACTAGAACTTATGATTCCAAACAAATCATTTAACCTGTGTCTGCCTCATTTTCTTCATCTTTAAAATGAGGATAGTCATAATATCTACCTTCTCAGGGTTAATTCAGTTTTACATTTATATTATATATCACATAAATTTATATTATTTAAATATTACATATTTATTAAAATATTGTAGAGATAAATGTTATTTTTATTAATAGGTATAGATGAGCACCAAAACCAGGTTTTATCCACAACATTCAAGCTAAGAATTTCCTATATACAGAATCTTATTGGTTTGAATGCAAAAGAGAAAGTCGTATGTTTTCTCACCATCCCCAATAAGGACCAGTTTACCTCGCTTTGTGATAAATAATTGGGCTATAAAAATCCATGTAATCTAAATCCCATGCTAAGGTTATTCTCTAAAAATTTTAATTGCATGTTTTACAGTCTACATTGATAAAGCAAAGGAATACTGTACAATTAATTAATGTACTTTGGATAGTTTGAATTACTGATTGAGATCATTAAAGATTTATATCTCATATTTTGTCACATTATCCAAATTAGCTAGGTTCCCTTTACAATCTGATTTGCAGAAAAATTCATCAAAATTACTTTGGATTAGAATCTGATCATGTAGAAACTGATCTTTCAGATACTTCTGTGAATGAAATGAAAATGTAATAAATGTGTCAGTCTGCCTTCTTCCCATGTGACTTGTATGACCTATAAATTACTGCACATGAAGTGAAGAGAACTTTCTCACAATGTTTCTTTTTTGGAACTCAGTTTACAGCACTCTCATGCTCTCTGTAATGAAAATACTATTCTCCATTAAGGCAGTCAAGACATTTGGTGTAATAGATGTGTCAACTTAAATAATCTAATTCTTCATGGGCACATGAACTATAATGGTGATGAGTATCTTCAAAGAGATCACCATAATTTTAATCTAAATTACCATAGAACTAATTGTATTTTGCTAATTTTCAATTCATGTCCATAGAAAACTCAAACTAGAATTGTCATTTATAAATTCATATTAACTAATGAACAATCCCTAAGAGATGTGATATCATGTTTCTATGAATAACATTATGTATAAATTATATTTCTCACTTTACATGGTTCTGTAGTCTATTTGCTCTTGTTGGCCATGGCACTAAAAAGTAGCTCTAGAGACATTTTAAGGGTTTTGATATGAATTACTAAGTTGGCATTAATTATTGAGTTTTAAAAGATCATAAAGAATCAATGGCATGATTTATTAAATCCACATCAGAAATAATCATTCATATATTTGATCAAAATAAATATGGGTGGGAGGTATCAGGAGAAAATGATGTTTATATAATTTTTTTCTCTGACCACTTTCTTTGAAATAATTTAATAAAATAAATGTTTACACAACTACTTAGCTAATTTGCCATGTTTTTAAGGTTGAATTAACTCCCAAGTTGAGGGGTAATATTTGATGCCTCTTCATATGATCTTATAAACAGTTGTCTCTGATAATCTATTAAAATTCTTATTTGAGCTAAAAATCCTCAAAACAAAAGAGAGGATAATTCTGTGAGGTTTTCCATATTTACTACTTCTAGGTAATCCCCTAGCCATTTTTATTTATAAGCTTATTACTTATTTTTGGAGATTTTCTTTGACACCTCGTAGTGTATGCATTACATTCTAGCCCCTATAATTTGAACTCCAGTATAATTAGAACACAAGTCTTGTAGCTTATTCATTCAGTGTGAGAAGTGTCTTGTATCAAAAAGTCCTTCAGATGTTATCTTATGAAGAGAGTTTTTCATTTCTGATGAGATGGCTTTTATTCTGTGCCTTTTGCCAAGTGTTTTCCCTGTTCTTCACATAGGATGCTTGACATCAGTTTTCAGTAAGACCAAACATATGCTTGCTCTTTGTGGTCATTAACAAAGTTGTTGTCTTCTGCATCAGCTTCCTCTGAGCCTATAATTATGTAAATATAGGACTACATCTGTTCTAATAATTTCTCAGTAGTATCCAATTGGGAATATGGGTATTGCATTTATGGCAGTATAATTCACAGAAACAAATGTTTTATAAGATAATACTCAGAACTCAAATTGAAAACAACAACAACAACAACAATTAGCATATGGGCTTTCTCAGGCTGTACAAGAGCTTTGTCCAGTTTGGAAATTTCATTTTTTAAGCCTTTCCAGGTTGGTGTGCCCAGAAACATAACTTGGTCTAAAAGGAAAGAGTATCAGTAGACTTACTATAATGTTGAGTTGATTGAGGCTAAATGATCTATGGATGAAGATAGGCTGGAGGTAATTTGCTATTCCAGGGATGTTGTGAGGTTCAAATGAGATAATGGATATAAAATACTCTGTAAATCTTAAGGGACTATGTAATTTATAGTTTTTATAATTGTTATTAGCCTTAAGTCACCAGACCACCAGTCTAGTTATGATTTAACTCTCTAAGCCTTCCACTATCTCTCTGCTGACCTCAACCAATATCTATAAAAAGGAATAAGGATATACTGCTAAATTTTTACCATGTAAAAATAAACATGCACTTTTAAGTTTAGTTTGCATTATAAGACCTTCTTGAGTTTAGATAATCAACAAAATAATAAATCAAGCCCTGATCGGTACCTTTGTGATTTTTAAGTTGTAAGTGAAAATTTCACAGTGGGTTCCCACAAGCTATTTTAAGCTGGCTCCAACACAATCTTGATGTTACCCATGACTAAAAGAATAAAATGAAGGTACGCTTACTTGATAAGAAAGAAGTCAAGTTATATCACTGATTCCTAGAATTTCATATTCATACACATATTCTTGTTATGAGCTTTTTTATTTTTATTTTTTATTTTATTTTTATTATGGGCTCTTTGATTTTCAGCATTCTTTGCTATATGGGAATTTGGAAGAGATTTTTAGAGCAGGGTTTCTTAAACTTTCTCCACTTGTGATCCCCTTTTGCCTGAGAAACTTTTACATGACCCCAGGTATGTAGGTATATAAAATGGGTATACAAATAAAAATTTACTGATCATAAATCATAATGTTACAATCCCCACATTCAGTTATGAGACCCCATATTGGTTTGCAACCTATAGTTAAAGAAGGTGAGATTTAGGGGATATTTGGCAACTTTCATGTGATCCTAAGGGACAATTAGATTGTGATTTTCTTGTGTTAGGAAAAGCGATACCCAACTTCTCTGTCTCCATCTTTCATTTGGCAGATAGTCGCTGCAATAATGGCTATCACAGGCATCGTGATGATGGCATATGCAGATAATTTTCATGCTGATTCAATCATAGGAGTGGCATTTGCTGTTGGATCTGCATCTACGTCTGCTTTGTATAAGGTATGTGATGAAGCTTCATCTGTTAAGGTAAAATAAATTTTAAAATACAAAGAAAATCACAGAAAGGAAAATATAGGGATAGGGAAGGTGGAGAGAAACAAGGATTTATATAGTACCTACTATATACTGCGCTAAGTTCTTTTTACAAATATCTCTTTTGATGCTGAGAACATTATTTCATTGGTATAAAAATCTTCTAGAGAAGACTCGCTCTGTTAACACAGGCACCTTCTCTGTAACTTATAGTTTTAGAGAGTTGCACAAAGCACTAAGAGGTCAAGTGTCCTGGGGTCACACAGGGTTACACAGAGAATAGGTTTAAATTGCAACTGTGACCCAGGACTTTCTAGTTCTGTGTCCAGTTTTCCATC
The DNA here is from genome assembly GCF_902635505.1 of Sarcophilus harrisii. Classification (NCBI taxonomy): domain Eukaryota; kingdom Metazoa; phylum Chordata; class Mammalia; order Dasyuromorphia; family Dasyuridae; genus Sarcophilus; species Sarcophilus harrisii. Next base: position 314,360,738 of record NC_045427.1, on the reverse strand, counting down.
CATATAAGATAAATAGGTGAGATAACATCTTACTAGGCCATTTTGTATTTTTATCAGGAAATATTAATGTAAGTTGTGCCATCCTTATAGTTTATGGCATCTTTATCTTCAAAGTCCCAATCTTGATAATCTTTTAATTAAATGACATATGCCTGCCTTCCTTCCTTCCTTCCTTCCTTCCTTCCTTCCTTCCTTCCTTCCTTCCTTCTTTCCTTCCTTCCTTCTTTTCTTCTTTCCTTCCTTTCTTCTTTTTTTCTCATTCCTTCTCTATTTCATTCCTACCCCATCTTTCTATTGTTCTATCTATTTCTTTCTTGTCCTCTCTCCCTCATCTTTTCTCTTCATCTCTTTCCTACCTTCTGGGGGGAAGAGGTGAGAGGAGGAAAATGAATTCTTGATAATTGAAATTTTAAAAAATTAATTTATCTTTACATTTATATTAGCAGCAAATAAAGAGCAAAACAACTCTCTCTGATCCACAAAGATAGTGTCCACTATGTACTCATTATTAATTCTTAGCACAGGGCTTTCACTATCATGAATGGAAATCCTATACAAAGAAATCACAATAGACTATAGTATTGAAGATAAAGAAACACACAGGGTAGATCTAAAATATTTTCACCAAAGCTCTACTTTAAAGAGACTGCTTTTTTGGCTGTACTTTAAATGAATGTACCATTTCTACTGCCCTTGATAGTTAGTTGAAAAACTACTCAAAAGACTAAAAATTCTCTTTATGGAACTTCCAGCTGCCTATTTTTGACTCCAGTAATACCACAGCTCAGAGAATTTTCATATTGATATTTTTTTGTTCAATGATTCCATTTGAAAAATTGGGTGAGTCTCTCCTGGCTCAGCATGCATTCTTGACTTTCTTCTTAACTGGGACTGTCCTGAGATTTGGCCAGTTTCATATAATCTTACTAGAGAAAACATAATAAGACTTTTAGAGTAACAATAATACCTGATATGTTTTATGAATTTGATAGCCAACCTGTAGAATTAATGTTAAACTATAGGGCTATAGATCTAAAATCTAATCCATCTTCAGACCCTTATCAGCTGTGCAAGTCTTAGCATCAAATTTCCATTTTTGTAAAAGGGTGCACCTACTTTGCAGAGCTGTTCTGATCAGATGAAAACATGTATATAAAATTCTTTGAAAACTTTAGAAAGCTATTATAATAATTATTATTTTGTCAGCAGTGCTATTCTGGTGAGATTACATGTTCATATCAAAACAAGCAAACAACAAAAAAGTAGATCCCATGTTTTAATACAGAAAATCATACTACCAACTCTAATTGGAATTTTAAAAAAGATCAGGAACATTCTTGATAATCATTCCAGGATTAAGATAAAAAATAGGGAAATTAAGGAAAGAAGACTACTGGGTGTAAAATATGGATTCTCCTAAGTTTTAATTTAAGGCTTCAGCCAAGTTCATTAGTTACCCAACCAATCAATAAACACTTATTAAGTGCCTGCTATGTGCTATGCTAAGCACTGGAGATATAAAGACAAAAAATAAATACAGTCTCTGTAGTTCTAATGTGAGACAATACACACACACAAAAATCTGAAAGTGGGGAAGGAGGAAGTGAAGCAACATGATAGAAAGATTAAAGGATTCTAGCTGAGGATGACGGGAAGTGAAGAAATTATTGACCTTGGTACCCTTTATCACAAGACTAATATTACACAGAAAAAAATAAAAATTAATTTTAAAGATACATGCAATATTGGTGTGGGCATTTTGAACTCTCTGGAAGATAAATGCCATATACATCTAAGGCATCATTACTCTCTCTTGATAACATGATGACAAGGTCTTCATGTAAAATACAGATTTCCATGTATGTCAAACAGAAGTGAATCTCCTATGCTTACAGGGAAGAGTCAGTGACCTCTCAAGCTATAATTGAAGAAAGATTTGAGAGATGATGATTTTATGGATCACCTAATCTATCAATAACTTTTTGGTGAATTCATGGTGATAATTAATATCCTATGTATTCAAATAGAACATGGAAGTTTTGTAACATGTTCTTTTTTACATGAATAATATGGCACTTTTTACATTTAATTTTGGGCCAGCTTTAGAAACATAACTAGCCCAACATTTATTAAGGGAAAAGGGAAAAGGAAGGAAAGAAGCATTTGTTAGTTACTTGTTATGGGATAAGCTTTACTAAATGCTTTACAAATGTTATTTCATTGTCACATACTATGTGTCAGACCTTTTGCCTGGTACTGGAGAAATGGAGCTTGATCCTGACCTAAAGAAGCCTACAGTCTGAAGAGGAAAAAAGACTTGCATACATTAACTGATGGCTGAGTAATGCTTTCTCTCATTCCAGGTTTTATTTAAGATGTTTCTTGGAAGTGCCAACTTTGGTGAAGCGGCCCACTTTTTTTCCACTTTAGGTTTCTTTAATTTAATATTCATCTCCTTCACACCAATCATCCTATATTTTACCAAAGTGGAGCATTGGTCATCTTTCTCAGCCCTACCCTGGGGCTGCCTCTGTGGAATGGCAGGGCTATGGCTTGGTAAGTAGGCAAAGTTGTCAGCATTCACCTTGAAAAAAGTATCACTTAAAGATGTTAACATGGAATTTTAAGAGAATTTTTCATTTAGTTATTTACAGAGAGGTTGTGGAGAGAGGACCAATTTTTTGGATGGTAAATCTGAGAACTGAGAATTAGATGACATAGCCAAGTTTTCTTGGAAAAAATCCAAGGAATAATTTAATAATTATTCTCTTTTCTTAAAAATAGAATGTATAGTAGAAAAAGTGCCAGAGTCAAGAGAAACCTGGATTCAAATCCCACCTGTCACTCTTATTTACTATGTGATCAAGGTCAAGATTCTTAATCTATCTGTCATTTACCCTCATATTACCCCGATTCTCCCCATATGGACCAAATCACCAAATCTCTGTGGGCAAATAAGTTACTCAGCTTTGTACCTCCCTCCCAGGAACTGAGTGGGATATATATATATATATTGTGTGTGTGTGTGTGTATGTAAGAGAGGTATCTCACATACTTCAAACTGAAATTAATGTAATCATGAAAGCATCTTATGATATCTTTATCAGGTAAGAATATTTTGGGGTCATAAAATCTACGAATAATTCCTGAGCACATCTATTGAATGAATCGATCAGTTGAAGGTATACACTAAAAATGAATAAATTAATGAGGCTACACAGGCATGGTCTACCCTGTAGAACTTGAATAAAACCGCAAGCCAGTTTGAAACCTCCCATTCTAATAGCAGACCAGTTTGGTTAAGCCCTTAAGAAGGAATCCCTTGGGAGAGTGGAAGAGAAAATTTCTTGACCAGAATACCTTGTGAACTATCAAAGGCCAGAAGATTTGGACTTCCCAATGGATCTAATAAACTTCCCAATGGAGTTGATAGTAATATCATAGGAACAGCAGTGGCCAAGGACAAATTTAACACAGTTTGGAAAGGCAATTTTAAAACTCTACAAAGACAATGGCATTCAGAACTCAGAAGAAAGCTATAGAGAAAAGGGGGATTTCAAGAAAAAATTTTGAAGAGAGGAAAGGACTTCCATCCAACTGGGAATTGCCCCTTTGCCATATGTGTTCTTTAGGCTTGAGCCTGTCTTCTCCAAATGACCTTCTGTGTATAAGAAGTGAGCCAAGTCTTAGACTTTTGGGGTAAAGGGAAATTTTTGTATCAGTTGTTCTTACATCATCTCCATAAATGCTCTTTTCTAAAAGCTAATGAAATCTGTCTGGTAAACAGTGAGGAACACAGGGGGATATGACATATTAAAGGTCCATAAATGATAGTATAAAAACATCCCCAATTTCTCAGCATTATTCCTAGGACCTTTAGGAGATAGTAACCAACTGCCTTTCAGTGTGAGTAGAAGTTTGGAACGTGAAACCAGAGAGGATACTACTAATGTAAGTGCAAACATATTAATGTCAACAAGTGTTGGCTTGTTGTTGGCAATCATTTATTAGATTTAGGTATAAAAAGAAAGACAAAAGAAGTCTCTGTCCTTGAACCCACAATCTAATGAGAAAGGCACTATGTAAAGAAACATGTACAAATAAGTTTTATACTGGGATAATTAGTGGGTAATTGCAATGAGAAATCACTAACATATGCAAAATGAATACAAGCTGCTTATGGGAGAGAAGGTATCTGGGGAGTGGAAAGTGAGGTCAAGAAAGACTTCTTGTAGAAGGTGAGTCTTGAAAGGAAAGTGATTTGAGCCATGTCTTGAAAGTAAACAAGGAATTTCAAAAAATGGAACTGAGAGTAAAGTCCATTGCAGGCTTGGAGGATAACCAGTGAAGAGGTATGTAGTTGAGAAATGGAATGTTGTATGTATAGAATAACAAACATGTTCAGGATGGCTGCATTAAGGGTAGTGAGGTAATGTGAGGATATTAAATAGACAGGGAGAAGTCAGTCTGTAAAAACTTTAAATAATAGAAGAATTTATAGTTTATCTTTGAGGCAGTAGGAAGTTTGTTGAGAAGGAGAATGATATGATCATCTATATGCTTCAGAAAAATTGTTAGAAAATGGATCTGAGGAGGAAGAATTTTGGAGCAGTGAGTCCAACTAGGATACTATTGTCATAGCTCACATGATGAGATCCTGAATTAGGGTAGTAATTATATGAATAAAGAGGAAAATGAAGAGGAGAATACCAGAGAATCTAAGAGGATTCTTGGTGATAAGATTTTGTGAATGAATTGGAGTGAGAGGATAGTAGTTCTCCTATATCAATCAATAAGCATTTTGCCTACTGTATTCCAAGCACTGTTCTAAGTACTAGTATTAGGGAAGTTCAGAGGAGGGGATGGATTATGGAGAAAAATAATGAGTTCTGTTTTAAACTTGTTTAGAACTAAATTTTGAGATATCTTTGGGACATACTTTTTGAAATACTTAAGCAGTTGGTGTTGCAAAATTGGATTAGAGTTCAGGAAAAAGGATAGGGCTGGATTATAACCTTGGAATCATCTATGTAGAGTTGAAATTAAACACATTGAAGTTATTAATATAATCAAGTGAGAGAGTGTAAAGAGAAAAGATAGTAAGTAATATGACTATATTAGCAAAGACATTTGAGGAATGTAAGATAATTCTGAAAAGAAGTGGAAAGCAGGATCATGAGAAAAGAGTAAAAAAGCCTCTTGGAGATGGTGGTAAATAATGTCAAAAGTTACAGGGAAGTCAAGCAGGGTGAGTGTAGAGCAGAGGTAATTTGATTTGGCAATTGAAATATTACTAGCAACTGTGGAAAGAGTAGTTTCAGTTCAATAGTATGGGTAGGCAGAATAGGAAGTTATGAGGAAAATTTAAGGAGAGAAAATGGAGTCACTGAGTCTAGATAGTTTTTTCAAGGAATTTGACTGAGAAAAGAAGGAGAGAGATAGAATGATAGCAGGGATAGGTAATACAATGAAGGTTTTGTAAGAAGAGGGGAGACTTGGTCATATTTGTAGGCAGCAGAGAAAGGATCAGAAGATAAAAAGAGATTGAAGATTAGAGAGAAAAGAGGCTGGGAAAAAGATTGGGGTCAAGTGCATGAATAAAAGACTTGACTTTGGTGAGGAGGGCTACCTCTTAATAGGAGGAAATCAAGAAACAGTAAGGGAATGAAAACTGTGAGATAAGAAAGATGAAATAACCAGTGAAGAAGGAAAGAATAGAGAGCTTTCAGTGAATATACTTAATTTAAAAAATGAAGTATGAGGCAAGGGTCTCAAATGAAAAAGCAGAAGAAGGGGGTTCTGTTGGAGGCATGAAGAGAAAAGAGGAAGTCTGAAACAATCTCTGTGGGGAGAGAGAATTAATTTGGGAGGAAATGGAAGTATTGTTTGGCTGTAATGAGGTCCCAGTTGTGATTAGATAACATAAATTTGCAAAGGGACCCCTCAGCACAGTTGTAAAACTTCCTCCAGCTCTATTCAGTAGCATATAATTAGAGGTGAAGAAAGAGACTATAGGGAGTAATTTGGGGTTTGGGTTTGGCAAAGCTTATGTAGAAAAGGATGAAAGAACCAAAGATTTAAGAGTTAGAGGATAGAGTAGAGTTGAACTTGTTTACCAAAGATTAAAGATCAAAAAGGTAAGATATTATAGTTAGGGCAGAGGGAAATCGCCTGGCAACATACATTGTGGTAGAAAAATTCCAAGTCTTGCAAGACATAGAACAAGATGAAATTATAGAGGGCTGTGATTGGATAAAGAAATGTTCAATTTGTTGATGATGTTAAAAGTGTGGTTATCTTTGTATGTAGTGGAGGTGGAAGGGAGTATTTGGTCCTATGAGTAGATCAAGAAATTGGGAAGTTGCATCTACATGTCTGTTGAAGTCCCTTAATATGAAAAGTACTAAAAGTCAAGTAACGAATGCACATTGAGAAAGGAGGAAGAATATGATAGAAATTGGTCGAAAACTGCCACTAGTATTTGGATCAGAAGACAAATTGAACCTTAAAGGCTATGAGGTTATTGAATGATAGTGGGAGTCTGGGAATATTTTGATTAAAGTCTGTGATCAGTGAATTAAGAGAACTGAGAGAAAGTACAACTAGTACTGGAAAGGAAAGCCTGATTTGTAGAGTCATCCAGGGAAGCCAGGTCTCAGTGAGAGCTGGAAAACTGAAAGAATATAAAACAAAAAACAAAAAACAAAAAAAAAAAAAAAAAGAAGAGTTCCAGAGAACACAGTGGAAGGGGTAGGCAAATGAGGACAGGGACCAGGGGAATAGCATTGAGATTGACAGGGATGAAAGAATGGTCAGTAGGAGTTAGAGACTTAGTTTCCTCTTGTCTGGAATTCAATATCAAAGTGATGAAGACAGAGATGATTAACCATTGGAAAAAATAAATCTAAATAAAATATTCATTGGAATAGAGTAGTTCTTTTGAAAAGGCAGGTGAGTAGAAGGGAAGCCCTTTGGTCTTATATCAAGGACTCCCAGTCTTTATGCCTACAATAATGAGCTGATGATGAAGACTCCAGAATGGGCTCACATGGCAGAAACTAACTGAAGCCTTCTGGGCTCATCAAGCTTGAGGAATAGATCTAAAGAAGGGTTAAGAACCCCTAGTCCAGGAACAAACTGCTTTCAGTTAAATTATTATTGTTGTTATAGTTATCACTATTACATAACTTTTTTCATAGTTTTATTGAGTTCAAACAAAAAGTTTAAGGACCATTCACTATCTTATGGTTCTTTTATGTTTAATGTTATGTGACCTCTGGCATGAGTGGATAAAATGCCTCTTAAAAAAAATTAAATACAAGTGTTAGGATTAAGTTTATTTTCTATAGACTCAGGTCTGGGACAAAATGTACTGTTGTTGCTGTTAATTCACATCTGAGTCTTTGTGACCCCATTTGGAGTCTTTTAACAAAGACATTAGAATAGTTTGCTGTTTCCTTCTTCAGGTCATTTTACAGATGAATAATTAGCAAATAGGATTAACTGACTTCCCCAGGTTCACCAGCTATTGAGTGTCCAAGGCTGGATTTGAATTCAAAGAAATGAGTCTACCTGACTCTAGGCCCAGCACTCCAGCCACTGTTCTAACAAGCAGCATCTGAGATAGATCTACTTTATCCTATTTTCACAGTTTTAATTTGTTTTGTTAGGCTTTTACATTATGAAAGCTTTTCATTTCATGTAGTTTGGAGATTATTAGTATTTGATATGCTTATATATAAGAATACTTAAAGTTTTGTGGATTAATTTTATGTCTGTGAGGTTGTAGGGAAATCTTGGACAATTTTGTTTGCCCTGGAATGTAGTCACTCCATTTTAGTTAACTATATTATGGCTCTGTCTTAAATCTCAGCCCCCAACTATAATACATATCCCTTCAAAATTCCTTATAATTATTCTTTTTCTTCTCAATAAATGATGCATCTTTAATTTCTCCTCCATTTTCTTCCTGAAGAATTTGCATAGTTTTATTTAGTTCGTAGCTGTTTAATGATAATACAAGAGTCAGTTAGTCAATAGTAATTTATAAAGCATAAACTACATCAGGCTTTATACTAAAATTCTGAAGATAAAAAAGAGGCAAAAAGAGTTCCTATACTCAAGGAGTTCACAGTCTAATGAGAGAGAAAACATGCAAATAACTGGACAAGCACATCATATACAGAATGAATAGGAGATAATAAAATGGAAAGTACTAGCAATTAAGAGGGATTGGGAAAGGGTTCTTGTAAAGGTGGGATTTTAGTTTGGAATTGAAGGAATTCTTTGAACAAATAAAGGTTATTTACATGATTTATATCTATAACCAGTGCTGCTTGTTCTTCTTGAGACTATTTATAAGCAACATCCACTTAGGAATTGGAATTACAAAGAGATAGTATGTTAGAGTCAAAAGAATATTGCTAGATTTGAGGTCACAGCATCACAAAATGACAAAATTTAGAGTTGGAAGAGACCTTAAAGCCACATCATCCAACTCCATCCTAGAAAGGAAATACCAATATAACACATTAGCTTCTGATTTGAGGTGTTATGATTTGAAGACTACAATAGATTCCATTTTTTGACAGCTTTATTAGCAAATTTTTTCTGACAGCAACCCTAAATTTGCCATTTTGCAACTTCTTGCTATTATTATTACTTTTGTGCTCAATACCCAAGCAAAATAATTTAATCATTCTTCCATATAGAAACCTTTCAATAATATTTGAAGATATATGTCATATATTGCCTCCTCCCCAAGCCTAACTTTCTTCACATTAAGGATTTTTTTTCCAATAAATTCTCATCTGATATAGACTCAAGGCCTTTCATTATCCTAGAAAACTACTTTTGGATGCTCTCTAGCTTGCTACTGTCCTTCTCAAATGGTGATCCACATAACTGACATAGTCCAGATATGATTTACTCAGAGCAAAGTAAAGTAGAGCCTCTACTTTTGTGATTCTAGAACCAGTTTGTCTTAACACAGCAAAAAAGTCAAAATTTTTTTTTTTTTTTTTTTTGCTGCCATACTACTGTCTTTTTACCTAGCTGGCTAAAGTGCCTTCCCATCCCCACCCTGCTACCTGACAAATTGCTTTCTAATCATGTCTCTCCTATTCTGAACATGCAAAATGGATTTTTAGAAAACCCAATGAAAGATTTTACAACTTATCTTTATTACATTCATCTTATTAGATTCAGCTCAAAGGTCTGGAATGTAGAGAGCATTTTGGAATCCTGATTCAGTTATATTATGCTATTCCTTTCGGCATGTGTTATCTGCAAATTTGATAAACATGCTATTTATGCTTTTATCTAAGTCCTTGATAAAAAATATTAAACAATAAAGGGACAAGTACAGACAGATCCCTGGAGCAATAAACTGGAGACCTTATGCCAAGTTGATATTAAATCATCAGCAACTGCTCTTTGAATTCAGACAATAGACCAATTGCAAATTCATCTAATTATATTGTCATCCAACTAATATCTCTTCATCTTTTTTATAATATTATGAGATAATGTTTTAGATTTGATGAAATCTAAGGAAAATATAATTTTGGTATTTTCTATACCATAGTTTAGTTTAACCTTTGGGAAAAAAAAGAAGTATGATTAGTCTGGCAGGGACCTTTCTTGTGGAAGTCACATAAGTGCTTTATAATCATTGCTTTGTTTTCTAAATGTTACTTTTCCATAAACTTTCTAGTATTACTGACAGTAGCTAAGTTATTAAATCTGCCATTTCTTTCATTGACCAAGAATGTGGTTTATCTGGGTCAAGTGATTTGAATTCATCAAGGGTAACAAGGCACTTACCATCATCAATCCCCTTGTTATCCACAATTTTATGTCATTTTTTGCTTTAAAAGTTATTTTTCTTAGAGAAAACATAGTACTTTCTTCTCCTTGTTGTCATTTATTATTACTCCATCTACCTTTTTTTTCTTGAATAAAATGAGGCAATATATGTAAAATTCTTTGCAAATCTTAAAGCATTCTACAGACATTGGGGATTTGGTTGCTTTTTCACAGGGAAAATCAGTCCATGAGATTTGGATAATTTTCAAGAATGAAATTCTGGAAATACAAAGGTAAATAATGATAATGAGGGTGAAGGGGACAGAAATTGTTGGAGGATAGTGATGCACTAATCAATTTGAATTTTTTTTAAAATTTATGTACAGAAGATAGAATTCAGGGGCAGGAAACAGAAAATTAATGGAAATGTACAATTCTATGAAATAGTGTCAATAGTTCTAAAGCTCAATATAAGCTGAGATTGAAACAGAAAGCTAGGGTAATAGTTCATGTTTTTTTTTTATTTTCACAAAATCTCTCAGAAGAATGTGCATTGCAGATGAGGAAATTGAGAATGAAACATTTTAAGTCTCTTGATCTGTTTTTGAATTCAGTAAAGATTTTATTTTACATTCTTACATGAATGGGTGCCTAAGGTAGTAGACACATTTGTGAAGGCAGTCTTTTACTTTATCCTGAAGCCCAAGTCCCTCCCCTGATTTCCCATTAATTGGTGTTATAAAAGATATTGAATGTGAACCCCCACCCTTCATTACATATAAGCGGCTTGATTTTTAAGTAAATTTGGGGACTTGAAGAAGGAAAGAAAATTGAATACATTTGAGTAAAGACCAATGAAGAAAGAAAGAAGCTAATTTGTCATTAAAGAGTGTTTGCTGTCCTTCTATACTGTATAGGGATCATCTAGATGAGAGGAAATTGATTGTAAGCCTGACAGGCTGGCATAATATTAAATGGGTAACTTCCATTTTCCAGAGAACTCCTGAAGTTCTATCAAAAATAAGATAGATAATAGTATCTTGTTACTTTAATAACAATTTCATTGTTCAAAAATTGGAAGAAACAAAACAGGGAAATTCCATTCTGTATTTGTTTCTCATTAAGAGGAAGAAAGAGTGAATATGATGAAAAATTTAGGGAAGAGTGAGCACTACCTCCTAGAGTTTGAGATAGAAGAAAGAAAAATGTGACATAGTCATTTATGCTTACTTTATTTGTAGGACCTTCAGTTCTCTTTTTCACCCAATTTATGTGCATCTTTGGAGAGGGGGAGAAAGAGAGTTTGAGGCAATTGGGGTTAAGTGACTTGCCCAGAGTCACACAGTTAGAAAGTGTTATGTGTCTGAGACCAGATTTGAACTCAGGTCCTTCTGACTCCAGGGTTGATACTCTATCCCCTTCACCACCTAGCTGCCATATGTACATCTTTGAATAAACATTTAAGGCCACTAGTATCATCATTGCTTCCTTTCTTGGGTTTTGTTTCTTATGAACTTTTAGTATTTCAACTGCTGTTCTTCCTTCATAAATGGTAAATATTTCTCCTTTTCCACTATTTTTATTTTAAAGCCTTTGTTAATTTATGACACTTTTGTTAGAAACACTTTCTGACTAGTATCTTATTTTTTTCTATATCTTAAGTCATCACCTAGATATCCAAATTCCATTCTGAGATACCATATTCTTACCTAGCTGTTTACTTCCTAAATTAATTCTCATCATCTGCTGCCTTCAGTGAGCAACTGTGAGGAAAACCCTACTTGCTCCACTATGATCTGTAGAGTCTTGCCCCAGTACTCAACAATCTTGTGTAGTACTTTTAGGTTACTTTTGGTACTATTTTACTAGTTTGCACATGAATCACTAGAGATAAGTACAAGTCTTAGAAGGCTCTGTTATATTTTAGTATACAGAGGAGGCAATAGATTTTTCTATTTTTATTAATAAATTGATAACTAGGTGCTGCGATATCCCGGGGCAAGAATTTATTACTTATCATTATTTCTTACTTTTTCTCTTAACAGGCTCTATGTTTATCTGACAGCTTTTGTGAATTTATCAATCCTTGGAAGACAAACTTCTTCATCAGAGTATCCAGTTTCTTCTTTTAAAAAAAATAAATTTTAATTTAACCCTTATCTTTCTTCCTTGTGTGTTTCTGCTTCAAGTATGGTATTTCTGTCACATTGTCAGATTCTGTTTTTTAATTCATTCTACATTCGGCTTCTCTTTTATGAGAGTTCATTATATTCACATTCACAATTATAATTACTGTTCATCCTATTTTTCCTGTTTATCATTCTCTGTCTCATTTTATACTATACCTCTTCAAAAGTTTGTTTTGCTTCTGACTATTACCTTCCCCAATCCACCCTTCCTTTTATCATCCCTCTTCTATTATTCCCCCAATTCTTCTACTTTTCTGTAGAGCAAGATAGACTTCTATACCCAAGTGAGTGTTTATATTATTCCCTCTTTGAATCAATTCTGATGAAAGTTAAAGTTCAAGCATTCTGCCACCTCTCATTTTTCCCTCCACTGTAAAAAGTCTTCCTTACACGTTTCTTTTATATGAGATAATTTCCCTCATTGTGCCTCTTCCTTTTTTCTTCCTTCTGTGCATCCTTTTTCACCTCTTAGATTAATTTTTAAAAAATCATCCTATTATAGTCAACTTATACCTATGCTCCCTGTCTATGTGTACTACTTCTAACTGTTCTATAATGATAAAGTTTTTAGGAGTTACAAATACATATTCCCATAGAGGAAAATAATCTGTTTAACCTTATTGAATTCCTTAAGATTTCATTTACTTTTTTATGCTTCTCTTGAGTTTTGTATTTGAACTTTTCTTCTATTCAATTCTGGTCTTTTCATCAGGAATGTTTTAAAGTTCTTTATTCCATTAAATATAGATTTTTCCCTTAAAAGATTATACTCTGTTTTGCTAAGTAGATGATTTTTGGGCATAATCCTAGTTTCTTTGTCCTCCAAAATATTGTATTTCAATTTATCCATTCCTTTAGTGCAGAAGCTGCTAAATTTTATGTTATCCTAACTCTAACTCCAAGTTACTTGAATTGTTTTGTTTTGTTTTGTTTTTCTGGCTGCTTGCAACATTTTCTCTTAGAAGCTCTGGAATTTTGCTATAATATTTTTAGGAGTTTTCAGTTTGGGTTCTCTTTCAGGAACTGATTGGTGGATCCTTTTAATTTCTATTTTATCCTCTGGTTCTAGGATATCAGGGCAGTTTTCTTTGATAAGTTCTTGAAATATGATATCCAGATTCTTTCTTTGATAATGACTTTTAGGTAATCTAACAATTCTTAAATCATCTCTCCTTGATTTACTTTCCAAATCAGTTGTTTTTCTGATAAATTATTTTTTATTTTCTTCTATTCTAAATTATTTTTACCTTCTTTCCTGATGTCTCATAAAGTCATTAGCTTCTACTTTCCCAAGTCTAACTTTGAGGGAATTCTTTTTTTAGTAAGTTTTTGTATTTCTTTTTCCATTTGTCCAATTCTGCTTTTAAAGGCATTTTTCTCTTCAGTAGATTTTTGTGCCTCCTTTATCAAATTGTTGACTCTCTTTTCATAATTTTCTTGCATCACTCTCATTTCATTTCCCAATTTTTTCCTCTGACTCTTGTATTTGATTTTTAAAATAATTCCAAGAATTCTTTGTTGGGGGGAAGGGTTTATGACCAGTTCACATTTTTCTTTGAAGTTTTGCATGTAGCTGATATTCTGGAGAACAAAGAAACTAGTATTATACCCCAAAATCATTTACCCAGCAAAACTGAGTATAATCTTTTAAGAGGAAAAAAATATATATATTTAATGGAATAGAGAACTTTAAAACATTCCTGATGAAAAGACCAGAACTGAATAGAAGAAAAGTTCAAATCTAAAACTCAAGAAAAGCATAAAAAGGAATTCAATAAGGTTAAATGGATTATATTCCTTTTTAATTTGTGGAATAAAATAAGCATTTCCATAACATAGTACAATAAAAAATATGATTGAACATGAAACTGCAAATCTACTATGCACAACTTGACATTCTTTTCAAATACACAATAAAATTACCATGTAACTTTTTCTTTTTTTTAATCTCTTCTTCCCATTTTACAGATGGCTATTATTAGACACAAATAGATATATATATATATATATATGAAAAATTATTCTATACATATTTCTATTTATCAATTCCTTCTCTGGATGCTAATAGCTTCTTTTCCAACATGTCTTTTATAATTAATTTGGGTATTTATAATAGACAATAATTTATTTGTTTAGGCATTCTTAAAACAATATTGCTATTACTATATATAATTTCTAACTTTTCTTTTGCCTTTCTTCCTCCTCTATATATTTTCTTCTCTATATCCTTCTATGAAATATCAGATTTATATTCTAACTACTTTAATCTTTTCCTCAAATGGAAGGCCTGCTTCCAGTTTTTAACATATCAATTCATTGTTTTTGGGAATCGTATATGTTATGGTTATGCATGCCAGCCTACTTGATCTGGGTGCCATGCATGTTTGTTGAAGACCTGACATATGGATGGGTATTCCTTGGGTTCCCTTGGCTCTTTCATGAGGGAGACTAGTCTATGTTTGAAATATAAACGATAGTCACCTGGCTATGACAGAAATACAAACATCAAATATTTAATGAAAATCACTGAAAATGATTTTTTAATGTTAATTAAGATTCTTGGCTTTCTTTTTTGAACTATTTGTGGATATTTATAACACATCTCTTAAGCACCAAGATCTTCATAGTTTTATTACTTCTTTTTTTTTTTTTTTGCTTTCTATTACTTATTAAAAACCTCACAGACAGTCTTCTTTTCATTTATCTCAATAATTTTATGGGAACACTACTTCCTCATTTATTTTTGTTTTAAAATTTTAAAAAATGGATCTTTCTTAGCTCATTTTATCTTGCCAACCATTTTCTCCTTTTCTTCTCCTTCAGTTTTTATTTTCAGATATTAGTCTTTAATCTTTTTTTAATTTTTATTTAATAGCCTTTTATTTACAGGTTATGTGCTTGGGTAACTTTACAGCATTAACAATTGCCAAACCTCTTGTTCCAATTTTTCACCTCTTACCCCCCACCCCCTCCCCTAAATGGCAGGATGACCAGTAGATGTTAAATACATTAAAATATAAATTAGATACACAATAAGTATACATGACCAAAACGTTATTTTGCTGTACAAAAAGAATCAGACTCTGAAATATTGTACAGTTAGCTTGTGAAGGAAATCAAAAATGCAGGTGGGCATAAATATAGGGATTGGGAATTCAATGTGATGGTTTTTAATCATCTCCCAGAGTTCTTTCTCTGGGCGTAGCTGGTTCAGTTCACATCTGCTCCATTGGAAATGATTTGGTTGATCTCGTTGCTGAGAATGGCCAGGTCCATCAGAACTGGTCATCATATAGTATTGTTGTTGAAGTATATAATGATCTCCTGGTCCTGCTCATTTCACTCAGCATCAATTCATGTAAGTCTCTCCAGGCCTTTCTGAAATCATCCTGTTGGTCATTTCTTACAGAACAGTAATATTCCATAATTTTCATATACCACAATTTATTCAGCCATTCTCCAACTGATGGACATCCATTCAGTTTCCAGTTTCTAGCCACTACAAAAAGGGCTGCCACAAACATTCGTGCACATACAGGTCCCTTTCCCTTCTTTATAATCTCTTTGGGATATAAGCCCAGTAGTAACACTGCTGGGTCAAAGGGTATGCACAGTTTGATAACTTTTTGAGCATAGTTCCAAACTACTCTCCAAAATGGTTGGATTCGTTCACAACTCCACCAACAATACATCAATGTCCCAGTTTTCCCGCATCCCCTCCAACAATCATCATTATTTTTTCCTGTCATCTTAGCCAATCTGACAGGTGTGTAGTGGTATCTTAGAGTTGTCTTAATTTGCATTTCTCTGATTAATAATGACTTGGAGCATCTTTTCATATGACTAGAAATAGTTTCAGTTTCTTCATCTGTCTTTAATCTTTTTCATCCTTCAGATTGAAGCTTTTTCTTTCAAGTCAGTTTCTTTCAATTTATCCCCAAATTTCTCCTTCTCTAAAACTAATTAGCAGGGTTAACAAGATGGTTTTTCCCATCAATATTTAGAAGGGGTGGATAAAGGCAACAAGAGATGTAAACTAGCATTGAAATGTGATAGGGCATGAATTGTGATAGTGTGAGCATGGAAAAAATATTACATAGTTGAACTGATAATTATAGATTCAAGACTATGAAACTTAAAGTGAAATTATACCATCCTATTAGGGATATTTACAACTATGTCATATAAACTCTAGTCCAATCTTTTCATATTTTAGATATGTAAAAGAACTGAATCTTTAAAAAAAAAAAAAAAACAGGCAAAGGAAACAGTGAAAATTCCAGAGTATAGTAGGACTTAGAGTTGAATCTCATATATAACATCAGAAGTGTAGGAAATCCTGTCCCCTCCCAGAATAATAGGCTTTATTTACAGGCCTTCTTTTAATACTAAAGACTGGTTTCTCTTTGTGGGAAGCTTACTTATTTTTCTTTTGATTTACATTACTTCCTTTTTAAAAGGCTAGGTTGATGATTTTTAAATAGAAGCTAAGTCTACATGCAATTTTCATTATTTGGTAAAAAATCTCTCCAGTCTGCCATCCTTTGCCATGAAAAATAGTTCCCTACTATATCACCATATACTGCATTGTCTAAGGATTGGATCTTTATGTAATTCTTCACTGAATGAAGTCCAGACTTGGGAAGTAAGCAGTTCTAAATCTTGAGAATATAATAGGTTTCTTATGCTACAAGGTGATATTGCCTTAAACAAGTTTTCAAACATGAGTGTTGGAATGAATAGACTCCATAGATAGATAGTAAATCAATAATAAGAAAAACATAGTGGCCTTGTGCAAAATATATGATAAAAATACTTATGCAATTTAACTGAATTGGATCTGTTAAATAGGAGAATTGGAGAATGAATAGGAGAAGCCATAAAAGCCAATTGGAACATGATATTGGCAAGAAAAAGCTTCTTGGAAAGTAATTGTAATTTATATATTTAAATATTTAAGACTTATTATTTATTTCAGCATTAAAATAATTTATGTTCATGAAGAAATTATGTATGTTTAGTTAATTGTTGTTAGTTTATTTGTATATGCTGGATTCCCACTGTGGTGCACCAGCTCTTTCCTGCTGACTTTCTAAATTATCTTTGGCTTTTTGTCTTTTCCACTCCTTCTTCTAGGTTCTGGTTCTCTAAAATTTGTTTAGAGTCATTATTTAAAGGAATTTGGAGGAGAGTTTGGGTGAGTCCCTGTCTTTACTCTCCCATCTTGGCTCTGCTTCCACAATTCTTTCTAGGATACTAGGCTACCCCTGCCAACATATTTTATTTTTTAAAAAAGTCAATATTCTCTTAGTGATGCTGCATGAATACAAATCATAAAAGATTATCATCTCAAAAAAATCAAAATTGTAGGTGACATGGTATGAAATAGTGTAAAGGATATATGAAGGACATAGATAATGGAAAAACTAGATTGTTAAGAGCAAGAAATGACTGGGAAGAGTGTTATTACTACAAAAAAAAGATAATTGGAAAGACATTAGCAACTATAAATCACTTTCTTATATCTATGAAATCTTTATGAAAGTAGTTTACATGTATGATAAAATATATCACTGGTGAGATTTGAGAAGGGAATGAGTATACTTTTGAAAACATATTTTGAAAGATTACATACAATCCTATAATTAATTGAAAAGTAAAAAGAACACAAGATCCTATTGTGTTTATTGTTCATTTACAATACAAAAAAAAATTGATTTATTTCTCAGGAAAGCCAAATGCCATCAAATCTTCTCTAACAGGATCTGTCTTATGCATATACCACAATAGATTCCTTGATAGATTCAACTGCAAAGATTATTTTCTTTGATGATCTTTGATTCACATATGAGATGTCAGTTCGTTATTGTTTTGGAAATGGCCAGTGCATTGTTACAATGGATGAAAGATTCTTTATTAAAATCAGTGGATTCCAAAATGGGGGTTGCGATTTCCTGGGTGGCTGTGACCTAAACTGGAGCTGTGGTCTGAACCCAAGAATTGTGATGCAATTGGGAGATGGGAATCTGGATTTCATCTCACTCAACCCTTGACAGCCAAAGAATTTTATTCCATCACAATCAATTGTGACCTTCTCTTCCAACACTTCTCCAAGCTACCTATCCCTCCATTGTGCAAACTTCTTAATCTTCCTCTTTTTAAGATGACTTTTAGCCTTCTTCCCCAAAACAATTATAATGTAACTACTTTCTAAGTATCCACAGGAACAATTGTAAAAGTATCATTTAGAAAATATTACACTTTCCAATATAATTATCCACTATCTCCCCAGATGACCTGACAGTTATAATAGACATCCCTAGAAGTATAACTTCAAAAGACTCTTTTATTCCAGAATAATGACAAAAAGACTCTCCTCTCTTTTCATTTTGGGTGGGATGGAATTAGTTTCACAAGATGAGCAAGTATATTACATTATCTCTTCCCCTAAAACCATTCCTCTTCTGAACTTCCCTATTTCTTTCAATGGCACCACTATCATTAGGGTGGTCCCTCCTTTAACTAACATTGTAAAACAATTGCCAAATGTTTACTTTTCTATTCTGTATCTTTTACATCTGTTCCCTTTTCTCCACTCACACTGTGACCACCCTAGTTCTGACCTTATGATCCCTTGTTTGGACTATTTCAACTATCTTTTCATTGTTCTAGTCTTGAGTCTTCTTCCTCTCCAATCTATTTTTCATATGATTGCCAAAATAGTTTTCTTAAATCACAGGCTTAATCATGTCACTTTCCTATTTGATCCAAGACCAGAGCTTTCCCATTGATTCCAGGATCAAATATTCCTTTTTTTAATCTCATTAAAAAAATTCTATTTTGTGTATTTTTCTATTATGTGCATTTTTGTTTTTGTTTTACAATATAATTAGTTGTGTAATTGTAAATGAATGTATAAATAAATGAATATACAATTATTGATAATACATGCTCAAAAGTTTTTTTAGTCATAGGAAAGTATGAACAATTTAGAGACCCAGTTACAAATACTCTTGTCTGTAGAAGATATGTCAAATCTCAGATTATTGCAGAACCTTCTTAATGGGATCTGTAATCATAAAAACAAATTTATCATAGCTAGTGAGACTGGAAAAACCAAGCAGATAGAGAAATGCCTCTTGTCTTGATAATATATTAAGTTAGACATGGGACAACCTATTGTCTATATAAATTTAGACAAACACTACAGATAGACAGTGAACTAACCCCTGAATTGAATATAAGAAAGCAATTTAGATTGCATTTGACAAGTTATATATTACTTAGAAAGATCCTGTTTGTTCTTCAAACAACAAAATCTTACCACTAGTGTCTTCTAATGTTCCTATATGACTGCAAATCATGAAATACCATAATCTCTGAGGAATCAGATTTGTTTGTTACCCAAAGAACAATGAAGAGATGCATGGTGAAGACAAACAAATCACAATGCATTGTTAATATTGAATCACATGCAAAAGATGGCAGAAAATACATCAACAAAGAGATTGTGTGACTGGAAATTTTTTCAAATTTATATACTGTATAAATCTTGTTTGTACATAGCTGTTTGCATGTTGTCTCTCTCTTTCTTTTGTGAGGGAATATGCTGTTTTGTTTAGTTTTTTTTTTCTATTTTGAGCACTTGGCTCTGTGCCTAGGACATAGAAAAAGTGTTTAACAAATTTTTGACTTGATTTCAGTGAGAGGAGGGTGGGCTAGTTAATTTGTGAGAGCAAAGTATAACAGACACAATTTGTTCATTTCATTGTTGCCCTGATAATGTCAAGAGTATTGGCATTCTTGGATATATACCTGTGAAGGATTTATGGAAAATCATAGACAAGAATTGCACAGAATGGGAAAGGATAGATAAGTTGCAATTGGACCACAGGAATGAATACTATCATTGACGATATCCTAAATACATTGAAGTATACTTATCCCTTTCACATTGCAGGGGTTAGATGGTGCAGCACCCCCATGATCTGGAAAGTCTGCATAAACTTTTGGCTCTCCCTTCATATCAGAGAAGAAGTCTGAATTATTATGATATTAAAATTTAAAATACATTGATAGTATACAATACTATACATATATTTTATGCATTTCTGAGTTTCTAAACTCTTTCTGTGTCATCTGTGGCTTCTGCAAAACTCTCAAAATATTCCCATTTAATTTCTTATGCTGACCTACAATATATCAAAACCACCGATGGGAAAATTTGGAAGATGGAAGAAATAACTGAATTGAAGAAATGTGCCCTCCAGATATCTCTCTTGGATGAGACACTTTCAGGCATTTGACTAGAAGCCCAAGGACCTAATTTAAAATCCCAGCTCTGCCAATTCTTTTGTGCCCTTGGGCAAGTACTTTCTCTTTATCTGTGCCTCAGTTTCTTCATCTGTGAAATGAGGGGAGCTGAATTAGATGACCCCTGATTTGCCTTCCAGCCCAAAATCTATGACCAGACTATCACTAGGGCTATAGATATTTCCAGTGAAATAAACTCTTACGGTGTCTAAACTCAACATTTCTGTCATGGATTTCCACTGATTCTCTCTTATAAGGCAAAAAGTTAAAACAGACAGCTTGCTCAGACAAGTGATAGATAGTCTTTCAAGGACTTAAATTCATGTTGATTGGGTTCTGATTAAATCTACTTCAATAAATTCTTATTATTTCTTACTACCATATCAAGACCTTATCTTTTTGTCAGCAGCAAAAATATTCAAAAAAATTTGCAAAAAAATTCAGATACTAGTGAGAATTTCAGAGATGCAAATCAGATGAATGGGGACATTTGGTCTCAGCAAATTTTGGGGTTCACAATAACTTTGAAAAATGTGATGAAATTCTGACTCTTGGAGGAAAAAATAAGAATGAAAGACATGACCCTAAGGAGAGGGGAGAATCGCAGTGATAAGGGCAAGATAAGGGCAGCTAGATGACACAAGGAATAGAATGCTGAGCATGGAGTCAGAAAGATCTGAGTTTAAACCTGATCTCAGGCATTTTATTAGCTGTGTGACCCTGATTAATTTACTTAACTTTGTTTGCCTCACTTTTCTCCTCTGCAAAATGAGCCAGAGAAGGAAATGGCAAACCTCTCTGATATCTTTGCCAAGAAAATCCCAAATGAGGTCATGAAGAACTGGACATGACTAAAAATATAATTGAATAAAAAGAACCATGCTAATGTTTCAGCTGGGGTTTTTGTGCTGACATTTTCCATGATAAATGAACTACCCACTGAACACCTCAACACTCGCTGGTGTTTAGAGTTCCCAAGAGCAGCAGTTGTAAAAGACATCCCAGAACCTACCAGAACCCACATGAAATGAAGGGCCAACATTTGTTGATGAGACTGACTGGAGATTCTGCCTCCAAAACCTCTTCTGCTTTCTGACTCACTCCTCCTTGCTGTCTATTTCTCTACTTTTTGTCTTCATCTGCTCTTCCCCTAAAGGCAGGGTGAAAAGGAAAGAAGCCACACTTTTTGCTTTTCTATCAGTTACTTAGAACAGCCAGATGCTTTAGAAATTCTACCTCATCAAGTGGCATTATGCATGCGTGTTAATGTAGTTAAAAGCTGTATAGTTATTGAATTTCTGCCGAATTTGTTTGCTTGAATATGTTCAATGAGACTGGGTAAGAAGAACAAACTCAGAAGGGAGGAAGGTTGAATTACTGAGGTTCAAAAACCAAATTTTA
This sequence comes from Sarcophilus harrisii, assembly GCF_902635505.1. Lineage (NCBI taxonomy): Eukaryota > Metazoa > Chordata > Mammalia > Dasyuromorphia > Dasyuridae > Sarcophilus > Sarcophilus harrisii. The sequence goes on along the minus strand of NC_045427.1, from coordinate 314,339,028 downwards.
GATGTTGTTCAAGTAAACTACCTGGGAATTCAAGTCATATATTTAATAGATGTTAAAAGGCATTAGAAGGGAAAAGGGAGAAAAAACCTGTACTCTCTGAATTTTTCTACCACTCTTAAGTTGTCTTCTTCCTTTAACGCTACAGACCTCCTCTCCCACTAGGTGAGTTGCACTTGGAAATGTTATTTTGAGAAAGAACCTAGCAATCCTTCTGACTTTGCCATCATAACTTCTCATTCCCTTTTATGTGTTGCCTCTTCAATTAGAAAGTAAGCTCCTTCACTATTAAACTATTGGTGAAGTGTAAACTTTATTCAACCATTCTAGAGAGTAATTTGGAATTACACCAAAAGAGTGATAAACCATGCATACCCTTTGATCCAGCAATACTACTACTATGTATCCCAAAGAGATCCTACCAAAAGGGAAAAGGAGATATATGTATAAAAATATTTATAGCTGCTCTTTTTGTGATGGTAAAGAATTGGAAATTGAGGGAATGCCCATTAATTGGAAAATGGCTAAACATGTTGTAGTTTATTATAATAAGGGAATACTATTGCACTATAAGAAATGGCAAGCAGGATGCTCTCAGAAAAACCTGGAAAGACTTACATGAACTGATGTAGTTAGGTGAGCAGAACCAGAAAAACCCTGTACATAGTAACAGCAATATTGTATGATGATCAACTGTGAATAACAACTATTCTCAGCAAAACAACACTCCAAGACAATTTCAAAAAACTCATGATGAAAAATGTTTGATATCTCCAGAAGGAGAACTGATAGAATCTGAATGAGAATGAAAGCATAATATTTTTTGCTTTCCTAACTTTTGGGTTTTTTTGGGAGGGAGGGGGGAGGTCTATGTTTTCTTTCAAAAAATGACTAATATGTTTTGCATGATCGTACATATGTAAACCTATTTCAAATTGCTTATTGTCTCAGGGAATAAGGAGGGGAAGGAGGAAAGGAGAGAATTTGAAATTCAAAATATTTTTTTAAAAATTTCAATATTTTATGTGCATTTGGAAAAAATAAAATATTACTTAAAAATGTAAAAGCCTAAAAAAGAAATACAAAAGAAGGTCCTTGAGAGAAGGGACTGTATTTTTGCTTTTATTTGCAACTCCAGCTTAGTGACTGATAGAGTAAATGCTTAGTAAATGCTTGTTGATACCTATTCAAAAAGAAGGAGTTAATTCTTCTTTTGACCAAGCTAAAGGATGATTGATAGCTCAACTTGCTTTGCCTTATAGTGACCTTTATTGGGTTATGCTACTGTCTTTCTTATCTATTTCTCCCCAAATATCTGTGCCTTTCCTGTTTTCATCTAAATTCATCCTTAACTCATTTTCTGATAAGATAGACTACAAAAATATTAGATTTCACAATGACTTGTTTATTGCTTATTTTTTAAATTAACAATTAAAAAACTGGTACAAAAATCAGCTATCTAAGTATGGGGCATTAATAGGGAAAGTAGTTATAGAACATTTTCCTTATTATTATTCAAATATCCATTTAGTTTTCATGATGTTGTCCGGATTTCTGAGAAACAGAGCATAAAAATCTACCAGAGTACTTGTTGCTGTTTAGAAAGAAAGTTTTTCCCTTCCTTCCAGCATAATGTTCCACTATCATAGCATTCTGGAGTTGGTGCAAGGTTTCTAAGATATTATCATTATTGTCCAGATTTACTCTCTGACATTTCCAATGGCACAAGCATTACCACATCTTTTCTAGGTCTAGATATTATAGTAGCAAAATAAGCAAAGTGATTTTCTTTCACTTGTCAAACAAGTAGAATTGCATTCTGACTACAAGGCAGCATAGGGTCAGTGGAAAAAAATGCTAACTTAAAGTAGGAGCACTTCATTTAAATCTCATTCAAATGCCTGCCTAACTTGTTTCACTCTGGACAAATTACTTGACCTCTCTGGACCTCTGTTTCCTCTTCTATAAAGGAAGTATTTGAATTAAAAGGAACTAAGTGGAATAGGGAAGAGAGGTTCTTTGTCTCTAAAAATGTGTGCCCTAATTTTCTATTGATCAGGGTAAGATGAAGTTCTTTTGAACACTTGGATAGTAAAGAGAAAGAGGATAATTAGAAGAGAGATTTGGAGGTTTAGGATTAAGAAAGGATTTTGGAGAAATTATAGAAATTGTATTCATAATTTAGAAAGAGTCTTGTCCTGAGAGCAGACAGTACAGGTAGTACTAGAAATAAAAGGAATATGTATAAAAGGAAGCCATGTACACAGTTATATATCAAAAGGCTGATTAAAGCTATGTACAAAGTGTCTTATGAGTTCTTTAGTGAAAATACTGGTTTGGGCTGTCTTTAATATAGGAAATTCCAGGCATGGAAACTTCTTCTGACTGTGTAAATAAGCAACTGCTCTATTATTTATAGTCTGAGATGGGTCCAAGGTTAAGTGCCTTGCTCATGGTCAATCTTGGTCTTCCTGATGATCAGGTCAGACTTCTATTTCACCATATTGTTTCTTTTTAAAGAAATTACATCTTTACAGTTGGGGATAGGAGAGGATGGCATAAAGCCCAACATAGCAATTTCTCTTCATTTTCTTTCTCTTCTTCTAATTCTTTTATAGCATTTAACATCTTAGTCAATGTTGGAGTTGTGCTGACGTACCCAATACTCATCTCCATTGGCACTGTGCTCAGTGTTCCTGGGAATGCAGGTACAATACTTTTTGATATTTTGTAAGTTTTTACAAGATCAACATGTACTTGTTTGTACCCTGAGATTTTGCCTTCAGAGTGGTGGATTATGGGCCTTGTCCATACAAGGAAGTGACAGACAACAGAGTCACTAAATAGCAGGTATAATTTTTATAATTAAAATTTGTTTTTTGCTCTCTTGCTTTTGAGATTAAATATCAATTTTTTTGATACATGTAATCTCCATGACAAATGAAAATGGTGGCATTTAAACTATACCATCTTGATGGAACAAAATTACAAATTAATTAATTATTATAAATAAGTGCAAAAAAATTAAATAAAAAAGAGCTGTGGTTCCTCCTCACTCTACCAATGGAGGAAAACAGTTGTTGAGAAAGGCTTATTACCTTGCCTAGCTATGAATGGATATTCCTTCATTCAATAAGCAATTTTTGTTGAGCATCTAATATGCACAAGACATTGTGCCAGGCAAAGTAGGAAATATAAAGATGCATAAAATAGTATTCCAACCTCATGGGATTTATGGGCTAAAAGGGAAAATGACATGTACAAGTAAACATAACACATGCAGAAAGTAGAGTACGATGGGAATATAGAGGAACTCACATAATGAGGAAATGCTTCCGAGAAGTTGTATTTGACTTGGGCAATGGAAAAAGCATACGATTTAGAGAGAAAGATGGGAGTGGAGAGGTAATTTTAGATATTGGGAACAACATTAGAAAATGAGCTTTGTCTAGACATGTGGGGTGAGAACAGGTTTTGAGGATCCCAGAAAACTTCAGAAAGAAAGAACTCAGACTCTAATGCTTCATATTCAATGCAGTTTAAGAAACACATATTTACACTAGGACGTTCCTTGGTTTTTCTGTCTTATAGCTGTGGATCTCCTGAAACAGGAGGTGATATTCAATGTTGTCCGACTGGCTGCCACCATCATAATTTGCATCGGGTTCCTGCTGATGTTGTTGCCTGAAGAGTGGGATGAAATCACTCTGAGGTTCATCAACAGCCTGAAAGAAAAGAAAAGTGAAGAGCGTGTGGATGACACAGCTGAGTCCAGTGTATATTTAAGAAGCAGGAGCAGAGCCAATGGCACAGTGTCTATACCACTCGCTTAAAAAAGTGACAAACTTTTGAATGCACGTGGATGTATATTCTGTGAATATAATTTTCTCACTACTTGTATGCTCAAATGACAGTATTAATCTTGAATCAGAATGAATCACAAGTGAAGTGACACTAACAATAAAAGTTTACATTTATACACTTATCAAGTTACAAGTGTAAATAATCATGATTTTTTTTATTAAAACATTTTCATCCTTGTTCTTTTTCTTCCTTTTTTCCTCTTTTTGTTTTACTCACATAATTCTTTAAGAGAGTAAAAGTCTATTAATTCTAGTTTCACTTCATACCTTCCTTATATATTGAAGCAGGATGGCTACTATGATCTGCTTTCTCATTAATTAGAGGTCCACACAAAGCAAGTTGGGAAGAGGAATCAATTGACTTTGTAAATTTCTTCTAGTCTCATTTGAATATTATTGTCCCTAGAAGTTTGAGAGAACAGTGATTTAGATACCCAAGATTAAAATAGAAGTGACATGATCTTGGGATTTTGTCTCAATTGTTATTAGATCGGCTGGAATCATAGAACCTTAGATTTAAAAGGGACCACCAAGATTATCTACATCTTTACATCACTTATTTCAAAATAAGCTCTACTATAAAAGTCTAGTCAAATATCATTTAGTCTCTATGGGAATCCCTCTAGTGAAATGGAACTTAGGCAATCCATTTCATTCTTATTGGAAAAAATTTGTTGACCCCTATAATTTCTATATATAAGTCTAGGTATGGTGTATTATAAACTACAGAATAAAACTAACACCTCTTACCTATGACAGTCTGATTAGAGAAAGTTTCTGGAAGAAAATGACATCTGAGCTGGATCTTGATTTGAGGAGGATTTAATGTCCCTCTGCTATCTTAGAGAACTTTTCTTTTTCATTCCCTACATGAATTTGGCTTCATCCTAAGAACTTTTTATTTACTGAAATAATTCAGAATGCTTTCATCTTCTTCTTTAATTCAATTAAACAAATATTGACTAAGTGCCTACTATTTGTATTGAACTGTCCTGGGTAGTTGAAGACGCAGATAAAAATGAAGAAACTTATATGTTAAGCAAAAGAGATCCATATAATATAAAAATAGTTAATGATAAGAAGATAAGCATAGCACAGTCCTTTGGGTCACTGACAAATTTTCTTTTTATCATTTTAAAGTATTTTATTGATGCTTGTTTTTTTCCTCATTTGGAGACTTTTCTGGATTTCAAGGAGAGTCCTCTATAACTACCTATGAAAACTTTCCCAGTTAACTGTTTGTTTGCCATTCCTGGCTTTTTATTTGGTGGGAAGGGTCTGTGAGTGTGTGTGAGTGTGTGTATTTGCATGTATGTACCTTAAAAAGTCATTATTAAGCCAGTCTACTCTCTTATAGGCTTCTCTAGTCCCTATTAGTATTAAAAGATCAAAGATTTAAAGCTAGAAGGGGACTTAACAGTCATTGGATCCAACCTCTTCATTTTACAGGTAGGGAAATTAAAGCACAGAGAGGTTAAGGGATTTGGCCAAAGTCCCACATCTAGGAATTCCCTGAAGAAGTATTTAAACTTAGATCTTCCTGATTACAAGTCAAGTGTTATATTATACCATAGTTTCCCTTAACATTGAGAAAGGTCTTACTTAGAGTCACATACTGGTAAATGTTAGAGACAAAATTTGAAGCTCAATCTTTCTAAGTTAGGTCTGTGTAGTAAACTTGTTCAGATGTGAAAAATGAATTGAACAATTTTTGTCCAGTTTTCAGTCATGTTCAATTCTTCATCATCCCATCTGAGGTTTTCTGGAAAAAGATACTGAAATGGTTTGCCATGTCCTTCTTCAGTTCATATGAAGAAACTGAGGCAGACAGAGTTAAGTGATTTACCCAAGGTCACACAGCTAGACAGTGTCTAAGTCCAGATTTAAACCCAGGAAGATGAATTTTCCTGAGTCCAGGACCTGTTCTCTATCTACTGTGCCACTTAGCCGCCCAATTAGCACTAGTTTAATGAATCAAAAGTTATTAAATCCAGCCTTTTAAAGCAATCAGAACACATTATCAACCACCACAGAAAGACTACTATCTAAAACATTTAAAAACTGCTTACTCATTCTTTTGTTGGATTTTACCCAGTGAGTCCTTAGTCGCAACTTTTAGAGCCTGAAGGTGTTAAGTGACTAATTTGAAGTAACTCCTGTGTCTTTCCCCCACCCCCAAATTCACTAATTAGGAAGTGGGAAAAAAATTTCATGATGTTAATTCTGTCAGAACTATTCTTTTTCTGGAAGCAAGTGATTTTGCAGCTAGGTTTGGAGGGGACAGGATTCTAGTTCCTGTTGAGAGCTGCATTTCCTCCATCAGGAAAGAATTCCTAGGGCTCCTGGTCACTCATTCTATCTGGGGAATGACCTGAAATGTATAAACAACAGGAAAAGATTTGGGTAGATTCTTTTGAAGACCTTTTTACTAAAAGTGTTTCTATTACTGTGGATGAAACAGCTAAAGAGAAATAAAAACATTTTTTTTCCACCTATAATATATGTGACAGTGAGGAAACGACTTGTCTTTCTGGATTTTCTCATCTCCTTGAAAAATGGAATATGAAGATTAGAAAGAGAATATAAAGATAAATGAGTTAATGAATGTGAAGTGCTTTGAGAAACCTTATAAGAAAAGTGCTAACAACGACATTATTAGTAAATATTAATCAATTCATTATCTGAGAAAATTTGTTCAGACATTTAGAATGCACTCAAACTTTGCATATTGTTGTAAGCATTGCTTTCTCTTGCCTTTAAATTACTGCTAAATGAAAATAGTTAGGGCAATGATTATAGTGACTGAATATGAAGGTTGTCATTACCAATGTGATATTTAAAATTGCATATTGGCATCTTTAAGAATTGAGTTTCAAAAAAAAGAAAAAATAAATAAAAAATAAAAACCCAAAACAAAAAAAAATTAAAAAAGAACTTAGTTGCCTTTCCTCTTAATGATGATTCATTGTAAGAAATGGAACCTATTGCCTTTATGAACACTAATTCAAAAGTTCCTGTGATTAATTAAATGCAATTAACAGTTTATTTTAAGAAAATCCTCCACTTATGGTACTTATTCAACCAACATTTATTTAATGTTGTTTAGAGCATCAGACAAGGCATTGTTAATGTATAATAAGATCATCATTATTGTGCTTTAAAAATAAGTCTGTAATCTCAAGGAGTTTACAATCTAGCAGGTAAGAAATTATTCCACACAATTAAAAACTAGTGTATTACATGGCACAATGACTAACTAGAATGCTGGTCTTGGAATCAGAAAGATCTGAATTCAAATTTGGCCTCAGTCATTTATAAGCTCTGTGAATCCTGAGCATGGCACTTAATCCTGTTTCCTTCAGTTTCATCATCTGTAAAACAAGTTGGAGAAGGAGATGGCAAACTACTCTAGTATTTTTGCCTGGAAACTCCAAATGGGATCACAAAAGGACTCACTGAAAAGACTGACAAAAACAATTAAAAAACCAATGCAGGAATAGTAATCACTAAAAATGATTTTAAGATGTTTCCAGGTTATTAGGATTTTTCTTGTGATTTATGTGAAATAAAAGCAGTCATTTTATCAAAGACTTATTCTGCTGGATAATTCAAGGGAGAAAGTTGATGGCATTCAGTTGAAATTTTCTATTTTAGTGTGCCCTGAAATGTGACAGTGTTTTCTGATGGATCTCCAAATCCAGAGTTTTTATATTAATGAGAGGTACCAAGACTGCCTTTTTGTCCTTGTCATAAAACTCACAGACAATCGTCAAGAGAATTTTATCTGAATTAATCTGAGGATATAGAGTTGCATGGAAAACCCATTGACGAAGCCGATCAGTCCCTGCAGATGGACAGTCAACTAACTGAAAGTGAATAGAAAATTTGGCTCAATCACATTTGCAAAAATGTGCAATGCTTTCAATAGTCCCAAGCTGCTCTCTACAGAAAAAGCCCATCTTTGTAACACCAATATTCTGGTGATTTTGTATGGATTATAATTCACAAAACAGTATGGTCTCTGAAGAATGACAAATGCAGCTGACCCAAAGGGTAAAAGAAAGACTCATGGTGGGTGTAAGCACACTGTAGCATATTAACAATGACTTGTGTCTACTGTGCCCCCTATCCCCATCAAGAAAAATACTCTAGATTCTAGAAAGGAAAATGAATAATAAAGAAGGTAGAATAAAAACAACTTCTTAAAAAGGAACATTAAAAATGAATGTGATTGAACAAGAGTGGATGAGATCCAGGCTGAAACAGGGAGTATTAGACACCTGATTCTTATCTAGGGAAAGAAAAAAAAAGGAAAAACACAGGGGAGAGAGACAGATACACAGGAAGAAAGACAGACAGAGACGGCATAGACTGAAGCAGAGAGAGAGAGACAAAAAGAGAATATGACAAAAGTGATGAACTCATTAAAATTAATAACTCAAGGAATTTGGGATTGGAGAGATTAGAGGGAACAAGAAGGAGAAATGTGGGAAGCAGATTAAATTAGTATAAACAAAACAAACTTCAGAGACTACTGATTTAAAAGAAGATATGTGTGAACACATGTATGTATATTGTATATACATACATACTTATTTGTGTATATGTGAAGAGGTTATATGTGTATATATAATACCTGTATATTTATGTGTGTGTATATACATATATATGCACTATGAATATAATTATGCAATATTAAAGGAAGAAAACCAAAAACTTACAAATTATAACTTTGAATGTGAATAGACTAAATTCCACAATAAAAATAAAGACAGTGGAAGAATGAATTTTAAAATAAAATAAAACTCAATAACTTGTTACAAGAAATATATTTAAAACATAAATATATGCAGAGAATGAAAATTAGGGGAGGGGATGAAATTTATTTTGCTACAGACAACTTTTATAAAGATGGATCTGCAATCATGATTTGGTAATTATGGCAATGATAAAAATGGATAAAACTAGTTGAAATAGACAAATCGTGTTATGTTTAAAAGAATTATAGATGATGAAAAATAATATTTTTGTTATGTTAGTCAAAATATCAAATGACTGGCTACATTTTTATTTTGTTTTGTTTTGGTTTTTGAGACTGAGTCTTCTTGCTTACTAAGTCTAGAAGTATATCATCCTCCAATAGGCTTGATCCCATTGCTTGGAAGATTTGACCTGCTCTAATTTTCTAAACTGGGCTGGTTTGTTCCTCTTCAGGCAGCCTTATGGCCCTTCATCTCAGGGATTCACCAAACTGGTGCCAGATGGAGTGAGGACATATAATTGCTTTAGCCTGTCTAAAGCTCATAACTCCCAAGTTCAAACAATCCACTAGTCTCAGCCTTTTCAAAAGCAAAAACCACAAGTAATGTGCCCCTAGGCCTGGCCACAGATAAGTTCTTAAAAACAAAAAACAAAAAATAAACTTTAAAATAATTATTCTATTTAAAAAGACAGTGATAGGACCATAATAATTTTGGGAGAAATACTAATTTCTTTTTCTTCCAGGGCCATATAAATTCAATAGAAAAGAAATAGTAGCAAAGCAGGTACTCACTGATTGGATAATAGCAGCAAAAAGCAATGCTATATGAATATAATGAAATATTATGCTGTGACAATAATGAATATAAGAAATTTAGAGAAACTTGAGAATTCATGTATGAAAAGATGCATAACTAAATAAGTACAAATAAAAGAATAAATGCACACAATGACATAATCAGCATAAAATATTTTAGTTAACATTATTATGATGCCTGCCATGTGCTGCCCCTAAAAATAAAATTAAAAAGAAAGTCAACTCTAAACAACTGAAAAACCAAAAGATGTTCTTAGAATAGATAATGACATTTCTTTCCTTCTTCATGGTACAGAAGGATTATGAATGAAGAATGTTTTATTTATTTTCCAATGTGGTCACTGTATCAGATGTTTTAAACTGCTTTTCTCTTTTTCAAGGGAGAATTTAATGTGATTTGATGTCTTGTTTATTTGCTTTCCCCCTTCCAGAAATTACTGTGATCTGTCAATAAAAACCATTTAAAGAACTATAGAAAAAAAAGAGTAAAAAGATCAACCCTTTGATCCAGCTATATCATTAGGTATATACTCCAAGGAAGACAAAAGTCCCAGAAAAGATCACATCTATACAAAAATATTTATAAGCAGCACTTTTGTAATGGCAAAGAACTAGAAAGAAAATAGAAGTCCATTTAATGGGGAATGACTGAAAAAAATGTGGTATAAGAATATAAAGAATATTTTTGCAGTAAAAGGAACAATGAATGTGAAGAATTCAGGCAAATTTTGGAACAGGTTGATGAACTAATATATACAATAACTTAAAGGAAAAGAATATGGAAAATCATGAGAACTTCTCAATGCACAAACCAAGTTTCCTTTCTCTCAGTTGATAAATAGTGAACCAAAAATTCAAAATGAAGCTTATATAGTCAGATATATAGAAAACCAATGTTTTAATTTTGTTTTCATTTTAAAATTTTGCTTAACTGTATTTTTGGTTTTATTGGAATGTGTAAATTGGAATGTGTTGAGAGGCAATGAAGGAGAGAAAGTTATTGGGAAGTGACAATAATATTTTTAAAACAGCCTTAATAAAACATTTATTTTTTTTTTTAAAAGAAAGGAATAAAAGTAGAATGTGTCATGTCCCTTTGACCAATTTCCCCAACTTGTTTCCCCATGACATTCATAGTCAGTGGAACTAATTGCATGACAAAGAGATAAGTGATTTGGGTTCAAAAATTAAAGACATTCTAACCACATTTGGATTCCTTCACAAACAGATTATAGACAAATCAATTTTGTTTAGCCAAGCATTGAGAGTCTGCTAATTTTATTCAAACTTTTTCTGTCAAGATCTAGCAAAGAACAAATAAAATGGAGAAGGACAAAATGAAGGATAAATCAAAGGACAGTGTGCAACGAGGACTGTTGCATAGACCATACTTTGTTGTTGCTGTTGAATTGTTTCAGTCATATCTGACTTTCCTGATCCTATTTGTAGTTTTATTGGCAAAGATACAGGATTGGTTTGCCATTTCCTTCTCCAGCTCTTTTTATAAATGAGAAACTGAGGCAAACAGAGTGAAGTGATTTGCCCAGGGTCAGAAATCTGTTTAAGTATCTGAGGCTTCATTTGAACTCAGGTCCTCCTGAGTCCAGGACTAGTGCTTTATCCATTGTACCCCCTTGCTGCCCCAGGAGCAAACTTAAGACTTGCCTTTTCTGATTCTGATTGACTATGTGGGAACTTTGTGGGCTTTTTCTGGTCATGTGTGACTCAGAGCTAAAGCACTTTGCTCTTTGAGATGAAGAGTTTTATTGGCAATTGAACAGGAAGAGCTAATGACTTAATAGATATTCCAAAGAAAGTGTCCCCACCCTTGAATCTTCCTTATTGTTTTCTAGCAGTTCATTATGTTAGGATGTTTTAAACTAGAGTAGCAGCATCAGAGTACTTTGCCCTACCCAGACCTGCAAGGTGTCTTTTAAAGAACATGAAGACATGTTTAATTAAACAAGCCTGAGTCTGGGCTTTGAACTACTTATTTTATGTTTGTTTTTTCCTAATCTTAGATGAAAGAATGACCTTGAGAGTCTGAGAAGTAAAAGTTCTTAGTTTCTTTTTGTTCAGAGCTGATTGATGGCAAGAGGAAGTTACTGGAGTCTGTTAGAGTGATTTTGAAGGTAACAATCACCAATAAGAAATATAACATAAATTGGAAATTTAGATGGTGCAGAGTCTAGGTCAAATGTAAAATGTCTAATCAGTATTTTTATGTTCTGGCAAGGCTTAACATTTCCAGAGAACATAAAAGAAGTTGTAAGTTGTTAATAAATCCTTCTACACACCATGAGTCCTCAGTTGTACACTGTGAGTCTTTTCTGTGTGTTAACATTACTTTGGTGTAAAGGAAATAAATACTTGTTCCATATCTGGTTAATATTGGATATTGTGTGTGTCCTTTTACCCTCCCTCTTTTGAGAATACCTTGGATAGTTGGTTGTCCTTTGTATTCAAAGAGAATCAAAATAACATCATTATATCAGCTTCAGTGTACAGTATGTCAGATCATGACTGAACTTTGTTGTTGTTGTCGAGCCATTTTTCAATTTTGTCTGACTCTTCATGACCTCATTTGGAATTTTCTTGGCAAAGGTACTGGAGTAGTTTGCTATTTCCTTCTCCAGATCATTGTACAAATGAGAAAACTGAAACAAACAGTGATGAGGGTCTTGCCCAGGGCTACATGGCAGGTAAGTCTCTGAGGCTGGATTTGAATTCAGGAACATGAGTCTTCCCACTAGGCCAGATAGCTGCTATTGCTGCCTTGTAATCAGTAATTAGACTTCTGTCACAATAATGAATCAACATTTGAGATTACAGTCATAGAATTTGTGTCTTACAAGGATAGATGGAGAAAAAAGGGGAAGCAGCTGGTAGGGACAGATTGCAAATGGTACTAGAGGTAAAGGAAAAAAAATAAAAGAAAAATTCATTTATTCATTTAGAAATACTAATGGAGCACCTGGGATATCAACAGCACAAGGCTAGGCTATAGAAAATAGACTTGAGAAGCAAATGAAGAAAATAAGCATTTATTAGGTATTTATTATGTACCAGGCACTATGATAAGGGTTGGAGATACAAAAAAGAAAGAAGAATTCATGGGCTAAGTAATATATAAACATTAGTAGTCATTATTATCATTGTATAAATTTGGAAGGGGAATGAAGATTGGCTGGCCTGAGTCCCACCCCAAAATGGAATCCCTGGCAAAAACCTTGGGAGAGGGGTGTCACCATATTAGATGAATGTTCCCAGGTGAGGAGACCTTAGGCACCATGACAATTCCAAGGTGAAATGGCATCTGAGGCATAGACACAAAATCTTGGAAGCAGAGATGGGAGGAAATACAGAGATGAGTAGAGAAAGGAAATGGAAATGAGGATCTTTTAAAAGCTGAATGATATTCCTTCATACCCAAAAAAACAAACTTCATATTTAAGAGATCTGAGAGTTGAAACCAACAAAAGAACCAATGTGATCATACTAATTTTAACATAATAGAGACTCTTGGATCCTGGAGAGTTTAAAGATTCTGTTAAAGGTAATGAAAATTTTAGTGGATGGAACAAAATTTGGGAAAAGCTGCTTCAGATTTTTTAGAGAAGATCACATAATATTTCACAAAGAGCAATACAATTATATGAACATATCTATATCCATAGCTATTTTTTATCTAGGGATAAATGAAACACAAAATACTAATCAGAGACTTATTTTAAAAAGCCATTTCCAAAATATGTCATAAAGTCACAATATGCTCAGGTTCATTACCTACATTTTCTCCCTCTATAAAAATTATAATAGATATTCATGTTCATGATCATCAACCAGAGGCACTTCAAGATTTCATAATGTCTTCTGAATTAGCAAAGAAAAAATATGATTGGTCCAATTTTGAGCTGTCCATATAAACACATTGTAATTCTTTGAAAATTGTCAGACTAGGAATTATATGTGGGAATTACTGTGATGGTCTTAACAAAGTAAAGATTGTTTCAGGAGAGCTAAGGCATGTACTTCTACCAGGAACAGACTTATTGGTACTTATGCCTAGTCAATAAGTAATCAATAAATTTCTTTTTGGAATGATGTATGACATAATATACATGTTCCTCTATAGTACTTACTGCCATGTCCTCATGTTTTTTTCCCTATTATCTAGCAATATCTAAGACCGGCATTTTACTTAACAAAAATAAGACTTGATTTAGGCTTGTATTCATTTTGTTAGAACAAAAAAGAAAAGGAACCTCTTTTCAGTGGGTCTAGTAATAATTATACATGTTGGTTATCAAAATAATAAGAGCTGGCCATGGGGATATGAAATATGAAATAAGGGTCCTCTGCAAAATGATAAATCAACCACCACTTCAACAAGGAATCTGGAAGAGTTTAAGATATCTCTTGTGGATACTCCTTCCTCTGCTCAGCCTATAATATATATGACAACAAAAAGGAACTTAGTCATTAAATGTTAATTTTTCAGTTCTCAAAGCACTAAATCAAAAGTCGAGTCCTGAGGCCCTGGATGACAGGCTACATGGAAAATGTAACTAAAATGTAAATGGACATATGCATCCACACATATATGTACATGAGTGTATGTATTTATGTGAATAGATACATATTTACCTGTATAAAATATGAATATATATGTATGCACATATCTGTATGTAATATATATAAAGCAATTTATAAACTCTAAAGTATCATATAAATGCTAGCTATTATTAGAATTAAATACAAGTATATTTGTATGTTTATATAAGTATACCTATGTCTGCATTTCTATGCACATATGTATAATAGTCAATATAAATATATGCATATATATTTGTGTGTGTGTGTGTATGGTGTTTTTATGTGTGTTTATGTGTGTTGGAGAAGGAAATGGCAAATCATTCTGGTGTCTTTGCCATGAGAATCCCAACTGGGATCACAAAAAATTGAAAATTACTATCTATCATCTATGTGTGTATGTATGTATACATGCATTCATGCACCTGTGGGTATGCATGTATACAAGAATATGCACACACATGCATATATGTATATTGAGTACACATGTATGTATTATATGTGTATATGTAAAATGTACAATATAACATTGATAATAGTAGCATTTATGTGGCACTAAGGTTGTGAAAGGGCATCATAAACATTATCTCATTGGATCTTCATAACAATCTTATGAAATAGATACTATTATTATCCCCATTTTATAGAAAAGAATAATAATAGCACCTACTTCATAGAGCTATGGTAAGGATCAAATAAGATAACATTTATAAAATGTTTTGCAATTATTAAAGTGCTATATAAATGCCAATTATTAAATATGTCTATATATATACATGGGTGTATATCTATGTAACTTTTATCATCTCTATTAAATAATTTAACTCTTGTGAATTGTTGAATATTCTTTGACTGAGTTTAGAAAAAAACATGATCAGTAAGACAGATACAATTGCTTATTCATTGGAATTTTTAGTGAATCAAACATACCATTTCTCAAATGAGAATTTGCCATATTTAATACATTTCAAATACTTTCAACTAAAACATTCTAAAATTTTCATTTTATTTGCTAAATAAAGTTTGCTCATCGTGTGAACACAATGTATAGAAACTGGATGCTGCAGGAGATAATCTGTTTTGTGTGATTAACAACCAATGATCTATGCAAGAACTAACCACGCCTCCAGAAGACTGATAATTAATCATGCTTTTTCTATTTTAATGGACAGGTTATAGCCTAGAAATGCATAAGAAGTTAATTAACTTTTGAGATAGGGCCAAGATGCAGATTAGTTTTGAAAAATTATAATTATGATTTAAAAGAGAGGAGGGTAATTTTTAGGTGGGGAAGGGCAGGGATGTTAGGGGAATAAGATAATTTTTTGAAAAGTAAAGCAAGTTAAAAAGAACAACAACAATGAATCCTTAAAAATAAACAGAAGAGAAAAGGATGAAAGGGACAAAGACAAGTAGGGTAGTATAAAGCTACCATGTCAAATTTGAGATTTAAAAAGAATCTTGTATGTCATGAAGATTCACAATCATATACAGTCTAATTTTTCTGTTCTTTCTAGAGGAAAATTTTCATGTTGCTTAATGTTTGTCGAGTTAATAATAATATAATTTTGAAAGAAATCTATGCTTTAACACCTCTGTTAAGATTCCAATGTATAAGTTTTAAGAGGAATTAATAGAAATGTTTAAAAACAAGAGCTATTTCCCAGTAGATAGTAGTAAAAAGATAGGAAAAATGTTTCTCAAAAAAACCCATAAAAACAATAGCAAGTTATTAAGAACTATATGAAAGATTGTTTCAAATTACAGTAATAATAGAAATACAAGTCAAAACAATCTGAGATTTCTCCTTATACACAGTGAACTGGCAAAATTAACAAAGGATGAAAATAGTGATGGAGAAATTGTAGGAAGACAAGTGTTTTAGCTCTATGAACCAGCCATTTTGGAAAACAATTTGGATAATAACTAAATTTGAAAATAACTACAATTCTCATTCCCTTTTACTAAGACATCCCACTACTAGGTATATCTATCAACCATCCCACTCCACATCACCCCATGAAGTAAAAACAAACACATAGCAACATATCTTTGTGTGGAAAAAAGTACTGGAAATAAACTAGATATTGCTTAATACAGAAATGGCTAAACAAAATGGACATTAATGTAGTTCATATATTTATTCTGTAGCTATCTTGAACTCAAAATATCTAAAGCAAAACTCATGATCTTTCTTTCCAAATCTTCTTTTCCAAACTTCTTTACTATACTCAAAGGATTGTTCTCAACATTCTTCTATTACCCAGACACATATAGAAGCACTTGCCAAATCTTGTTTTCTCTGTTTTGACAGCACTCTAACATTATGACCCCCTCTCTCCACTCTCACAGATCATTCTGGTTTAGCACATATCACATCTCATCTAAACTCTTAAAATAACCTCCTATTTGGTTTTCCTACCTTAAATCTTGCATCACTCGCTTAAAGAAAATGGCTTCAGCTATGGATCCTCCACACAACTGCTGAAGCTATTTTCATTAATTGCAGGTCTGAACAAACTACTCCCCAACTCAATAAACTACAGTGGCAGTCACATAGATACCTCTAGGAATATAGATATCTATAGATATAAACTCCTTGCTGTGGAATTAAAATTCTTCATATCTTGCTTCTTTCCTATTCTTCCAGTCTTCGTACACATTGTCCTCTCTGCACTACTTCATTTGCTGCTTTTCATGCACGATGCTCCCTCTCCTCTTTCTGTGACTGCTATAATCATTTATATTATTTCCTTGATTGAAATGTTCTCCCTCTTTATCTCCCCCTTGATTCCTTTATTTTCCTTCAGGACTCAAATCAAGTGCAACCATTTACATAAAACATTTTCCTCTTCCTTCTAGATGTCTGTATTCTCCTCTCAATTTTCTCCCTCAATACACATAGAAATAGAAATATAAGAATTATACATATAAATAAAATGAATTATATATATACATACATACATACACATACATAAACACATAGAACACACATATAAATATAATAGATAACATATATAATGAAAGATATTTATAATGGCAATAATATTATGTATGTGTGTATATGTGTATATATATATATTCATGTTTGTGGAGGTATGTGTATTTCTTCCATTAGAGCACATAAATTCATTGAAGATATAGATTATTTCATTTTTATCATTGTATTCCCAGTGATAGAGTAAATAAGATCACAGCTAAAGATCAGGTCTTTGGTGGCAACCCAGGATTTGGATAGGCCATAGAGAGGAGCCGTAAATTGAATTTAAATTGTTGAATTTAATGGGTCCTGTGTTATTCTTATCTTGACCCCACAGTTACTGTATACAATCATGAGTTCAATCCTATATTATATAAAAAGTCTTCCCCTATCTCCTTGTTAATTGTGAATTCCACTAGGGAACTTTGCCTATCTATGGCATTGTCACTTGACTGGACAGGCCTGAGTCTGTGAATTCTTTCCACACAACTCCCCACCTTCATACTGCTTTAACTTCATCACCAGGACTTAGCAAACTCAAAATACAAAATACAAGTACAAAAATTGTTCATTATTGAGGTTTGTTGTTAATTGAGGTTACAAGGTAACCAGAGACCTGAATTTGAATTGTGCTTCAGAAACTTAATATCAGTATCACCCTCATCAAGTCACTTAATCTCTGTGACTACCAGGGAAACATAAAGTAACTTTATTTTGTCTGTAGTTCCTCTGTCTTGCCTCTGACCCTGTTTGTGTTGTAAATTCCCATTCTGTCTACAACTTTCCTTACTGCTGAAACAGCAAGGATACTCCTATCTGTTAGAGGTTATAGCTAACCTGAAAAAGAGACTTTCTTGGTACTAGCTCCAACAACCCTGTCCATTCAAACAATATCCCTACTTCTGCTCTGCAAGCCCTCAGCAACAAGCCCCATCCAATCCTAAAGTATTCCATTCCCAAAGCACTCCTGCCTAAATTGAAATTTGTAAAAGCTTTGTCCTTTTGTTGTTTTGGAGAGTCTTACCCCATGTGCATGGGGTTCCCTTGCTGGTGAACTCAATAGACATAGTTCCTAAATTCCTAAATTTTTAGTTTTGGTTTTAGTTCTGTTTTACTTTGGCACTGATAAATTTACCCACACTTTTCTCAGGCTCACTTTCCTCATCTATAGTAGGGGGCAATAATAGCATCTCACCAAATTAGTGTGTGGTTCAGATGAGGTAAAATGAAAAGCACTTCACAGACTTTAAAGCCTTACATAAATGCTAGCTATTATATATTGATTTATGTATGAATATTAATGTACCATGTTAATACATTTAAAGATGTATTAAATTTGTTGACTAATATTAACCAAATATAGTCTGTGTAATGCTGGAAAAACTGAGACAAGACAGAGATTAGAGGTTTTTAATATTTTAATAGTGGAGAAATTGGACTGGTGCCCAAACAGAACCCATATCTGAGCTCCAGACAGCTGAATGGGACTCTTGTCTCAAAGTACCCAGCAACCAGCAAATAATTCCAGAATTTATAGGGCTCCAGCAATCAGGGAAACAAAGGCAAGGGTGGAGCAGAGCACTTGGATACATTAAGAAATAAATGTAATATAAAGCCAAAAGTGGTTGTTAAAAAGATGAAATTTAATAATGTTTGCAAATTTGTGCAATAATCTTACTACTTGTTTAATACTGAGTGAATCACATAACCTTTCTGGGCCTCAGTTTCCTCATTTATAAAGTAAAGGAGTTAAATTTGATAGCTTCTGAGGTTTCTTCCTGCTCTAGATTTCTGGTTTTATTGGGGAGAGAGACACTGCAATGAATGCTTATTTATTATAGTATTGAAAAACAAACTCTTTTTCTCATTTTAGGCACTTTGAAGAATATTTGAGTTAAAAGATGAAATTAACACTTCAATTAGTTGCAGTGGCAAATTCATTTTATATGTTATGAGGATATTTTAGGGAAAAAATAGTACTCTAGATAAATTAATGCAATGTCCTATAAATTATACTCTAACCCAGAAAGATAAAGCACTTACAATTATTAATAAGTTAAAACATGCATAATAAATGTTTAAAAAATTGTTTCCCAGTAAAAATCCATCTATCCAAATGAAATGAAAGATCTATAAAACAATCACATGAGAAATTTATAGAAAAAAATTTTATTTGAAAGATTTAGACATTTCCAAATATAAATGGATAAAGAACTTATTTTCCATGGAGAAAAATGATACATTTTTTTCTTACTCCATTTGAACAAAACTGGATAGTAGGGTTTGTCTTATGATAGTGCATTGAAACAATATTTGAATTAGATAATCTTATTAAGCTTTTATTGGAGTTCATTAGAGAATTCTCTTTTCTCAAACAAAACAAAACAAATTTTGCTACCTTCTTAAAACCATATTTGTGTGAAAATAGATTTTTTTGCTATTGTTGTTATAGAAATAACTTACTGGTCTAGCCTAATAGTTGAAAATGTAGTAGCATGAGTAACATATAAACAATGATACTACTACCATTAATAATTTCTCTTTTGAGAAGATTTCCACTGGAAAAAAAAAAGGCCATCCATCATAGGAATAATAACATGTTATGGACATTATTTCTAAAAGTTAAAAATGTGACAATTATAAAGTATTTTATCAATTAATATATGTTATTATTTTATAACATTTTGAGATTTATGTTAATATAAAAATTATAATAATTTATTAATTTCATTTAATCTAATACATAATAAGAAAAAAATTTTTGGTATTATTTTTATAAAGGAGACCATGAAAATTATATGGTCAGAAGAGGGTATCATTACAAAATTTTAGAAGATACTGCCCTAATTGCATTTTTTCTGTGGTTGAGAGATCAGTTTCATGCCAACTGACAAGAAATCCCTAAATTCATGTAGAAATGTAATGCCAATATAAAACTTTGATTTTATTAAATAGGCTTTGTATAAAGTTCGATTCTTGTGTAACTGTTAATGCTGTTAACTTTTGCTGCTAGTGTCTTGAACCACCCATCTTTCATTTGAACATTTAATTTATCCCAATATTTTATTAGTTTGCTTTCTGAATTCACATTCATTTCTACTTAGTCCTATTTATAGAAAAAAAAAAATCATTATTCTCTCTCCCAATGCTGGCTGCAGTCAGATATCTCCTGTTTTAATATTCATATGAGCAATGGACAGTAAAAAATGAATAGAATAAATGTGCACTGAATCAGTATCATGCTTATCAAAATCTCATCTATGATAATGCAGTTCATTCATCCTCATTATATCTTCTAATGAAATCATATGTCTGTGGAATAAGTGGTAGCAGATCTAATATGTCTCCATCTATGAACATTTAAAAAAATAGTTTTTTAAATGGTTTCCTTCACTGCTTTAGTTTATCCAAAACATTGTATATTACCTCAATGCTGCAAAGATTGCAAATCAAGTTGCTTCCCTTTATTTGACATTTTAACATTTTTTAGGTATGAAACATTTGTGTAGTTGAGTTGGTTTTGCAGTTGTTGTGTTTAGTAATTTTTCAGTCATATCCAACTCTTAGTGATCCCCATTTGGGTCTTTTTTGGGGGGATTGGCAAATGTAGTGGAGTGATTTGTCATTTCATTCTCCAATTCATTTTTATGGATAAAGGAACTGAGGCAAGTAGGTTCAAGTGACTTGCTCAGGGTCACACATCAAGTAACTGTCTGAGGCAAGACTTGAACTCAGAAAGGGAAGTTTTCCTGACTTCATATCTGGCATTCTATCCACTATGCTACTCGGCTGCCATAGTCCAAAGCCTTCAGGAATATTCTAAACTCATATAACATGATAGGAAAATTCTAGCTTTTTCACTCTCTTTTCATCTGTAGTAAAGTTTAGTACTTTAGCATTAGGAAATAAGAATTGTTTTTTCTATTTCATTCATAACCCCTTAAAAGTAATTGACTGATTAGCTTGGAGTCAAGGTGACAAAGAAATGAATATTTCCAGTCAAAGGATTAATCAAAAGTATTTTTAAAGTACTTACTATGTGCCAGTCACTCTGTTGAAACAAAAATGAAATAATCCCTCAGAGAGTTTAACTTCATAACAAACTCTGAAGATTAACCTGAGAGAAGTGACTTCTTGTTTGATCACTTATTGGGGTATACAAGAAAATTCTTGTATACCCCATAATTGGTTTAGACAGTTTCATTTAAGCAAAGAAATGCAAAGTTCACAATCCTAATCACTTTAGTAAACTTCACAATATGCTTCACATTCAAGCTTAGCAAACTTTCCTAATCACAATGCCCTTGTGATTCAATGAGAGGGAAGGGTTGTATCCAGGACCATCTACAGACTGACTTCCCCTAAAGTGCTCTTCCCACTTAATCCTTGTGAATTTGTAATAATAATCAAATATAGATTATCTTAATATCAGACATTCAGCAAGTACCAACAGTGAGAAGAGCCATTTATCCAAATATACAGTCATCGTCTCACATCCAATAGGTAATTAGCCTTAAGTGCTCAGTTGTTTGATTCAAGGATAGCTTTTTGGAGTTTTAGTCCTCTACATCTCCCACTTTCTTTTGCTTTAGAACATAGGTGGTCACACCCTCCCAGACTCCTCAGAAGGTGAGAACCCCAAAAAGAAGGTGATCACACCCTCCCTGACTTCTTAGGAAAGGGGATAAAAACACCAAAAAGGAGGTGATCACATCTCCCTGATTTCTCAGGAAGGGAGGTGAAAGCACTAAAAAGGAGAGATGAAAAACACCAAAGGGAAGTGGAGAGTCAAGCTAGATATTGTTAGTGGGTTTCTGGGCTGAAGGGTCTTACTAGAAACAGGTATACACAAACCCATCAGCATGGGAAGTATTACACAAGCACATAACAATAAAGCACAGGCTAGCAGTGATGACTCTCCCCACAGTCAGTGCAGGTTCAGTGTGGTATAATAAACATGAATTGTACATGCAAGTAATGATATAACAAACAATATGAATCAACATGGTATTGTAAAAGATTTCCAGAAGTCCTAGAAGCAACCAAGAGATAGTCCAAAACCAATCTATTGTCAATTACTTCATGTGTAAGGGAATCCAATGATCCCTGCAAGTTTTTGAAGTCCTGCAACAGTCTCATCATGTGTCAGGAACCCAATGATTCCTGAGAGTTTTCAAGTCCTGCATCAGTCTCATTAACAATTTTTGATATCCATGAGTTAATCGCCATAACTGCCATGCTCTTTCAGTAGTGGGCACAATCAGTGATGGAACCACCTAATGTTTTTTGGGTCTTCTCCTTTGTTTCAAGGGTCTGCTCCATCTCTCTCCAATGGACAAGGCAAATACGGTTCATTGGCACCCATCTGATTCCTTCTCCATCTGTAGAGATACAAGCAAACTCTCTCCCCCAAGCAGTTAACCTATCTGGTCCCTTCCATTTACCACTTTCTGGGTCTCTCCACATCACCTGGCAATTATCTAAAGATAGTGGAGCTGCTCTCATTGGATACTGCCCTTCTTGTGGGTTATAAAACTTGTCTGCCAGAGCCAGTGCAACTTTGTCAAAAATCAAGAAATTAATTATATTAAGAGCTAAATTTAGAAGTTCTCTAGGATTACCTATGGCTCTCCCTTCCTTTTGTTTTTGGAGGAGTGTCTTGATATCTCTGTTTCTCCTTTCTACCATTGACTGTCCTTGAGGATTAAAGGATATGTTAGTGGTGTATAAAATCTTAAACTGTGCATAAAAGTGTGCAAAATGTTTAGAAGTATATGCAGGTCCATTATCTGTTTTTATTGCTTGTGGCACACTCATGATTACAAAAGCTTGTATCCTTATACAGTAACCCACTTGGGCTGTCTCTTTTGGTGCTGGTATATAGCAAAAGTAAATCCTGAAAAGGTGTCTACCACAACATGGATAAAAGACAGATGACCAAAAGATTTATAATGGGTCACATCCATTTGCCAAATTTCACTGGGTCTCAAACCACTAAGGTTCTTCCCTGGAGGCAGTGTAGGAGCGTGGAAAGGAAGGCAAGCTGTACAGGCTTTTACTATGCTCCTAGCTTCCTCTCTTGTTATTCCAAATTGTAAATGTAAAGCTCAAGCAGCTTGAAAATATTTACAATGAGATTCTTGGGCTTCTTGAAATAAAGGAGTATTAGCCAACATAATTAGAAGTCTATCTGCCTTTGAATTACCATCAAAAATAGGACCCGGAAGTCAGCTATGAGAATGGACATGCAAGATATAAATCTTACCTGTATGCTTTCTCACTTGCTCTTGAAGTTCCTTAAAGAGCTGATATATATTAGAAGCTACAAATTTTATTTAGGCTGTGGCAATTTTTTGTACTACACCTACTGAATAGGCTGAATCAGATATTATATCTCTTGAATAATAAGTAAGAGCTAGAATGATTGAATACAATTCATTCTGCTGAGTGGACTGAAAAGGAGTTCTGACTACTCTATAATTAAGTCATGAGAGTATACAGCACAAATGTTATGTTTGGATGAATCTGTAAAGATAGTTGGTCCTTTAAGATGAACTTTAGAAACCTTTTCTTCAAGAATCCATTGCCAATTATGTAATAGATACATACACAATCTGGAAAGTATAGGTTGGGAATAAAATATGCCAGGGAATACCTAGCACGGCATTTTCTTTCATAGTATTGAATCTAAACAGGACTTTAGATAGAGAGTAGAATGAGCTGGAATTCTAATTTCTGACCTCTATAAATAAAATCTTGGTACTTCAACCTGTCACCTCCAATCAGAGAGAAGACACCAAAGGAGGTAGGGAAAAGTAGAAAAGATTTAAAAATTTCTCCTCTGGGAAGAAAGAATGAAAGAAAGTGAAAAAAAGAAAGAAGGAAGGAAGGAAGGAAAGGGAAGAGAGAGGAAACAATAAAGAAAGAAAGGGAAAAAGAAAGAAAAAAAGAGAGAAAGGGAGAAAGAAAAAAGGGAGAAAAGAAGGAAAGAAGAAGAAGGGAGGGAGGGAGAGACGGAAGGAAGGAAAGAAAAAGGAAAGAAGCAAGTAAGGAAGAGACAACTCTGTACTCAGAGTTCATAATTTATCTCTCTGGAGGTAGATAGCTTTTTTCACCATGTATGTGGTTCAATTATTTTTAGTCATGTCTGATTCTTGGTGATCTCATTTTTTTCTTGCAGAGATAGTAGACTAATCCTAAAGAATAAGTGGGAGAAGCAGCAAACCATAGAAATAATCAATAATTTCATCCAAGAGATTGACAATAATGAGACAACATACCAAAACCTATGGGATGCAGTCAAAGTAGTTCTTAGGGGAAATTTTATATCTTTAAATATTTACATGAATAAAACAGAGAGAGAGAAGATCAATGAATTGGGCATGTAATTAAAAAAGCTAGAAAAAAAACATTGAAAGACTCCAATTAATTACAAAATTACAAATTCTGAAAATCAAAGGAGAGAGTAATAAAATTGAAAGCAAGAAAACAGTTGAACTAATAAACAAAACTAAGAATTTGGCTTTATGAAAAAACTATCAAAATAGATAAATCTTGTTTTATTTGATTAGAAAAAGGAAAAAAAATTACCAGTATCAAAAAAGAGTGACCACCAATGAAGAGGAAATGAAAGCAATAATTATTATCTATTACATTCAGTGGTATGCCAATAAATATTTTAATTTAAGTGAAATGGATGAATATTTACAAAAATATAGATTATCAAGATTAATAGATAAGGAAATAAATTACTCGAATAGTCTCATTTAGAGAAAGAAATTAAATAAGCTGTTAATGAATTCCCTAAGAAAGACTCTCCAGAGATATATTTATAAGTGCATTCTACCAAATATTTAAAGAATAATTAATTCCAATAATATGCCAAATATTTGGAAAAAGAGGGGAAAAAGAAATACTACCAAATTTCTTTTATGATATAGATATGATGCTGATACTTAAGCCAAAAAGGGCCAAAATAGAGACAGAAAACTATAGACCAATTTTCCTACTGAATATCAATGCAAAAATCTTAAATAAAATATTAGCAAAATGATTATTGCAACTTATCATAAGAATAATACATTATGACCAAGTAGAATTTATACCAGGAATGCAAGGCTAGTTCAATATCAGGAAAATTATTAGCATAATTGATTACATAAATAACCAAATTAACAGAATTTATATCAATAGATGTAGAAACAGCTTTTGACAAAACACGACACTTATTCCTATTAAAAATATTAGAGGGTATAGGAATAAATGGAGTTTTCCTTAAAATGATAAGCACACATCTTTCTAAAATCATCAGCAAGTATTATATATGATGGGGATAAACTAGAAGCAATCCCAATAAGATTAAGAGTGAAAACAAAGTTGCCCACTATCATCACAACTATTTTATATTGTAGAAATGTTAGCTTTAATAATAAAAGAAAAAGAAGTTGAAGGTAATGAGAAGTTGTAGGTAATGAGAAAACAAAATTATCACTCTTTCTGGATGATATAGTGGAATGCTTAGAGAATCCTAGAGAATCAACTAAAAAACTAGTAGAAACAATTAACAACTTTAGTAAAGTTTCAGAATATAAAAAACCCCACCTAAATCATGAGATTTCTATATATTACCAACAAAGTACAGCAACAAGAGATAGAAAGAGAATAGTTCTACCTAAATTAATCTGCTTATTCAGAACTGCCAAGAAACTATTTTATAGAGCTAGAAAAAAAATAACAAAATTCATCTGCAATAACAAAAGGTCAAGAATTTTAAGGAAAGTAGTGAAAAATGCAAATGAAGGTGTTCTAGCTGTACTAGACCTAAAACTATATTATAAAACAATGATCATCAAAACCATTTGATACTGGCTAAGAAACAGAGCAGTGGATCAGTGGGATAAATAAGATTTCACAAGATACAATAGTCAACGACTATAGTAATCTAGTGTTAGATAAACCCAAAGTCTCCAGCTTCGGAGATAATAACTCACTATTTGATAAAAATTGCTGGGAAAACTGGAAAACAGTGTGGCAGAAACTAGGCATTGACCAACACCTAACACCCTATAACAAGATAAGGTCAAAATGGGTTTATGATTTAGACATAAAGAGTGATACTATGAGCAAATTAGAGAACAAGAGCTAGTCTATCTTTCAAATCTATGGAAAATGGAGGGATTTGTGGCCAAAGAAGAACTAGAGAACATTATGAAATGCAAAAATGAATAATTTTGATTATATTAAATTAAAAAGATTTTGTACAAACAAAAGCAAGCCAAGATTAGAAGGGAAGAAGAAAACTGGTAAAAAAATTTTTTTTTACATGTAGGCTTTTTAATAAAAATGTCATTTCTAAAATTTATAGAGAATTGATTCAAATTTATATGAACCATACCCCCAAAGACTATAAAACCAAGACTATAAAACTCTTTGATCCAGCTAGGTCTATATCTCTACTTGGTTTATATCCCAAAGAAATCATAAAAAGAGGTCAAAGGACCCACATGTACAAAAATGTATGTAGCAGCCCTTTTTGTAGTAGAAAGAAATTAGAAAATGAATGGATTTATTTCTATTAGTTGAGTAATGGCTGAACAAATTTTGGTATATGAATGTAAGGGAATATTATTATTCTATAAGAAATGATGAGCAGGCTAATTTCAGAAAAGCCTGGAGAGATTTACATAAACTGATGCTAAATGAAATAAGTAGAACCAAGAGAACAGAGTAATAACAAGATTATGTGATGAACAACTTGATGGACCTGGCTCTTTTCAATAATGATATGATTCAAGTTAACTGATTATCATAATAATATTTTTAATGTATTTCTTTTTTATTAAATTTTACTTTTAGTTCCTAATTGTCCCCTCCCATTACTCTATCCCAGTCATTAAGGAAGCAAAAAAATAAAAAAAATACAAATACATATGGACATATCATAACAATATTGCTGTTACTGTATACAGTAGTCTCCTATTTCTGCTCACATCACTTTGTAATTTGTGTGGAAAAAAGGCAAAAGATGTAAGAGATAGCATGGAGCAGTATTAAGAAGACTGAATTCCATAGTTGGTATTTAAGCTTCTCCACAGCCTGGTATCAAATTTGCCTTTTTAGTTTTAATCTTCCCATCACTGAAAGCCTAGTCCAAAGATCATATTTACCATGATTTCTCCATACAGGTAGGTATGCTCCTGTATTTAGTGATTTCTATCTCATTCTGAATCACTCAGAGAAGTGATTAGCTTTAGCTTTTTCTGGATAATCCAATGACAGCAATTCAATGAATGGAGAAAGTGTCTCCTTGTTTTTTTTTTTTTAAGTAAATTGGGAGGAATGAAAGGTTTTGAAAGGACAAAACTCATTTCTAATGGTAATAGAGCCTTACCTCATCATTTTAAAGATGAGAAAAATGAGAGTCAGCATGATAAAGTGACTTTTCTGGTTCACCACAAGTGATAAGTATATGAAGTGGAATTTGAATTCAGGTTTTCCTGACTATAGATCTAGCACCCTGTCTCACACTACATCTCATTACTTTGTATTTTTAGTTCTAAATAATTTATTAGTTGAAACTGCATGTTATTTAATATTTATGTTTAACCAGCAGCTACTGTAAGCTGATTCTAATCTGTAAATATGTTCCCAAATGCTAGAAAATCATCCTCAATGAATGAAACACTATCATTTCTTGACTTTGTGCATTTTATATATCCACCAGCATTAAAAACCACCATAAAATTGTGTATACTATTACATTTCACTGATAAAAAGTGCTGTGAGTCTTTCTGATCTATTATTTGGCTCTCTCACAACCCTGCATCACTGATGTCTTTCCATTTGTTAGAGAAAGCCTAAAACAGAAGAAGAGCCATATAATATAAACACTCCACCTGAGAAAGGATGCACAGATTTATAGATGGGTAGTCTCTGCCAATGTACACAATAAGGTAAGCATTCAGTTGCACCAAAAATACTGTAAGGCTAGTTCTAAAGGTATGGTTTCCAAACTGATCAAATCTATAGAACACCTGCTTTAGCCTTCTTCCAGCACTAAATGAATAAATGCTGCCTTATGTCAAATGTCTTTTTTTTAATTTTGAGGTTTCATTTTAAGCCATGATTGTTTCACTTAAAGTCAAACTAAACATTTTATTAAATTTGTCACTGGGTTTATGCTGTGATTTCAACAGGCAACAAATGAGAAAAACATTAACATATTTTGGAACTTTATAAAACCATAGAAGTAATATTTCACATTTATATTTTATTTAGCAGCTTACACTGTACAGTATATGGCTCAGGGCTTTGTCTATAGTCACAGAGCTATTAAGTAGCTATGATACTATTTGTTGTCAAATTTTTTGGCTCCAAAATCTGTATTCCTCCCACTGTACTGTTTCTGGAGGCATGATAGAGGAGCAAGACAAGATAGTTAGCAATGAAATTGCAGGCATCACTATATTCTAAGTATAGGTGTTCAAGAAAACTCTAATTTTAGAGGCAGCTGAATGACACAGTGAATAGTTTTAAATGTGAATTCAGAAGATCTGAGTTTCAATCCTGCCTCAAATGCTTACTAGCTGTGTGAGTGAGCAAGTCTCTTAATCTCTCACCATTTCAGTTTGAGAAAACTATAAATCTTAAAATGAGATAATATCATCTATATCATGGGGTTGTTTGAGGATCAAATGAGTTAATGTATGTAAAGACTTCTGTGAGCCTTCAAGTGATATATAAATGCTAGCTATTGTTTATTATAATACTCAGCAAACCAATTGAATTGATTAAGCAGAATAAATCAATCAGAACAAGTATTAATATACACTTATTGCAAAGCTTTCAGCTATGAGTTTAGGGAGTAGAAGAGATGGAATGAAAATTTAAGATTTATTTTTAGCTCCCAAATGTTTATACTTTAGTTGAAGGTCTTAACCTTTATCATGTCATGGACCTCTTTGGCAGTCACGAGAAGTTCATGGGCCCATTTTCAAAATAACATTGCTAACTACATAAAATAAATAGAAGTAGAAAGGAAGCCAATTAGATTGAAACATTTACACATACACAAAGTGAGAGACAAAGAGACAGAGAGAGAGAAAGAGAATTATCTATAGATATAGACCTATAGATTTATCTAATCTATTTATTATATATTCAATTCCACAGACCTCCTCTGGAGAGTCTACACTCACAAAAATAGTTACTAAGCAATAATCATGTGCTACATTGCTACATGCCCCTCATGTCAAGTGATACAAAACAGGACATAATTGCAAGAGGCATTCATTAAACATTAAGATCACTGTAAATTAACATAGTTGGAAATTTGATAACCTAAGTGAAATGGAGAAATACCTGCAAAAATATAGACTGCCCAGATTAACAGAAGAGGAAACAAATTATTTAAATAGTTAAGTTTTAGAAAAAGAAATAAAACAAGCTATAAATCAGCTCTCTAAGAAAAAATCTCCAGGGCCAGATGAATTTACATGTGAATTCTATCAAACATTTAAAGAACAATTAATTCCAATACTATACAAATTATTTTTAAAAATAGGGAAAGAAGGAGTTCTACTAAATTCCTTTTATGACACAGATATGGCATTGATACCTAAACCAGATAGGATGAAAATAAAGAACATTACAGAGCAATTTCCCTAATAAATATTAATGCAAAAATCTTAAATAAAATATTATCTAAGAATTTATAAAAAGTCATCCCCAGGTTAATATACTATGACCAAGTAGGATTTATACCAGAGATGCAGGACTGGTTCTATATTAGGAAAACTATTACCATAATTGACTATATTAATAACTAAACTAACAAAAATCAGATGATTTTCTCAATAGATGCAGAAAAAGCATTTGATAAAACCCAACACCCATTCCTACTAAAAACACTGCAGAGGATAGGAATAAATGGAGTTTTTCTTAAAATAATCAGTAACATTTATCTAAAATCATGAGCTGGCATCATAAATAATGGAGACCCAGTAAGATCAGGGGTGAAATAAGATTGCCCACTATAACATTACTATTAAATATTGTATCAGAAATGCTACTTTCAGCAATAAGAGTTGAGAAAGAGATTAAAGGAATTAGAGTAGGTAATGAGGAAACCAAATTATCACTCTTTGCTGATGATATGATGGTATACTTAGAGAACCCCAGAGATTCTACTAAAAAGCTATTAGAAATAATCCACACCTTTAGCAAAGTTGCAGGATACAAAATAAACTCATAAGTCATCAGCATTCTTATATATCATTAACAAAATCCAACAGAGTTACAAAGAGAAATTCTATTTAAAGTAACTACCAATAGTATAAAATATTTGGGAATCTATCTGCTGAGGGAAGATCAGGAACTATATGAGAAAAACTACAAAACACTTTCCACACAAATAAGGTCAGATCTAACCAATTGGAAAAATATTAAATGCTCTTGGATAGGGTGAGCAAATATAATAAAGATGACAATATTACCTAAACTAATCTACTTATTTAGTGCTATACCAATCAGACTCCCAAAAAACTATTTTAATGACCTAGAAAAAATAACAACAAAGTTCATATGGAAAAACAAAAGGTCAAGAATTTCAAGGGAACTCAATGAAAAAAAAATCAAATGAAGGTGGCCTAGCTGTACCAGCTCTAAATTTATATTAAAAAGCAGCAATTACCAAAATACCAATTACCAATACCATTTGGTATTGGCTAAGAAATAGACTAGATGATCAGTAGAAAAGGTTAGGCTCAAAGGACAAAATAGTCAATAACTTTAATAATCTAGTGTTTGAGAAACCCAAAGACCCCAGCTTTTGAGATAAGAACTTAATTGTTTGACAAAAACTGCTGGGAAAATTGGAAATTAGTATGACAGAAACTAGGCATTGACCTAATAACACCATACACCAAGATAAGGTCAAAATGGGTTCATGATCTAGGCATAAAGAATGAGATTATAAATAAATTAGATGAACATAGGATAGTTTACCTCTCAGACCTGTGGAAGAAGAAGGAATTTATGACCAAAGAAGAACTAGAGATCATTATTGATCACAAAATAGAAAATTTTGATTATATCAAATTAAAAAGTTTTTGTACAAACAAAACTAATGCAGACAAGATTAGAAGGGAAGCAATAAATTGGGAAAACATTTTTACAGTCAAAGATTCTGATAAAGGCCTCATTTCCAAAATATATAGAGAATTGACTCTAATTTATAAGAAATAAAGCCACTCTCCAATTGATAAATGATCAAAGGATATGAACAGACAATTCTCAGATGAAGAAATTGAAACTATTTCAGGCCATATGAAAAGATGCTCCAAGTCATTAATCAGAGAAATGCAAATTAAGACAACTCTGAGATATCACTACACACCTATCAGATTGGCTAGAATGACAGGGAAAGATAATGCGGAATGTTGGAGGGGATGTGGGAAAACTGGGACACTGATACATTGTTGGTGGGACTATGAACAGATCCAAACATTCTGGAGTGCAATTTGGAACTATGCTCAAAAAGTTATCAAACTGTGCATATTCTTTGATCCAGTAGTATTATTATTGGCCTTATATCCTAAAGAGATCTTAAAGAAGGGAAAGGGACCTATATGTGCAAAAATGTTTGTGGCAGCCCTCTTTGTAGTGGCCAGAAACTGGAAACTGAGTGGATGCCCATCAACTGGAGAATGACTGAATAAATTGTGGAATATGAAAGTTAATGAATGTTATGGAATATTACTGTTCTGTAAGAAATGACCAACAGGATGATTTCAGAAAGGCCTGGAGAGACTTACACGAACTGATGCTGAGTGAAATGAGTAGGACCAGGAAAACAACAATACTATATGATGATCAATTCTGATGTACCTGGCTCTCTTCAACAATGAGATGAACCAAATCAGTTCCAATAGAGCAGTAATGAATTGAACCAGCTACACCCAGCGAAAGAACTCTCTATTTTTGTCCGCCTGCATTTTTGATTTCCTTCACAGATTAATTGTACATTATTTCAAAGTCTGATTCTTTTTGTACAGCAAAATAATTGTATGGATATGTATACATATATTGTATTTAACATATACTTTAACATATTTAACATATATTGGTCAATCTGCCATCTAGGGGAGAGGGTGGAGGGAAGGAAGGGAAAAACTGGAACAAAAGGTTTTGCAATTGTCAATGCTGAAAAATTATCCATGCATATATCTTGTAAATAAAAAGCTATAATAATAATAAAAAAAGAAACAATTCACAACTTTAGCAAAGTTGCAGGATACAAAATAAATCCACATAAATCAACAGCATTTTTATATATTACCAACAAAGTTCAGCAGCAAGGAAGACAAAAAGAAGTTCTATTCAAAATAACTGCTGATAATATAAAATATTTGAGAGTCTACCTGCCAAAGCAAAGTCAGGAACTATATAAACACAACTACAAAACACTTTCTACACAAATAAAGTCAGATCTAATCAACTGAAAAAAATAGCAAGTACTCATGGGAAGACCAAGCAAATATAATAAAAATGATAATACTGCCTAAGTTGATCTACTTATTTAGTGCCATACCAATTAAACTCCCAAGAAATTATTTTACATATCTAGAAAAAATAATAACAAAGTTCATCTGGAAGAACAAAAGGTCAAGAATTTAAAGTGAATTAATGAAAAAAAAAATGCCAATGAAGGTAGCCTAGTTATACCAGATCTAAAACTATATTATAATGCAGTGGTCATCAAAACCATTTTGTACTGGCTAAGAAATAGAGCAGTTGATTAGTAGAATTGGTTAGGTTCATAGGACAAAATAGTTAATGACTATAGTTATCTAGTGTGACAACCCAAAGACCCTAGTTTTTGGGATAAGAATTCACTATTCGACAAAAAACTGTTGGCAAAATTGGAAACCAGTATGGCATTGACCCATGCCTAACACCACATAGCAAGATAAGGTCAAAATGGGTCATAATTTAGACATAAAGAGTGATATTATAAGCAAATTAGAAGAAGCAATTAGATAGTTCACCTCTCAGATCTGTGGAGAAGGCAGGGATTTGTGACCAAAGAAGAAATGGAGCTCATTACTAAACACAAAATAGATAATTTGATTATATTAAATTAAAAAGTTTTGTACAAACAAAATTAATACAGACAAGATTAGAAGGGAAGCAATAAATTGGGAGAACATTTTTACATTTAAGGATTCTGATAAAGGCCTCCTTTCTAAAATACATAGAGAATTGACTCATTTATAAGAATTCAAACCATTCTCTAATTGATAAATGGTCAAAGGATATGAACAAACAATTTTCAGATGAAGAAATTGAAACCATCTCTAGTCATATGAAAAGGTGCTCTAAATCACTATTGATCAGAAAAATGTAATTTAAGACTACTCTGAAGTACCACTACACACCACTCAGATTGGCTAAAATGATAGGAAAAGATAATAACAAATGTTGTAGGGGATGTGGAAAAACTGGGATACTAATGCATTGTTGGTGGAATTGTGAATGGATCCAACCATTCTGAAGTCTCTAATGAGCCTGTATCCCAAAGAGATCTTAAAGGAGGGAGAGGGACCCACATGTGCAAAAATGTTTGTGTCAGCCCTTTTTGTAATGGCTAGAAACTGGAAACTGAATGGATGCCCATTAGTTGGAGAATGGCTGAATAAGTTATGGTATATGAATGTTATGGAATATTATTGTTCTGTAAGAAATGGTCAGCAGGATGATTTCAGAGAGACCTGGTGATACTTACGTGAACTGATGCTAAGGAAAATGAGCAGAACCAGCAGATCATTGTACACAGCAACAAAATATACAATGATCAATTCTGATGGGTGTGGCACTCTCAACAATGAGATAATTCAGGCCAGTTCCAATGATCTTGTGATGATGAGATCTATCTACACCCAGAGAGAGGACTGTGAGAACTGAGTATGGATCACAACATAGCATTTTCACTTCTTTTGTTTACTTGAATTTTATTTTCTTTCTCATTTTTCTTCCTTTTTGGTCAGATTTATTTTTGTGCAGCAAGAAAATTGTATAAATGTTATGCCTATATAACTAAAAAAATAGTTTAACACCAAAAAAAAAAGTTAACATAGTTTGTCAAGGCTTAATTGAGGAGATAAAATCTTAGCTGGATGTTGAAAGATGAGAAGGATTTCTGTAAGACTATAGAAAAAGAATGAAATCTTTGTGTTGGGAGGGACAAAAGTAATGTCTTTGAATGCTTCCAAGAACATGGATTTATCCTGGAAAATAGGGAGAAAGATAAGGTATGATAAGGACAGATTATGGAGGTAGTAATGTTGAAAAACTTGTAAATGCACTTATACTTGACTGGATTGGAGATAAGAAATCATATTTTTTCGACAGTGAAAATAATATTTTAGGAAACTGAGGAAAACTAATATTAAATTTTCTGAAATAAGATTTTAGGAAAATTTAGCTTCACAATTATATGTAAAATATATCAGATTGTGGTTAGAATAGAGGTAGGGAGAAGATTGATTAGATGGTTAAATTCAAGTAAAGTAATTAAAATAAAGCCTGGAGTAATTCAAGTCTGAACTGAAAGGAAAGGAAACAGATTGTTGGGCATGAAAACAGAGGAAAAAGCAAATCTCCGAAACATTTTGAAGGAAAAAACTCAGTTTTATTTAATCAGGTTCTGAAAGTGAAAGGGTGTTATCACTCATACAGAGATGAAAAGAACAAGCTAGGAATGGGAGTGAAGTAGGCAAATGGAAGAAAATTTTAGTTTTAAACTTGTTGAATTTAGGAGCACACAATTCAAATGTTTCCAGGAAAAATGGACATTTGAGATTGGAATATGGTTTAGAGGTTTATATATATATATATAACACTGGGAGAGATCTATATAAAAGATAGTTGTTAAAGTCATAAGATTTGATAGACTATGTATACAAAGATGGAATATGTATACAAAGAAGAACAAGGAGTCAAAGATAGCTTTGAGGAATGCCCACAGTGTGAGAACAAGAAAAATAGTAAAGGTAAGCAAATGAGTTTTTAAAAATAGCCAGAAGAATAGGGGAGGGAAATTAAGTCTAATAGATTTCATGGGAGAAAATATCATTTAGAGTAATGCCAATCACATCAGATGGAAGAAAGCAGAGTTACAGAGCAGGGCAGAAACTGGGATCAAATTAAGAAAAAAAGGAAAGAGAAAAAGTATTGAATTAATAGTTTATGAAATAAAGCTACTGGTTTACTCTAAATGAATAATTATCTTTTATGAGGAAACAACCAAGTGGAAAATTAGGTAAATTTGGCAAGGGATGACAAGTAACAGAAAAATGCAATAGGAAATAGTGAAGGAAAAATAATCCTTAGTATCAAGATGTAGAAGGCTGAAACTCCAAAAAGGTATGTGTAAATCAGACAACCAGGCATTTAAGGTTAATTACCCATTCGATGTAAGACAATGATTCTATTAGCATATATTTGGATAAATGGCTCTTCTCACTGTTGGTGCTTGCTATGTTTGGTGTTAGGATATCACAGCAAGGATTGGAGGGTAGAAGGAGAGAGGCACTTGACGGTAGGATGAGGAGAAGAGAGACTGGTGCCTCTGGACTCCAGGATCCAGGATTTTGCTTGCCTCCTTCACTTCTCCCCCTAAAGACTAAGGACTTTAATTCATCCTGATTCTGGCTGACCCTAAGCCCTCTAGGGAACTATCCCATACTCTACAATTGGCGCCCGAACATCACAAAAAGAGGGGAACTTGGAGAAAAGGGAAAAAAGCAATTGAGAGAATGGGATGAGAAGTAGAAAAGGGAAATATTTATCAAAGAAGATGAAAGGAGTGGGTTCCAGTGAAGAAAATCTTCATACAAGATGAAATACATATTCTCAACAAAATCAGGAATCTTTGAATTGGTTTTATATAGAGGGGGTTAGATCTGCACATTGGGTGATTATATTCTTTGAGTGAGTGTTACAAATTCTTGGAAAATAGTAACACAGTGAAGAGGATGTGGATGTCTCCATTAGTAACTTGGATAGTAGAGGGTTTCAGGTAGCAAGAGATGGATGATATTGATTTCAAAATGGAGATTGATTGTGGTTAGACCTAGAATAAACACCAAGACTCATGGCTTAGGACACTGATGCCCACCACATGATAACACATTCCATTATACATTGCATCTTTCCTGAATTGATATTTCAAGGAATGAGAAATAGCAGAAATAGGGAGGATGGGGTGAGAAGGAATAACATAGAAACGGTATAAATAAAATTTAGACTTGATATCAGACAAAACTTACTGTTAGGATTATCTATAAGCACAATGGGATGCCTAAAAGAAAGTGGATTCTCTCTCATTGAAGGTCTTTAATCAGTGACTAGATGACCACTTGTCAGATGTGTTTTAAAGAAATGAACCTTTTTTCAGATATGGATTAGACTAGATGACTTTTTTTTTTGTTTTTGTTTTGTCATATTATGAAATTCCATTATTCTGTGATTATGTTACTCACATTGAGTTTGTTGTTCATTGAATCCCCCAAATTTCCCTCTTCATCTTATGAAGTTGATTTTTGGACCCCAAGTAAATAAATTTGTATTTTATCTTTTTAGCTTGTTGATAGTACTCTTGTTTATCAAAGTCTTCTAGAATCCTGATTTTCTGATTTAATAGGTTAGCTACCTTTTCCAACATTACGTTAAATGTAAATTTGAAAAGCATGTTCACTTCCATATTAATTTTCACATTTCTATCTGATAACAAATATGAAAAGCTGTTAGTTGATCTTTTAAAAAATTTATATGTATATATACATATATTTTTTCAGTAAGCAAAATTTTACCTTCTCCCTCTCCCATTCAATCCCCCAACTGAGAATGATAGAAAAACAAAAGTCCTATTATGTATGTTTATATTATACTATGTACATATGTATATACAGATGTGTATTACAAATGTATGTTTTTGTAATAGAGATTTTATTTTTCTTTCATTCTCAATTAAGAGTTTGGGTGGGAGAATAAAATAAGAAATTTTGCTGGATGAAAAAATATAATAATTACAAACATGTTTATGTATGAGTGTGGTATTATGTGTGTGTATATGTATACATGCACATACAAACAGGCAATAGTGTACTTCATCTCCTATCAAGAGCTGGATAGCCTGTTTGATTAGTTCTCTGAAATTTTGATTGATAACCATGATCAGAGTTTTTAACTCTTTCAAAGTTTTTTTGTCTTTGTCATATTGTTTTCATTTTATAAATTATTTATTCGTTCTATTCACTACTTTATAGCATTTTATACAAATCTTTCAAAGTTTCTCTGAAAATATCTCCTTTGTCATTTCTTACAAGATAATAATATGCTTTTACAATTATATATCATAAATTGTTTAACCATATATCAATTGGTAGGAACTGCCTCAAATTTCTATTCTTTGTTGTTATGGTCCAGAACTCTGAACTTGAAACAAGGATTCATTCCTACAAGGTTTTAAGTCAGTGGAATTGATAAAGACAATGATTATCTAGTTTAGCATGATGATTAATAATTCTCTAGTTCAGTACATGTACTTAGTATTTACACACTTATGATAATGGAGCATATAACAGCCAGCAAGGACTGGACGAGATTCATTCCAACTTCAGCCAAACTCCTGGTGGCTCTCCTGGGGGACTGAGAGACAGATTCATTCATTTCATCTCACATCACCTCGGTGGCAGGTTCTTCTCATTCACTTCGCCACTGAAACCAAGATTCCTAAAGCCAACTGAGCCCCAGGCAAAGAAACTAGATTGTGAAGGAAATAATAAAGGATTTGGACTTTAACGCCTGGCTATTCTTATGGTGATTAAGCTGCTGAAAGAAAGGCTGCCCCAAAAACCCCCAAAAAACCCACCAAGAACATTATACTTTGTCATCTCTAAAAGAGCTAGAAATAATTTTGCATTGTCTTCATTAGAGTTTAAGACTAAGCACTCTCTTAATCTATATGCCCTCTAATTTCCCTTTTCCTCTTTCCTTGAGATGGAAAGTCTTTGATTTCCTGGGATGTTAGAACTACTTTCTGACTCAGTTGTATCTATTTCACCATCTTGACATTTTAGATTATCTGTGGAGGACCACTCAATCTATGATTTCTTGGTCACAAGGACACCTGGCAAAGGAAATGGTATTTCTTGACATTAAATGTAGAATCCCTACTTTTAAGGATACCCTAACCCCACCATTTCCCACCCCAAATGCTGTTTGTGTAGGTTTTGTTAATTTTTTTTCTTTGAATTTCAGCTTTATAATTAGTTTCTGCTTGAATGGTGAGATAGGATAATGAACATAAGAACAATATAAATTGCTCAAGGAGATGAGATCAATAGTGGTTAAATCAGTTTAAAACAAGAAGAATCCCAGCATCCTGAGGAAAGTTTTCTATTTGAACAGCAACAGTTCAAACTCACATCTTTAAAAAAAAAAACCAGTTGTTAATATGGTTGAGATTTTAGTGTCAGCATGTCTTTTTTGTTATCCATGACATTAATCCAAATCAGTGATAAAAATTCTAAACAGGTTAAGCACAAAACCCTGAGACATCCCACTGGAGATTTTATGTTCTTAAATTGCTTTACTTCCTCTCCTTTATACAAACATACCCTTTCTGCCCGAACAGGCAGTATCTTACACCAGAATGTGAAATAAGCTTCCTGGCCTCTTAGAATTTGATGATCATTTAAAAAAATAGGAAAACATTTGCTATTCTTCCATTCTTTGTGATCTTTCTAGATTACTGACAGTTATAAATCAGTGTTTTTTTACTTTTATTCATTTCCTAAATTTTTTCTTGGATCAGCTTTTTTTCTATAAGTTGGAGAACTGCTATATCATTGCTTGTCATATTTTTTTTCTTATATTTATTCTTCATTCTTATTTGATGATGTTTTTAACTTTTGATCTAATTAATTAACAATCTAATTGATGACAGTTCATTCACAAAAGACCCTTATGTCAGTAATCAGTTACTAGAGTTTATTACTTGAATTAAGGAGGGAGATTATAATTCTCTATATCTTACATGATCAAATCATATCTGGAGCAATGGGTTCAGTTCTGGGAATAACATTAATATATAACATTGATTACCCTCATTCCCAATGC
The DNA here is from genome assembly GCF_902635505.1 of Sarcophilus harrisii. Lineage (NCBI taxonomy): Eukaryota > Metazoa > Chordata > Mammalia > Dasyuromorphia > Dasyuridae > Sarcophilus > Sarcophilus harrisii. The sequence goes on along the minus strand of NC_045427.1, from coordinate 314,299,835 downwards.
CTGAAAATTAAATGGATTATATTTCCCCACATCCTCTGGGGTTGTCTCATACACTAAATAGGGTTTGAAAATATATAGTCTTTGAACCATTGGCTCAAGTCTCCATTGATTGTTTTCTCCAATTTCAGAAGTTTATTAAGCTCCTCAGTTTCATTTAACCATTTAACAATCAGATTAGCTTTTAAAAGGAACATTTACTTCAAAAATATAGCAAAAAACAGATCTATAAACAATATTTCTATAGAAGGGAAAGGGTGGATGGGAAAAAAATATAATTCCCATTTATATGACTTTAGTGTCTAAGAAAGGAAAGAGTTTAGGTTCATAGTTTAACTGCTTCCATCAAGTTCTAAACCCCAAATTTTCTTGTCTTCTCAGAGCTTCCCTTGGATTGGCAGCAATATCTAGCTTGCAAGCTAGACTTCTAGTTTATCATGGCTCAAGATCAAAAGTCTGGGGAGTTTATTATCATATTTAGAATTGAAAAGAATAAATGAAACAGACCAAAATCCCAAGCATATTCCTCAGGGCTAGAGGGCCTAAAGGGGAGGGGACAGATGGATCTTCTCACACATACACAGTTCAGTAAATGGCTGAACGAAACCATCACTTCTTGGATACTGCCAGAAATAACAGACACAAAAGAACTGTAAATGCCACATAAAATTTATCTTTAACTTTAGAAGCTGTTGGAATTAATGAGCAGGGCCTTAATATGGTTAAACCTATGCTATAGAAAAAATCAGTTTGGCAGTTATGGAAGAAATTTGAGGCACATAGAATAATTAGGAAGCTAATGCAGTAGTCCAGAAGAGAGTCCAGATGAGAAGAACCTGAATTAGGATGGTAACCTTTTGTATATTGAAGTATTTGTGTTTGCTGATGTTTGTTAAATTCACAAATGAGAAAAAAAATTAATTTTAAAAAGGAAAAACTGGGACACTCCCAGAAGACAACCAAGACGATGAAAAAGCTCAAAAAAAAAAAAGATATAATATCTTCAGCTAAAAGAATTGTGCATTTTTTAGCCTCAAAAAGGCTAGTCAAATGATCATTCTATTCAAATATATAAGGAGCCGTCTATAATGCAAGAATCATTGCTAGAGCAATGGAAACATAAAATAGGCTCATATATTCAATGTAGGCAATCAAATTTTATTAATCAAATGTATGCAAACATTATATGATTTACAAATATTAACCCTAATAAGCCCTAATTTCCTAGGGCTTCCCAGTAAATGGGTCTTGTACTAATAATCAATGACAAGATTTGTGCTTTTCCCAGCAAGAGGTTGTGTGTCTTTCTCCAATGCAACTGCTTGATAATTCAGTAAATTTCTGCCCATCAATCAGCACTGTTTGAGCTTCAAGTGTGGGAAATATAGAAACCAGCTTTAGCTCTGTGCCAAAATAAAAGTGAAGATTGGAAGTTACTGACAGGTTTCTAATAGTTTTAGCTATGGAAATTACCTAAGTTTTGATTGGTGATTGATTACCTAAGCTTATGCTGAAAGAAAACTATCAACCAAAGCTAAGGTTATTAGCTAGTGTTTGTCACCTGTTCACCTGATTTGGGGATATGGATCATTATCAGTTGCTTACAAAATCTGGGGGTATGTACACATTATTAGTAGTTGTATAACAAACTACACTCAAGCCCTTATCTAATTTAAAAAAAAAAAAAACATCAACTTATAGAAAATGTGTGAGGAAAAGAAGAGAAGGGAATAAGTGTTTGTGTAGTGCCTACTATGAACTATGTACTGTTTTCAGTACTTTTTGTAAATACCTCATTTGAACTTTACAATAAACCCTTAAGGTAAGTGTTGTTATCATTCTCACTTTACAGTTGAGGAAACTATGACAAACAGGTTAAGTGGCTTGCTTAGGAACACATAGCTGATAATTATAATAGCTAACATATTGTATAGAACTTACTATGTGTCAGATATGGTGCTAAGTGCTTTACAAATTTTATCTTACTTAATCCTCACAAAAATCCTGAAAGGTAGGTGCTATTATTCCTATCTTACAGATGAAAAAACTGAAGCAAGGAATTTGAAATTAAGTACAGAGATTAAGTGACTTGCTTCTGAGACTCTTGTCAGAATTCTCAGTAAAGACTCAGCCAAGACTCTCAGTAAAGGTGTAATCAGTATAATTTAGTATGAGGCTTCATTCAAGTCAAATCTGAAACCTTAGCCCTTTCTAGGTAAATTTCATTGCTGCAGAAAAAAAGGTTTTTGTCTTAATATAGAGAAACATTTGCTAATAATTTATAACTCTTCCAAAAAATAGTCCATTCTCTATCTTAAAAGTTAATTTCTTAATGATCTTCAAGTAGCTTTCTTGTATGGCTATGTTTATTTGATGAACATGTATGGGATGGGGTACAGTGAATTCTGTTCAGTTATTGATTCACAACTCTAGAACTAAGAACTAAGAACTCTAAGAACTTCTTTGACAGCTGAGTCAAAGTCATCCTTCACACAGAAATTTGTTTATGCCTCTCTTGTAGTGATAATGATATTCTGGCATTTCCATAGCACCTTAATATTTATGAAGAGCTTTACACATGTTATCTATCTCATATGATCCTCACAAGAATCCTATAAAGAAGGTGCTATTATGATCTCCATTTTATAGATAAAGAAGGAAAGAGGAAAGGAGGAAGAGAGTGGGAACTATTTTTTAAAAAGTATTTGTACTCTAATTTATAAAAAATCAAGCCGTTCTCCAATTGAAAAATGGTCAAAGGATATGAACAGACAATTCTCAGATGAAGAAATTGAAACTATTTCTAGTCATATGAAAAGATGCTCCAAGTCATTATTAATCAGAGAAATGCAAATTAAGACACCTCTAAGATACCACTACACACCTGTCAGATTGGCTAAGATGACAGGGAAAAAATAATGATGATTGTTGGAGGGGATGCGGGAAAACTGGGACATTGATGCATTGTTGGTGGAGTTGTGAACGAATCCAACCATTCTGGAGTGCAATTTGGAACTATGCTCAAAAAGTTATCAAACTGTGCATACCCTTTGATCCAGCAGTGTTACTACTGGGCTTATATCCCAAAGAGATCATAAAGAAGGGAAAGGGACCTGTATGTGCACGAATGTTTGTGGCAGCCCTTTTTGTGGTGGCTAGAAACTGGAAACTGAGTGGATGCCCATCAGTTGGAGAATGGCTGAATAAATTGTGGTATATGAATATTATGGAATATTATTGTTCTGTAAGAAATGACCAACAGGATGATTTCAGAAAGGCCTGGAGAGACTTACACGAACTGATGCTGAGTGAAATGAGCAGGACCGGGAGATCATTATATACTTCAACAACAATACTATATGATGACCAGTTCTGATGGACCTGGCCATCCTCAGCAATGAGATCAACCAAATCATTTCCAATGGAGCAGTAATGAACTGAACCAGCTACGCCCAGAGAAAGAACTCTGGGAGATGACTAAAAACCATTACATTGAATTCCCAATCCCTATATTTATGCCCACCTGCATTTTTGATTTCCTTCACAAGCTAATTGTACAATATTTCAGTCTGATTCTTTTTGTACAGCAAAATAACAGTTTGGTCATGTATAAAAAAAAATTATTTGTATCCCCAGCACTTAGTATAGTGCTTGGCATAAAATAAATCCTTGATAAATGTTTATTGACTTAAGGCTGCAAGGGTGAAGTGATTTGCTCAAGTAACATAATTATAAATGCTTAAGACAGGATTTAAACTTATCTGCCTCATTCTGTACATTATATTACCATTTTGTAGTTATTTTTATATAGTAAGGTTTTTAATTAAAGGATTTAATTTCCTCATTAACTTGAAGAGCCTAGAAAGTGGTGAACCTTTACAAAGGACTTTGAATATATCTTCCTATGAAGGATATGCACATATCTTTTGCCACACTCTAGAATAGGGCTCACATTGATCATGATTGCACCCAAAATGAATTGATTGACTTGTACTATTGGGAAGTAACACTCATGGAACCATTCCATTATGCTCAACTTTAAAAAAAAAAAAGGGGGGGGGGAAGTCTAAGGAAGAATTCAGCCTTTATCCTCCTCTCCCATCTTTCTTCTAAATAGATCTGAAAGCACAGCAGAAATGTACATGGGAAAGATGGGGTTTTAGAGGGTATGAAAAGTGAAGGAAGGTTCCCAGAAGCTCTTAATGGTGTCATTGGAGCAAAAATACATAGCCCAAGATGGGAATTGCTGAACTTGAAATTTCTGCCATCTTTTTGCCTTTCTTTTCTCTTTTTTTGATCATTGGACAGAGAATAGAGACCTGGGCAGAAGCTTTTCTAGCAAACACACACACACACACACACACACACACACACATACACACACGTGTGTGTGTTTGGCAAACATAATCTCACTGATGTCATAACTATGGAGAGCATCTTCTAGGCAATAACAGCTTTGAGTGTTGCTTTGTGAGTATTCTCAAGTCTTCTGTCTAAAAAAAAGAAAACTTTCTGGGTATCATGTTTCTTGAAAAGAGAAGAGAATGGCAAACATGTCCTTTTAATGCTGGGAGCCTTTGCTATTAGAATTATTTGGCTGGTGTAGACCTAATGAGAAGGAAGATGGGGTAGGATGATATTTATCTGATAATCTTAGTATGTTTCCTTTATGGGAAATTCAAGCCTTTAGGAAATAGTGCTATAAGGTTTAATCTATAATTCTTTTTGGAATGAAGGAGGGACTCACTATAATGTAGGAGCATTGTCTGCTTGAATAACCTTCTGAGTGACTCCAAACCACAAAATGGTGGTACAAGTGTGGGGAGAAAGGACTACACCATCCTATCTATATAAACTCATATTTAGGGGGCGGAGCCAAGATGGCGGAGAAGACACACGCGCCTTTCTAAGCTCTTCTCTTACCCTCTTTATCAATATTATATCGAGCCTCAAAAATAGTCTTGACTGCTACAATTCGTAAAGATAAGAAGTAGAACAACTCACCAGCCGAAAAAAATCTGCAGTCTCGCCAAAAAAGGTTGGTTCCGGGGCCAGGGGGGAGATCGGCGCAGACTGGGAGAGAAATTAGGTTCCGAGGAAAGTCTCAAACCGAGGGTGAAGGCACAGATCTCAGCACAAGCGCGCAGCCCCAACCTGCAGTAAGGGGCTTTTCCTTGGGGCAGTTGTGATCCTGCACGGCAGGAGGACGCAGCCCGGGTTAGCCTCCAATCTGCGCAGGGGGGAGCTCGGCTTGGGGCCATAGAGCTTTTCCAGGGCCGATTTGCATCAGGCAGAGACGCTGGGCAGAGTTTGTGGCTGTCTGCATTCTGCCGTCTGCGCTCAGCTGCTAATACTCACAGTCCCACAAGAGGCTCCGGCCTGGCGGTGACACTTTCACCACTTAGTCTCTAGCCGAGGGCAAGCGATAATCCACTCAGCCCTACTAAGCAGTTTGATAGCTCGGCCAGTGCTGAATCCACCTCCTGTTGGGGGAAGGGAAAACTCTCACACAGAGCACTCCCATACCTTGGAGCCGGAAATCGGTTTACATCTCTCCCTA